>NC_043701.1:54070183-54071877 GCF_006229205.1 Suricata suricatta | reverse complement strand
GTGAGGAAAACGGATGTGTATGCAGAAGGAAGTAAATAGCTGACCCCGATGCTTGTGATGAGTAAGAGAAAAGACTAAGAAGTGGCCATTAGATTCAGTAGCTGAGAGGCTGAGAGGTCATTGGTGAATATGCAACAATATAGACAGTCTTCTAAAGCAGTTTTGTTGCCAAAGAGAGGAAGGAAACAGGGCCATAGTTGAGAGAGAGAAGATCAAGGAAAAAACTTTTTTTACTTTTTTTTTTTTTTCTTGAGAGAGAGAGAGCACACGTGACAGGGGAGGGGGACAGGAGAGAGAGGGAGAGAGAGAGAGAGAGAGAGAGAGAGAGAGAGAATCTTAAGCAGTCTCCACACTCAGCATGGAACCTGATGCGGGGCTCAGTCCCACGACCCTGAGGTCATGACCTGAGCCAAAAATAAGCGTTAGACTCTCAACCAACTGAGCCACCCAGGCGTCCCTAAAACTTTTTTTTTAAGTTCAAAAAAATAATATAATGTTTGTGAATTGCTGGGTGTGAATCTGTGGGCAGGTAAAAAAAAATAAATAAAAAGCGATGTACAACAGGCAAGGGGCCGCACTGATGTCCTCAAGAGGCAGAGGAGGCGGGGGCGGGCCCGAGTGCAGGTCAGCGGCGGACAGCAGCGCAGACCCCGCCTGTGCTCGCAGACCACAGACGCTGGTGGGCGGAGGGGAGGTGGTGGCAGCTGTGCAAGTTCTCTTCTGATTCCTCCAGTTTTCTCAGTGAAGTAGGAATCCAGGCAGCATCTGGTTAGTGAAGATGGAGGAGGCGGCAGGGTTGGGATCTGAAGACAGAAAAGAAAGGGAAAATTTCCCCGGAGAGTGGCAGAAGGAAGGAGTGGTTCCCAAACTTCAACATGCTCAGACAACACTTGGAGCACCGGTTCAAACACAGGCTGCTGGGCTGGTGTCTGATTCACTAGGTGTGGGGTAGGGGCCTGAGGATTTGTCTTCTGACAAGTCCCAGGGCGACACCGATGCTGCTGCTCTGGGGACCCCACACTTGAGGACACCTCCCCTTGCTCCACCCTGACTCAGGGTGTGTGCAAATACACCATGATGGCGTCACCAGTCCACAGGCTCATGAACGTAGGTGAGTCCAGTCAGCGGGCTGGGAGGTTTTCTCTCGTATTCAGCTTGCTTTTTAGTTTAGTCTGTCTGAACTGCTTTTTCCTATTTGTTGGCTTTGGTTTTTACCTTTCATATTTTAGGGTTCCCTGGTGTGTGCTGCAAACGATTGCCCAGGGTTGTTGGGAGATTTTTGATTGCTGATTCAACTTCTTTGCTGGTTACCGGTCTGTCCAAATTTTATTTCAGTTTTGGTAATTTATACATATCTAGGAATTTATCCATTTCTTCCAGATTGCCCAGTGTTTTGCCATAGATTTTTTTTCATAATATTCTGTTTGTATTTCTATGGTGTTGGTAGAATGATTGATTCATTCATTCTCATTCATGATTATATTTATTTGGGTCCTTTCTCTCTTCTTTTTGATAATTCTGACCAGGGGATTATTAATTTTATTAATTCTTTCAAAGAACCAACTCCTAGTTTCATTGACTTGTTCTACTGGGTTTTTGTTTATTTGTTTGTTTCTATATCATTTATTTCTGCCTTACTTTTTATTATTTCCCTTCTTCTGGCTTTAGGCTTCATTTGTTGGTTTTTTTTTTTT
>NC_043701.1:54033091-54070083 GCF_006229205.1 Suricata suricatta | reverse complement strand
TGTGGCTTCACTCTGTGTGCGCACACACACAGAGCTGGCTGAAGGCTCCAGATCACCAGGCACAGCAGTGACACTGCACTGTCACGAGGCGTGGGATTTTGGCACTGGACAGATCTGGGTTTTCATTCCATTACTTAGGAAGGTGAGCCTGTAACAGCACTGCGCCAACACCTCACTTCTCCCAACAGAGCACTTACATGAGCTAGACACCTTCTCCACTTATTTCATTTTAATCCTCCCACCAACAGAATGAGGCTGTCCTGATGATTGTCCTGGTTTTCTGGAAAACAACAACAAAACTTTGAAGCTCAGGAAATGTCTTGTCCAAGTTCATATAAGTGACTGAGCTCAGAGGTAAACACAGGCATTCAGATTCTTAACTTCCGCTGCAAATGCCCCTCGATGGCAGGGATCAGCCTCATCAACATGCCAGAGGGTGTCACACTGTAAGGCGGGTTGATCACCTACCTGTGGTCCCCTCCTGCCATTTCCTGGAAAATGCACACTGTATTCTTCATCCAGGGGGCTTATGGCCCCCGCCCCCCCACTACAGAGGAACCGTCTGACATCTGCTAAGGCAGGGCCTACCCTGAGTCCGAGTTCGAGGCTCCTCACTCCCAACAGGTGTTCACCAAACAGGACTGTGAACTCATGAGGACAGGACCCATGACGGTGAGCTCACTCTCAGCACCGAGCACAATGCCTGGCACGCTGCAGGGGTACGACAAACATGTGCTGAAAGAAGGACTCAAACCTCCCGTCTCTGAGTGGATAAGGAAATGGGTGCGGTTATATCTGTGAAGCAGACTGGACCTCATTACAGCCCGAGCCATCTGGGATCACCCGTGCTTCTAGTGATCTAGCTCTAGGAAGCTCGTGTTGGTAAATGGGGCCTTGACGGAGGCTGCAGCCTTGCTCTGATCAGGAGGGCAAGGATGCAACACAGTCCTCCATGGCCATGGTCCAGCTCAACAGCAGGCTGACAGGCATCAGGAGGTTGACAGCCATTTTGCAAATTGACATTTGGCTCTCCTTACAACATATGCAAAACTTGAGACCTGGCAGTGGCGTCACCCGCTGGGACAGGGATCTTCCTAACTGGATGGGGTGCCTCCTGATTCCAGATACCCCCGCCGTGCCCGTCCCCCACAAGCGTCCCTGCTCCATATTTGAGGCCCAACTTGTTGACATCTGTGCTTTAATTCAGAACCTGACACAATTACCTTTTGGGGTCAAAAACCACTTTGAAGTTCTGGTGAAAACCAGGAGCTGTCTCTCCAGCTATTCACATGTGGATGCACAGGAAATTCTGCACACAGTTAAGCAGGCTCCTAGATCCCTCAGACCCACCACGGTCCCATCCCCGCAACAAACCTGGCCTCATGCCCGACTTGAGGCCCATGGAAGGAATGGACCCTCCACGCTGCAGCAGAGAGCCTGGGAGAGCCTGAGGACGGTCTGTACAAATGTTGAGGGAGCCCAGACTTTAAACTCGGGTCACTGCTTTTGTGAATTCGGCAAAGGAAGTAACAGATGTTAAAAGCAGTACACGATGAGAAAGCAGGGTGAGGGTCCCCCACGCAGCCCAGAAGGCAGGTAGCGTGGAGCCGATGACAGAGAAGGAGGCCCTGCTGCTCCATTTCCTAGTCACACACTCCTGACCAAGGCCTCTCTCCCTGGGGTGTCAACTTCCTCCTTTCTGTCTGGGGCACGTAGGGGATGAGGTGTTGAGTGCAAGTCAGTGTGTGACCACTGGCGACAACTGTGTGCGTGTCCTCCATTCTGGCTGTAACCCTGGGCAGAGCTGTCGGTTTTCTCGCCTGTGAAGCAGTCGTAATAATAGTGCCCTCCTCCGGCAGTGTTGTCACCATTCAGGACGTGTGTGCAAAGGCCTGTGGCACTATGCCGGCCACACGATGCTGCTCCTACCGTCACGGCCCAGCTTCAGGGAGCCTTGGGATAGAAAAAGGACACATGTAGACACCTACAGCAATCATACTGGTGAATTATTCAGTACATTATGATGTGGGCACCTGCCACATTTTTAAGTCTAGAATGAAACCTTCAGAATTGTGACTGGTACTCGTGACCGTCACCCTCAAATGCAGAGAAAAGGTGAAAACAAACGAAGATCCCACGAGTCATCATCACAAAACTGTCTTTACTAATGAAACCAAAGAACCCCACACACTTTTTCCAACATCAACTATTTTTTCTTTCAAGTTTTAAAATGGTATTGTGCACACACATCTTTTTTTTTTTTTAAATTCAGACACATTCTGGAGGACACAAAGAAATCATTGTGAGATGTTTTCAGATCTAAATTCAGAACTTAGAACTATTAAACTCTGCTCCCTGGCATAGATGCCGGCTCTCCTCTGCTTTCGGGGACCGAGGGCACTGTCCTCACGCAGCAGCTACGTGCCAGACGCCAGGAAGTGGGTGGAGTTCGAGTCACAGGGCTGCACATCTGTGCACACCTAGTGGGTAAGTTGGAAGGTGTCGACCCCGCTGGGTAAAAAAGAAAAGCCCGGAAATAAGATCTCCATTTATTCCACAAACATTTGACTTTTCCCTCAGTCTGTTAGCCAGAAAACAGGCTCGTCCTCATGCTTCCTTTTCAGCCATGGAGGGATGCCCAGGTGAGTCACCCTTGCGGTTTCTGGTCTAGAGACACCTGGCTAGAACCAGGGCTTCCACACGCTCCCTCTGGCTGAGACAGGCACAGCGCCTGTGCAGTCCTGCTGGCTTCCTGACAGTGCTTTCAGCTGAAGCCTTGAGTGCCGCCCCGGACGAGGCAGGCCAGACCTTGTCAACTACTGTGTGTGCAGTTTGGAGGCGGTTGGTGGGTCAGGGCTGTCTGGCTGGGCTCTGATAGGTGGTGAGCTCTCCTACTCATCCTACAGTCCCCCTCTACTCATTCAGGACAGCCTATGGTGCCTGAGAAGTTCATGAGCAGGTCCAGGAAGTTGGTTAAAATAGAACCATGAGGATTTATACCCATGGAATGCATCAACCTAGTTTGAGAGAAAACAGTCATGGGTTAGAAATAAGTGTCTGCAATGAAGGAACCCACAAGGGCTCATCTAGAAACTGAAGGTCATGTTAGGGTGCCAGCCCCACAAATAAGGCTTGGCGACATTCTAAGAATTGCATATGTGGGAAAGACGTTTGTCCTCTCGTGGAAATTCATGCTCCTGCATGAAAGGAGAGGACACGAGGGCTGATAAATGACGGATGGTCCCTTACAGACTGGGACCAGATGACCAGAGAAGCCTGCTTATTAGTCTTTTGTGATCCATGCCTCAGCTCACAAGGTGAGAAGTGTGCAGAAAGTCCTAGGCTACTCGGATTGTGAGGACAAAACTCTTCTCAATTCTGAAACACATCATAGAATTATTAAAGGTATGGTAATCCAAATTAACGTCCTTTTTTTTTTAGATAAAACATGGCAGACAAATACCATCATTTTCTTGGTTAGAACATGCTTCCCATATGCATAAACACAGGCTAGTCCTTTATGCTTAATATATTTCATCAAATGTGAGATTTAAATCACCCCAAAGTCCGAAAAATGACTATTTCTCCCAAATTTATACTGCGATAACTTACCAGATTTTGAAGTCAGTTTAATTGCAGGGAGAGGGGAACAGCTGAGCACCTTTCTGCTTATCACCAACTGGAATTTGTACCCATGGAACTTACACTAAGTTATCATGGTGATAAAATTGAGATGCAGTCTGTTTTAACAATATAATAAACCAAATCTAGGATTGCCAATGCTTAGTCATCCCTACTTGATTTACAACCGGGTCACGAAAAGGCTTCCCTTGAATGTCCTCTGATGTGAGTCCACTGCCCGGGGCTCCCTGCTTGGGGTTGCAAGGAGCCCCTGGAACTTCCCACAGGAGCCAGAAACCCCTGCTGGGAAAGGGCCCCAGTGGGAGGGCAGTGCACGCGCTCTGGCCCCTTAGAAGCATGAAGCGTGAACACAAAACACAAAGAGGGAGCGCTCGACTACCCTGTGCAGAGGTGCAACCCCGCCCCTAACAATTCCGGCAAAACCCCCTCTTATTTATTTGGTTGCCTTTCAGTTTTTGGAGTGGTGTTTCCTTCACGGTTGTCTGAAAGGTACGCATGGAAAATGCTGACAAAGCATCACTAGGACGTCACCCTCGACGTTCTTTTTGATGTAGGAGAGACACACCACCTGACTGTCCCCGGGCTGTCAGTACACGTGACACCTCACTTTAAACAGTATATACAGGGAAGTGGCCGCTGCCGTACTCTCGTGCGCCGTCAGCTCCGGGCTCACGTACAGAGAAGGGCTTTCTATTCAGAACAACTTACATCTGCAGACAACAAACACCAAGAAACATGCAAATGCTACACAGGGCTTCATGTGAAGAATCCATATTTGACACCAGGGAGGGGAACACCGTTACGAAATGTGGAAGGGATAGTTTCTGTCGTTCATGCTCTAACGTGAGGGTCTCTGCAATAAAGTGGGGGGCTGTGAAGGGAAGGTGTTTGCTTCTCTCTTTTTTTTTTTTTTTTTTTGCCTTTTTCAGGATTCACAGTTGGCTCTGTGTCAGGCACTAAGCGATCTGGCTTTTGGTCCAGGCGTCTTAGTCTCTTTGCATCTTTTTATCCCTCTGCGAAGGGGCAAGTTCAAATGCTGGAAACCGTGATGTCTCTGGTACCAGGATGTCGGAGAGAAAGTGAATCGCCCCAGCCATGCCTGCAACGTAAAATGTGGATCCTTTTAGGAAAGGGCATGAGGGAGGCTCTGAAACAAGGTGGTTCTTAATCCTTTCCTTGACCAGGGCTTCAAGGGCATTGGAAAAGATGCTGCGGGTCCATAAAAAAGCAGAGAACTATTTACCCCCCAAACTCCTCAGATTGGCACCCAGTAGCTAGTGATACCAGTTTTCTTCCCTGTCTCACTTTTTCTAAAAACTGTACTCTGCGTTTTAATCCTGTATCTTGAAACTTGACGCTGGTCTTATAGGACAAATCAAAAAAGGTTATGGGGGCTGTTCCTGTGCTTTTTAACTATAAAACTTCCTCTCTCACAGCTTTATTCTTATTCCAAACAAAAGGTTGGGTTTCACATCTTCTTTACGTTTTAAGAATGTTCCTTTTTCTTAAGTTTTTAATTTTAATTCCAATGTAGTTAACACTGGAATATTAGTGTTATATTAGTTATATTAGTTTCAGGTGGAACATATAATGGATTGACAACGCTACACATTTGTGTTCCTCAAAGTAAAGTGTATTCTTATCCCCTTCACCTACTTCACGCCCACCCTCTCCCCTCCCCTCTGGTAACCATCTGTTTATTCTCTAAGAGTTGCTTCTTGGTTTCTTTTTCTCTTTTTCCTTTTGTTTCTTAAATTCCACATTTGAAATTACATAGCATTTGCCTTTCTCAGACTTAATTTGTTTAGCATAATACTCTCTAGCTCCACTCACATCACTGCAAATGGCGAGGTTTCATTCTTTTTGATGGCTGAGTGATATCCCAGTGTGTGTGTGTATACTACTTAAAAATGCATGCTACTTTAAAAAGAATTTTGATTTCATCAAAATCCCCAGTCCAAATCACTGCGGTCTGCACCAAACCTTGGGCTTTAAACTGACCGACAGAAGGGTGGGTGAGGGAGCCTGTTAGCTGACTCGTTTCCAGACCCCTTAGGTCCCTTTTCAATGAGAAAAATTCCTCCCTTATTGGATTCTTGTGTGCGTAACTTCTTTTGATGTAAAATGTACATGCAGTGCAATACAAGTCTTTGGTGAACCTCTCTGAGTCTTGACAAAGGCACATGCTCTTGTGTAAACTAAACTCCTACCAAGAGATGTGGAGTATTTCCATCACCGCCCCCAAGAAGTGCCTGTGTGTCTCTCTCTAGCCTGTGCCTGCCATCATCCCCAACACGCATTGGTTTGCCTATTTCAGAGTCCTGTGAATGGCACCAACAGTGCATAGCCTATTGTGTCTGGCTTCCTGCCTCAATGATTTTGCAATTCATTCATGTTTTGTGTGTGTCACTGGCTATTTTCCTACATTTCGGTTGTTCCCACACTTCCCTGTAAGTTTTTGTTTGAAGGAAGGGTTCTTGAAAACTACTGACTTATTAGAACCCTTGGGAGGGGTCCTAGTGGACCAGGCTGAAATGACCTTTGTTCTCTTGTTCTGGTGGGGTAGGGCAGCAGATTCACCTAGATGGAGCACTCAGGCAGGAGAAAGTTCCAGAAGAGGTCATGGATGTCAGCCACCCTTTCAGCCTAGTAGCCTCCACACAGGCACTCCTACTGCTTCCCGCCCGTCCAACAAGAATCTACACAGAGCCTGCCGCCAGGCACTGGTGAGACACAGGAGAACAGATAGATCTGAGAACTTCCCAGCCTTCACGGTTTCTACATTCAACTTCGACCTACTGGGGCTTGGAAGCTGCCGTTAATAAACCTGAATGAACTCCTTTAGAGTTCAGGTATTAACTCTGTGGTATCTGATGCAAATATACTGCCTTTTCATGATGTAAAATACTAAAATATTTTCTGAGAATTATTTTTTCATGATGATTTCTTTGACTATCTAAAGGATATTACTCTGTGAAAGATAACTGCAAATGCTCTATTTTCTGCTCACATTTCTAATATGTGATTAAAAAAATACTACCAATAGCAGAAATAGGATAGGGTATAACACTCCAGACAATTCAGACATAAGAAGGATAATAAAGAAATACTGTCACAGCTTTACACATGTAAACTTAACGCCACAGGTAAGACAGAGCAGCATCCCCAAAACACAAACTCCTGAAACTTACCAAATAGGAAACTGGTAACTTGAACCGCCCTATAAACTACTGAATAAATTGGACTGAGAGTAAAAAAAACCCCAAAACAAAAAATCTTCAGGCCATCGTTTCATAGGAGATTTCTACCAAACATGTACGTTGGAATTAACACCAATTCTTCCACGAATTAATACACTGTCTTTTCCAGAAAACAGAAGAGAAAAGGATATTTCCCAAACCAGTTTATTAGGTCAGCATTGCTCTGATACCAAAACGAGACAAAGACAGTGCAAAAAAAGAAAACTCTAAGCCAATATCTCTCATGAATATAGATGCAAAAATCCTCAACAAGATATTAGCAAAGGCAACTCTACACTATATAAAAAGACCAAGAGAGGTTTATCCCATAGATAAACCCAGAGATCCCAAGTGAGGTTTAACCCACAATGTTAATAGGCTACAGAAGAAAAAACAATCACATGATCGTATCCACTGATGTGGAAAAAGCATTTGGCAAAATTCAACACCAATCTATTATTAGATTTAAATAATAAAGTCATTTATACTTTCTGAAGTTTACTTTGAAATTAGTATAAGATGTACCTCTTAGAACAAATAAGTAATCAAAAGTTATCATCAATTTGTCCTTTGATTTATCAATTTATCATTTGCCCTTTGATTTCTGTGGCTTCAATGATAAATTATCCAACTCATTAATACACACGCACACACACACAAATATAAATATAAAAAATGTATGAGTCATCTTAGTAGGATTTCTATTTTGTTTTCCTGAATTATATTCTATATATTGTGCTTATAGCAGAATTATTGTATTTGCTTACTTCCTATCACTGCCCATTCTTCAGAACTCTCTTCTGTATGGTATTATTTTTCCAACTATGACTATTTCTAACTGCTAATACTTTCACATTACTAATATCAATTATTCATATTTATATATCTAAAGTAATTAAATATATTTAAATAACACATTTCCTATGAATAGACTGATATTATATATACATAATAAGACAGATGAAATGCAGAGGACTAAACATTATTTTTTTCTTACAGAGTAGCAAACATCCCTTGTTCTGTTCGCATGTATTCTTCATAAAAGATTAAGAAATATTCGAAGGACATTTTTAGGTACACAAAACAAGTAAGGCAAAGAGACTCAATCTAATGTTCAGCAGTCAACCACTTTGTTCAGGTTATTTATTTTGCGGTTGTGGAGGTATTATTCAGGTAAGAGTACATGCGGTAGAACCAGTGCACAGGGACAGGAGGACCAAACTCACTTGCCCAGGTATTTAAACCTAGCTTTGTATGCTCACTCTTACCTTCAAAGAGAGAATAAGGTCTGTCAGGAATGCGGCACCCGTGTGCTCCGTATTCTAGACACCACTCTGCAAACTAAGAAGAAACGGACTTAAGAGCAGAGATTGTACTTGGTGAAAAGGCTATAATACGACACTGTAATGAATTCACCAGGATTCCAAGAAAGAAGATTCCGGGCAACAGGAGGGGTCAACATGGCAGAGCCAGGCCAGGGTATGGCTGTGCCAGGAGAAGCAGGTTAAGAACAGGAGAGGAGCTGTAGTTTTGGATTTTGCACATGCTTTCCCGAAGGTTCAAAAGTTGTTTACATAAAGACTCCTTACTTTGCAAGCTCGGTAGAGATACTTTTTATCCTGTGTGAGATGGTACAGGGACAGGAAAGAATAGCCATTCCCAGCTGTCCCGTGGCAGATCCCATAGCCCTTCCGGAGCAAACCTCGCTGCCAAATCACATCACTGCACTCCATGGCATCTTTCAAGTATTTTTCCTCCTTAAAGACCTGGGCAATGAAAAAAGAAAGCAGTGTTAAACAGATGTTTTGAAGGGCACCTGGGTGGCTCGGTCGGTTAAGCATCCAGCTTTGGCTCAGGTCATGATCTCACGGTTCATGGGTTCGATTCCCATGTTGGGCTCTGTGCAGACCGTGTGGAGTCTGTTTAGGATTCCGTCTCTCCCTCTCTCTGCCCCTCACCCACTCTCTCTCACTGTCTCTCTTTCAAAATAAATAAACTTAAAAAAAAAAAGCTACCAGCAACTCTTTGGTAAGATGTTTTAACACAAATAACTCATTCTGTGCTGCCTGGAGCAGCAACACTATCTACAGTGCTAAAACTTCTGCTTATGTTGAAGGCACCTGAGGGGTTGAGGATTCTACAACGTTCTTCAGTGAAGAACACTCAACATCCCGGGCTGCCCACATTATCTGTAAGACCCTGATGGCCTGGCGCCACTGGGGCTGGCGAAGTCTGTCATGATCTGTCATGATCAGTCGGTTAAGTGGCCAGCTTTGGCTCAGGTCATAATCTCAGTTTGTGAGTTCGAGTCCCACGTCCAGCTCTGTGCTGACAGCTCAGAGCCTGGAGCCTGCTTTGGATTCTGTGTTTCCCTCTCTCTCTCTGACCCTCCCCCACTCGCACTCTGTGTCTCTCTCTCAAAAATAAATAAACATTAAAAAAAAACACTTGACAAAACACAGACTTTATCAGAATTAAAAACTCTCTTCAAGAGATACCATGAATGTGATGATTAGGCCAACTACAAAATTATTTCTAAAACATATACCTGACAAAAACTTATAACCAGAACATATGAAGAATTATTATAGCCCAATAATAAAAAGACCAAAGAAAAGAATAAAACAACGTGGGAAAAAGAAACAAAGAGACATTCCACAAAGGAATATATACAAATGACCACGAACATAGGCAAGGTTGCTCACCATTAATCTTGAGGAAGATGCAAATTAAAACTATAGTGAAATAAATATCCACCAGAATAAAATTAAAATGATTTTCAATACCAACGTAGCCAAATATGTGGAGAACCCTCTTCCACTGTTGACGGAATGTAAAGGTACAACTGTCACTTTGTGTAAAGCTCTGGCAGTTTCTTATAACTCTGCAGCTATTCTCTGACCAGCAATTCTATTCCCAGGTATTGGCCCCAAGGACCCGCACAGGTGTTTGCAGCAGCATATTCATTAAAGAAATAGAGACAACTGGAAAACGAGTTGCTAAAACTGTGCTGTCTTTACAGAAGTGATGTTTAAACTTAGGAAGGTATCATGATCTTGAGGAAGAAGGAACGGAAGTATAGTTTGAAAGAATCTCTCCAGATGAGTGATATGCATCCCTAGATATTCCATATTTCAAATAATCAACTTACAAATGAGCTTCTGGAACACAGTTTATATGAAAACATTTTCTGATGCATGGTCAACAGTTGACCATCAGGGAGCATTTCTACTCTGGGGTTTTCAGAGGAGGCATGTAGGTGTGGGAGCAGGGAAGCCGTGGTGGTTTCATACAGCACAGAATCGAAACATTACATCAATATCACTGGGTATGACTTACATGGTTTTCTTGGGCACCATATTTGTAAATACCTTTCCAAATACAATTTTCATTTGACCAATGGCAGCATTGGTTTATAGTGGCCAAATCCATTCAAATGCTAATACAGGAGGGTCCATATGTGTAGTCAGAAGAAGATAGAATTTATTACCATTACCTATAATTTACTGTCAGATAATCAAGAACTGATTGGAACTATTCAGCAAAATAGCTTCTAGCTATGGGGTCCACAAATGTAATATGTTAGAAAATCATTTGCAATTAATAAAATTCCTAATACAGCAGATTGTTAAAACCATGGCATTTTTCCAAGGATCATCTAAAATACTATAGAATTTTAAATTAAAACATAATACATGTTCATAGAAAGTAGAGTATGCTCAAGTACCCACTGCACCATGAATAGCATCTATAGGAAGGGAAAACAAATTAGTGAGCCTCCACTCAATTTAGTTTTTTTTTTAAGTTTATTTATTTATTTTGAGGGGTGGGTAGGGAGAGAGGGGAGAGGGAGGGAAGGCGGGGGAGAGAGAGAGAATGTGAGCAGGGGAGGGGCAGAGAGAGAGGGAGAGAGAATCTCACTGTCAGCCTTGACACCGATGGCAGGCTCAAACTCAAAAACTATGAGATCATGACCTGAGCCAAAATCAAGAGTTGGACACATAACCAATGGAGCCACACAGGCGTTCCTATGGTTTTATTTGTGGGATATTAATACATTTTCAAATACTTGAAAGCCTTATGTTGAAGAACTTATGAGTTGACATGCCAGCCTGAGAAATCATTGAGAACTTATCACACAAAATATAAGTACTTTCTAATTCTGAGACCACTTCAGTGAAGGCAGATGCTCTTGAGTTAATAAAAACTCAAGAGGAAATAGAGCCTAGAGCTGTGTTTCTCTAGATGCACACTTCCAATCCCGTCCCTGCCCACACCACTCTCTGCCTTGGCCAAACAAAAATCTCACATTCCACTCACTGACTCTGAAAATAGATTTCTACCCCTAATGGTAAAACTATGTTATACATGCCTTCTCAAATTGCCACTGATGCCTTCTTCCCCAAAAGATTCTGATATTCCTCGTCCTCCTCATGGTTGACTACCTTAATGTAAATGGGCAAAATTAAGTTTTAGTGAGTAAGAATGGGATCTTCATGTCTTTTGCTCCACACTTTCTAGAAGACAAATTTCTGTTTTGGAATAAGCAGGGGAGGGACAGACGTTCAAATGATATTCTGAGCGAAAGCCAGACAGGGAGCAGCAAGTCTGAGCTATCTATGGCACAACCAGGAGCAGAGCCCTGCTACATGTGACCAGCGCTGGCGGTGACAGATGGCGGTGCCGGTCAGCAGGCCTGACAGGATGACATCATCCCCGGATAAAAGCCCCTGGCTCCTCATTACCTGCTTCCCACTGGCTCAGGAGTGGGGGTGGGGAGACCCTCAGAAGCCAAGACTGTGGGGCACTAGGAGTGCCCCCTCTACAGTTTATCCTCTCAAATGTGAAAGAGGAAAACGAGTTTGGCAAACGAATGCTTTTACATTTTAACGAAGTCCTTCAATCTGTTTTGAACACCAAAGGGTCCTTTGTTTGTCAACAGTATACTCAGATATTATGGCTGGGTATTTATAATATTATAAACTTATCTCTATGTCACAGAAGGTCCAACAATCGCCCTAGAGCTCTAAAAAAGGGAGGCAGTGACTTGAACAAAATTCTGTTTTAATTTAAAGGTTGAGGTATTATTAAGAAGGTGAATCGTTAAAATCTTCTGATTTCCAAATTCTTCTGTATTTCACTGTGCTTTGCTCTAACCAAATATCCTTTCTGAGTTATTTTCTTGAAGGTTCATACCTTTCATATTATTTGAATATCTTAGGTGTTACTGTTGTAGGGATACTTAAAAATTCTGAAAAATTTGTCTAAATTATGAGAGATAATTCCCCATAATTTTTCTAAATAACTTATTATAGGTTAGTCACAAAGAGAAAATGAAATGGATTCAGAGACCAGTTCTTTTGTTATTTTCAGGTAGAAATGTGAATTCTGCTTCATAAATTTCATTTATTTGTACAAAACTAAGGGACTTTGCCAAAACACTAGTCAATCTTTGTGATTATTGGCATATATTTGATATATGAGCAACAACTTCCAACATCAAATATTATAAATAAAGATATATTTAAAAAATAAAATTATGAAAGAAGCATTGTTTACAATCCAGTTAAAAAATGGGCAGAGGGGTGCCCAGATGCCTTAATTGGTTATGATCTCATGGGTTGTAAGACTGAGCTCTGCACTGGGCTCTGCACTGACAGCATGGAGCCTGCTTGGGATTCTTTCTCTCCCTCTCCCTCTGCCTCTCCCCTGCTTGTGCTCTCTCCCTCCCTCTCTCTCAAAATAAATAAATAAACTTTAAGAAATATGGGCAGAGGACTTGAGTAGACATTCTTCCAAAGGAGACATACAGATGGGCAACAGACCATGAAAAGATGCTCAACATCACAAATCACCAGGTAAATAGAAATCAAAACCACAATGAGATATCATCTTATACCAGTGAGAATGGCTAAAATCAAAATGATAAGAAATCACAAGTGTTGGAGAGGATGTAGAGAAAAAACCCCTTGTACACTGCTGACGGGAATGTAAACGGGTTTGGCCAGTGTGGAACACAGTATGGTGGTTCCTCAAAAATTCTGAAATAGAGATACCATATGATCCAACAATTCGACTACCGAATATCTACCCAAAGAAAACAAAACACGAATTTAAAAAGGTATATGTACTCTATGTTTATTGCAGCACTATTTACAATAGCTAAGATATGGAAGCAACCTAAGGGTCCAGGGATAGACAAATGGATAAGAAAGATGTGGCATGTTTGTGTTTATATATATAGAACATGTATGATGGAATATTACCCAGCTATAAAAAAAGGATGAGATCTTGCCATCTGGGACAATGTGGATGGACCAAGAAGGTACTATGCTATGTGAAGTAAGTCAGACTGAGAAAGGCAAATACCATATGATTTCACTAATATGTGGAATCTGAAAGGAAAAATGAATAAAGAGGAGAATCAGACCTGCAAATATAGAGAACCGATGGCGGCCCAGCTGCCCAGGAGGTAGGGCGATGGGCAAAATGGCTGAAAGGGAGTAGGAGATAAGGTCGGGGGGATAAGTCACAGGCATAAAAGGCACAGCCTAAGGAACAGTCAGTGACACTATAAAGGCATCGTACGGGGACAGCTCGTAGCCGCATTTGTGGTGAGCACAGCCTGATCTATAAATGTGTGGACTCACTATGTTGTACATCTCAAACCAATACAACATTGTGTGTCAACCCTATTCAAATAAAACATTTAAACAATAAATGCATTAAGTCTTCTACAAAACATGCTTGAAAACATTTTTCTCTGAAAACATCCGTTATTTTTCCCAAAAAAGGATAAAGGTCTTAAGTGTTACAGAATATAGTAAACTGTCTGTAATTTCAACTTCTGTATAATAAAATATGAAGAAAACACATTAAAAAACACCTGAAAATAAATGCAGCAGCATTGTTTGCTTTCAACTTATAATGCTTAGTCCAGGAGGGAAACCAAATGTATTCTTAATATTGTGCACAAATATATCTTGAGACTACCAGAATTAATCAGTAAAGGTACTGACTGCCTATTTTCGATAATACTCTGTATGTGTAAGACTTGGAACATCACACCCATCCCTGATGAATAATTTTCTAACACTTTTAAACTCAAATTTAAAAGTCCCTGAATAAGCATCATCATCCAGGAATAAAGGCTTATTCAAGCAAGAAAAGAGTGATGGGAAGTCAAACAAAAAAGCTTATGGTCATACTACTGCCTACTGCCTTCCTGGATATTCATATTCAGAATAAAAATTGTTACAATGTTGTCACTTAGATTTTCTTTTACGTGTGAATATAACTCGTCAACACACACACACACACACACACACACACACACACACACACACACTTATAGCTCCAACTACAAGGGTGGTAAAGGGAAACAGGCAGACTTTATTTTGTAAAAACACTAATTTTAAAATGTATCTGGTTTGCAATCAAAGGTGCTGGCCAAAATCTGAGAACCTGGGGGAAAAAACTGAAGCTCTCGAGAGTAAATGCTTGTGGCACGGACGGGCGCACTGACCTTGTAAGCTTGTGTGAGCATATGGATGACGCCCGGGGCACCGTGACACCAGTGGACCAAGCGGTCAGTCTCATTGCTCAACGAGGAAGGGTAATTCCCAGATCGGAATCTTTTGTGGCGCACATAATCAATACTGGGTTTCACCATTTCTGTCAAGGTTTCTTGGTCGACTTTTGCTGCTGGCTTTAAACAAATAAAAACAGAACACTTAGTTTCTTTTTCCTTACGTGCTTTTTAAGCCTTTGTGTCATAGCTAGTATAATAAAGCACTGATTACCTGGAATACTGAGGAGCATCTAAAATTAAAATTAATTCCATTATCTGGTTGTTTAAGACTTGGGCAGGGGTGCCTGGGTGGCTCAGTCAGTTAAGCATCCGATTTCGGCTCAGGTCATGATCTCACAGTCCGTGGGTTCAAGCCCTGTGTCTGGCTCTGTGCTAACACTTCAGAGCCTGGAGCCTGCTTTGGATTCTGTGTCTCCCTTTCTCTCTGCCCCTCCCCAGCTCACACTCTGTCTCTCTCAAAATAAAATAAAGACATTAAAAAAAAAACCAGACTTGGGCAGGCCTTTTTTCATTTCAATTTTTTTTGATGTTGAAGACAGTCTGAAGGCCATCTCCTGGAGAATTCCCTCTCACTCCAGGGAGGTGTTCGTCTGACTGAACGAGGCCCGCCCACACTGTGGAGGGCAAGCGGCTCTACTAGAAGTCCATGGAGTCACAGGAGTGCTGACAACACGGACTCCATCCTTGCCCTCCATCTTGTTCACGTTTGCACAGGGACCTCTCCTGTGACTGTGGATTCTGCCTCCCCCGCTCCCCAGAGTCTGTCGGAGGTAACATAATCTTTCCCCTTCCTGATGCACAGGTGGGGCCATAAGAGCTTACTAAAGGGCAGCTGCCCATTAGGTGTGTGCAAGCCCTCAGAGGTGTGTGCAAACCGTCCGATCTCACTATGACACTCTTCTGCATGTCCCCTCCCTCTACAAAATCTATGGCTTAAGGTCTGGACCTTGCAGAAAATAATTATGCAGGTGCCATGGATCATCCTCGCCGACTCCCCCCACCGTCAGAGAATTACCCTGAACAAAAAGTCTGTGGAAACTCCACAGAGTGGCCTGCTTCATTTTCTGCCTTCTCAGTTGGGGGATACTTGACCATCCCTCTCCTACCTTCTAACACCATGTAAATTTTTTAAATACATTCTTTTATTTTTGAGAGAGAGAGAGAGCATGAGAGGAGGAGAGGCAGAGAGAGAGACATACAAAGAATTTGAAGAAGGCTCCAGGCTCTGAGCTGTCAGCAGAGCCTGATGTGGGGCTTGAACTCAGGCACAGTGAGATCTTGACCTGAGCTGAAGTTGATGCTTAACCAACTGAGCCACCCAGGTGCCCCTACACCACTTAAATGTAAATCTCACCCCAAATGCCCTCATAGAAACATCCAGAAGAATGTTTGACCACATGCCTGGGCACTTTGGCCCAGCCAAACTGACACATAATATTAACCATCAGAGACCACTAGCTAACATTTTTAATGGGAACTTTGAAACACCTCTATCTGTAGATCTCCTATCCGAGCAGTTTCTCCAAACACAAACAAAACCAACCCAAAGCACCCCACTTCAATCTCCCTGGTGAGGTGGAGGCAGTGTTGTTGGTAGTGCACAAAGCTGGCTGTGGGGGAAGGGGGGGTCTCCCCTTATATCGTGAGGACATCCAGCCAAGCCCCCGTGCTCAGTTCTACGCTTCACTTCAACTGTCCTCTGCGCTCGGTGTTCTTGAGTTGAAAGATCTGGTTCAATTTCTCCAGACTGTTTCCTTTTGTCCCCAGTAGGAGTTAGCGGAGGGACAGTCACTGTGCAGGGTGCACCTGCTAACAGAAGTCAACTGCTCTGCAGAGACGTTTTCAGAGAAGCCCTCCTGCTGCCCAAGCATCTCGCCGCATGTGCACACGCTCCCCGATCTTCGACAGAAACGGCACGTCAAGTCCGTCCCCGAGTGCTGGGTTTTGCGGGACAAGCCAGCTGGCTGCTTGCTGGCATCCTCTCCTTCAGACACCTACGTGGGATCCTCCTCTGTACTGCCTGGTCATTTGCCACTTTCGTCTACCCTCAGTCTCCTTATTTGTAGTCTGGGCTCCAGATGTGTCTGGTCTCATCAAGGAAGTTATGTTTCTGGTTTTGTTTGTTTGTTTTCCTTGCTGTTTTGAGATGATTTTCAAGAGGAAAATGTGTTTATCCTGCCATCTTGAAAGTGGAGTTTCAGTCATATTTTAAAAGTTTTTGTGTACACTGTTGTGATAGCCTTCTAGATGAAACTGCACAGGAGAACCTTCCACTGCCGCACTGATCCACGGCTACACGGTCCTCTGGCCCTAAACGCGGGGGCGTGGGGCAGAGCCATGCAAACCCGGCTCCTGGGAGCGAGCTCCGACACACCCCTGCTCAGCCATCGCTACGAAAACACGAACGCCGATTCTATACAGAGTCCCGGTAAAGAATGCTGCCACGATCTTCACTTTAAGAGCGGATGAGGAGACAGTTTTGTGACTTGCGTTTCTCTCAAGGAAAACTTTAATATCTAACAAAATTAACCCAGACACCTCAATCTAAATGAGGTGATGTCTTATTGGTGTGGTTTTCAGATGGTTATGATTTCCGCAAGGGTATCACGTAAGAAGAAAAGTTTCAAAAGCTAGCGTTGAAACATTTTTCTGGGGAAATAGAAAATACACACTAACTACCAACTGCCCAGAACAGCAGTGCTATTTTTAAATGAAATGCAATTCTAGTTACTTTGGAAACACGTGTCTGCACTAGAAAGAAAATTCACAAATTTGAATGTTTTATTTTTCTACAATAAACAAAGATAACTAGTTACCAGAAAAAAAGGGGTTTAGTACTATTTAAATATGAATTTCCTTTAGTGATAGAGTAGTTAAAAGTTTTTTTTAATGTTTGTTTATTTTTGAGAGAGAGAAACACACACAGCATGACCTTGGGAGGGGCAGAGAGAGAGAGAGACACAGAATCCGAAGCAGGCTCCATGCTCTGAGCTGTCAGATGCCTCAGGAACCGTGAGATCATGACCTGAGCCAAAATCAGATGCTTAACCGACTGAGCCACCCAGGTACTCCACAGTAGTGTAGGTTTTTAAAAAGGAATTTGAAGTAAAATTTCTAAAAAGAAATACACAGAGTTTTTAGTTAAAAAGATCTAACTTCTGGGGCGCTTGGGTGGTTCCGTCAGTTAGGTGTCCGACTTCAGCTCGGGTTATGATCTAATAGTTTGTGGGTTCAAGCCCCACGTCGGGCTCTGTGCTGACAGCTCAGAGCCTAGAGCCTGTTTCAGATTCTATATCTCCCTCTCTCTCTGGCCCTCCTCCATTCATGCCCTGTCTCTGTCTCAAAAATAAATAAACTATAAAAAATTTAAAAAAAAAAGACCTAACTTCTATTCCATGCTCCCTGACTTACTAGCTTTGTGATTTGGACCATGAACTACTCTCCTATGGGTGAGAGTTTCTTATAAAGAAAGGTTTAATTGAAGAAAAGAAAGCAGGCTGTGTCCACAGTGGGGAAGGGAAGCCCAGGCTATTGGGCTGGAAGCAGGCTGGACAATATTTGGGGCGGGGTCTCTGCCTGCCTCATGAACAGTGACTACTTAATTCAGGAGACGTCAGGGGGATTGAGAGACTAGAACATTACCACAATGATAACTAGTTAAACATTTAGAGCACAACTGACAGCAAGATGTGGGTATCTGAAAATGAAAGTCTCTGCCCTGGTCTGGATGCTGGAGGCCCTTTCTGCTCCCTGAAGGTTTTTCTCGCTTCAAAGAGTTACTACTACAAAGAGCAGAAGGACACGGACAGAAGGAAACTGTGGCAGCAGACACCCAAGTAACCCAGTACGACAGTGCATGCAGGACGCGCTCTTGGACTTCACTGCGTGGGGTTCCCAAAGCAGAGCATGAGTGTCCATGGCTCAGTGCAGGGTCCTTATTTAATTTCAGTCTGCTGCATTCACACCAACATTTCAGGCCCCACTTCCCATCTGATCAAATAGTTCATCCTGCAATCAGTGCATTAGTATTCCAGAGCGTCTTGTTTACCTGCATTAACATGTAGTAGATGCCGGCCATACCGTGGGCCGCCCCGACGTACTGCTTCCGGTGCCACTGATACAACAGCGGGCAGCGCTCGGCCTTCCTCTCCTCCCGGGACAGGGCCTTGCCTGACTCAATGATGGCATCGACTACCTGCGGAGGTCGTGAAGACGGCGTCAAGTCTCCCGTTTTTGTCTGATTAACCACATGTCTTCATGTAGACTATTTAACCTAAAAATCTGTAAGCCGTGAGTAGCCACCCCTGCTTATATCCTTATATCCTTTTTATCTTTATTTTATAAATTAATAAATAGAGGCAGAGAGATATTAGAAGACAATCTCAGAGTAGAAAAATACATTAATTAGGAAGTCAGACCAAGAAATTAAGAGTTCTTTGTGTGAACAGTTTACTAGAATCTAGAAAAACTTCCGAAAAGAACTTCCCCAGACTACTGAGTTGCCTTGTAACTGCAAGGTTTTCTCCAAAAGACTGACACTACATCTTCTGGGAAAGGCTGGAGAAATTGGCCTTATTTATGAAAGGCTGCAGCATGTAGGGGTTTAGTTAAATCCAACGAATATCACACTTGTAAGGACTATGTGGCAAAGACACCAACTATTATCTCATACCCTTTCTCCCCGCATACTTTTGGTAACTGCTCCAAGGTTCCGCTGGGCACCTGGCCTCTGAGCTACAGACAGAGAGACACCGTCCTCTGACTACGTTCCGGCACGAGTGAAGGAGACAGCTTCTCAGTCATGGCCTTAAAAACGAAGCTGCTTATCCCCTGCTTCGGTGCTCAAGGAGGTTTGGTGGTGCAGACAAGGGCAGGCCCCTCGGACGCGGTGGAACAGGACAGCAGAACCTGGATCCTGAGCCACATTTGCAGGGACTACCTAACCAGTTCTGATACCTCGTGGCAGAGAAATAAATATTCCATCTTTCTGGAGCTGCTGTTGTCTGTTTCTGGTAAAACCAGGTGAATTAACACAGGCCTGAGAGGACAGATTTTTACAAAACATACTTAGAAAGGGAAAAGAGGAGCTATTCAGTGATTTTATGACCTGAAGAAATGACTCGCACCCAGGAGCAGGGTCCGGCCACAAACGCAGCTCCGTGCGCACAGGCAGGCTGGGAGGATAGACACGCGCGCACACCCCCTGTTGACGGCAACCCCACTGTACCTCTTTAATAGTTGACTCACACACGGTGCCCGGGCCGATCTCCGTGTTCAGGTAGAGTAAGGCGTACAGGTAACCTGCCCGTCCATAAAGCAGCTCATCGGGGAGGTCTGAATCTCGGCACACAATCGTCCTCTGGAGCTGCAGAAGTCTAGCCGACAAGAAAAATTCCGTTTTCCCAGACAATGTCTGAAATACCTCCCCCTGACACTGCCAATAACCCCATCACTTTAGGAATTGCCTGTTACTTTTAATTTGAAACTGACTTCAAAAACAAAAAAACACCCAAAAACCCAAACAACAAAAATTTTTCCACTACACAAATTTTCCTTTCAGATATCAAATTAATAACAAAACACCCTTCTGTTCAAAAATATCTACTTTAGGGGCAACTGGGTGGCTCAGTCAGTGATGCATCCGACTTTGGCTCGGGTCACAATCTCACGGTTCCTGAGTTTGAGCCCCACATCAGGCTCTGTGCTAACCATGCAGACCATGCTTGGGATTCTCTCTCTCCCTCTCTCTCTCTCTGCCCCTCTCCTGCTTGCTCTCTCTCTCAGAATAAATAAATAAATAAAGTTAAAATATACATCTACCTTTATGTCTAGTCTAAACCATGTAAGAGATGATACTCAATTCTGAAATCCAAAATGATTTAAAATTTAAAAGAAAATAGTACTAAAACGTAGTCAATGCCTGGGAACTAGATTGAGTCATTCTGTCTTTCAAGTGACTAGCATGTGTGCGACACTCCACCAGACCATGGGAGTGAGCCCTGATTTCCACCTCTTCAAAAAGAATATAAACCAATATATAAACCAATAAGTGCAATAAAAGTTTTATACTAATTGCTCCAAAACAATTGAACCTAAAAATAACTTAGTTATGACAGTGAACCCAAGGCATATAAGCCAATTTTCATGCAAGGAAGGCAACCACGATTACTTAGGAAAAGATTAAAGTAACATGAAGAAACATGTTTATTGCTCCCCAAATAAAGGCAGACACAGGCTTGGATAGAAAGAAGGCATATGGTCTCATCGTTATGCTCAAATGAATACATAAGCCTCTTCACTGCTTGGAAAGGCCTGTTCGCAACAGATGAATTAAAAAATAATTTCCTTTTTTAATATCTTTCTACAGTAACACCTTGAATTGAGAATTTAGAGAAAATACCTGCAGTTTTCAAAACTCACTTTGTGATGCATTCCTGGGACTCACAGTCACTCTTGAGTTTATGATACACCACAGCTCCTACTGCAAGAGGTCCAGCATCTCCACACAGGAACGTGACCCTGCGGCCATTCAGATTCCGGAGTGTTCTCTTGACATAATCCAGGGATCGGAGCAGGTAGGTCTGGTCACATGTGACCCGGTACAGCTGCAGGTATAAAAGGGCTATGCCTAGAATAATGCCCCACCCCCAAAGAAAAGCATTATTACCTTTCTTTTTCACCTTCAGGATGTTATGATTACATGAAAAACTACATAAAACCTGTTTCTGAAAGAGCAGAATCCAAAAAATTACATATGACACATCCTTTAAAAACAGGAAGATGGGGCACCTGGGTGGCTCGGTCAGTTGTGTGTCGACTCAGGATTTCAGCTCAGGCCATGATCTCGTGGTTTGTGGGATCAAGCCCCACACTGGGCTCTAGGTTGACAGTGTGGAGCCTTCTTGGGATTCTCTCTTTCTCTGTCTCTCTCTCTCTCTGTCTCTCTTTCCCTCTCTGCCCCTCCTCTGCTCATGCTCTTTCTTTCAAGTTAAATAAAAAAGAAAAAAACAGAAAAATAAAAACAGAAAAAAAAACCAACCTACCTCAGGGTAGAAAAAGGCTTAAACGAGGTTTAAATCCATTATTCTACTAATTGCTTTGATAATGATTCAATATCTCCTAGACAAGGTAAAATGTATGACTTTCCACGCATTCTCATTTTCTGTACATTCAAGATTTTATTCCTTCTCCTCTGTATTTTAAGCTAACTTGGATCCTTTTTACTTCTCAGATAATTGTTTCCTCCTATCATATCCTAAATTATCACTTTCTAAATTTTACACCCTCCTCTTTCCAATTTTCCTATTTCTCCCAATGGTTCAATTTTCTTTAGTGACCAATGTATCCAAATGACCAACCAACCAGTGAGTCACCTCACTGTTTATGGACTAGCTACATGATGCAGAGTAAGGTAATGAACATGGAAGATAGTTTATCACGTACACACAGGACTCCATCTCACAACTCTGAGATCATGACCTGAACCAAAATCAAGAGGAGGCCATTCAACTGACAGAGACACCCACTGCTTAAATATTTTAAAGTAAATGACAGGCAAAATATTGTTTACAAAAGACATCCTAACTTTCTGCCCTTGAAAACTTCAGTATAAATGTCTAAAGTATATCAACCAAAATAGCATTATAACTATCAAATTAATAATTAGTAAGCGAGACTGAGTTGTGGATATTTTTTTTTGGTAAATCTTTGTTAGTTTTGGTACCAGTATTATCCTTGCTTCATAAAATAATAGAAAGTATTCCTTATTTTCTTAACCTTTGAAACAATTTAAAAGTAACAAAGAAAAAAAAGTAACACTGGGACCTCCTGTTTTTTTAAATTATTTTATTTTTATTTTTAATTCCAGTATATTAGTTTCAGATGTACGATATAGTGACTCAACAATTCCATACATTACTCACTGCTCAGAACCAGTACAATTCTTAATCTCCATAACCTATTTCACACACTCCCCCACCCTCCCCTCTGGTAACCATCTCTATAGTCAAAAGTCTGGTTTTTTTGGTTTGTCTTTTTTTCCTGTTTGTTTAGTTTCTTAAATGGCACAAATGAGTGAAATCATATGGGATTTGTCTTTCTCTGACTTGTTTATATCACTTAACATTATACCCTCTAGATTCATCCATGTCATTGCAAATGGCAAGATCTTATTCTGCTTTATGGCTAATATTCCACTGTGTGTATACACACACACACACACACACACACACACACACACACACACCTTCTTTATCCATTCATCTACTGATGGACACTTGAGCTGCTTCATAATTTGGCTATTGTAAACAGTGCTTATACATAGGGGTGCATATTATCTTTTCCCTTTAGTGTTCTTGTTTTCTTTGGGTAAATATTCTAGTAGTGGAATTACTGGATCATATGATAATTCTATTTTCAATTTTTTAAGGAAACTTCATATCATTTTCCAGAGTGCCTGCAACAGTTTGCACTGCCATCAACAGTACAAGAGGGTTCCCTTTTCTCCACATTTTTGCCAACATTAGTTTCTTGTGTTTTTGATTTTAGCCATTCTGACAGGTGTGAGGTGATATCTCACTGCTGTTAAGATTTGCATTTTCCTGATATTGAGCATCTTTTCATGTGTCTGTTGACCATCTGACCATATAGGTGTCTTCTTTGGAGAAATGTCTGTTCATGTCTTCTGCCCATTTTTAACTGGATTATTTATTTGGTGTTGAGCTGTGTAAGTTCTTGATATTCTTTGAATACTAACCCTTTATCATATATGTCATTTGAAAATATCTCCTCCCATTCAGTAGGTTGTCTTTTAGTTTTGTTGACTGTTTCCTTTGCTATGCAGAAGCTTTTTGGGGCGCCTGGGTGGCTCAGTCGGTTAAGCGTCTGGCTTCGGCTCAGGTCAGATCTCATGGTTCGTGGGTTCGAGCCCCGCATCGGGCTCTGTGCTGACAGCTAGCTCAGAGCCTGGAGCCTGTTTCAGATTCTGTATCTCCCTCTCTCTCTGACTCTCCCCTGCTCGCACTGTCTCTCTCTCTCAAAAATAAATAAAAAACATTAAAAAAATTAAAAAAAAAAGAAGCTTTTTGTTTTGATGTAGTCCCACAAAAAAAGCAGCAATGGGATTTCCTGTTCTTTTGAAGAAACTGTCTCTTTTTTTCAGTTTATTGTTTGTTTTCCCCTAGTTCTACTGAGATGTAACTGACAAATAAAATTATGTCTATGTAAGTGTACAACAGAGTGATTTGATATATTTCTGCATTGTGAAAATATCACCACAACTATGATAGCACATCTACCACCTCATGTACCATTTACTTAAAATGTGTGATAAGAACACTTATGATCTACTCTTAGCAAACTACAATTATACAATACAGTATTATGAGCTGTAGTTACAATGTGCATTAGATCTAAAGAACTGATACATCTTATAACTGAAGGTTTGTACTCTTTGACACAACCCCTCCCATTTTCTCTACCCCACAAGCCCTGATAATCACCACTGAACTCTGTCTCTATGAGCTCATTTTTTTTTTTAGAATTTACATATATGTGAGATCATAGAATTTTTTCCTTTTTCTGTCTTATTTCACTTCATATAATGTCCTCTAGGACCATCCATGTCTTCACAAATAACAGGATTTCATTCTCTCTCATGGCTTAATAATGTGCCATTACATGCAGGTGTAGGTACAGATGTAGATGTAGATATAGATATAGATAGATAAAGGCATCACAACTTCTTTACCCATTCATCCATCAATATGTACTAAGGTTGTTTCCATAGCTTGGCTATTGTGAATAATGCTGCAATGATGATAGGGGCACATACATCTTTTTGAGTGAAGTTTTTCCTTTGGAAAATATCCAGAAGTGGAATTGCTGGATCATCTGGTAGCTCTATTTGTAACTTTTTGAGGAACCCCCATCCTGCATTTTTCATAATGGCTGCACTGATTTACATTCTCACCAACAGTGTACTAGGGCTCCCCTTACACCACATTCTCGACATTTGTTGTCTGTTCTATTTTTGATAAATGCCATTTTAACAGGTGTGAGGTGATATCTTATTATGGTCTTGATTTGCATTTCTTGATAATTAGTGATGCTGAATACATTTTTGTGTATGTGTCAGCCCATTGTGTAAGCCTTCTTTGAGAAAGTATGTCCCCAGGTCCTTGGCCCATTTCAATGGAATCATTATTATTATCATTATTATTGTTATCATCTATCACCATTATAATTTTTGCTACTGAGTTGTATAAGTTTCTTAAATATTCTGGATACTGACACTGTAGCATAAATGTGGTTTGCAAGTATTTTCTATCTGTGAGCTAAGTTTTTTGTTGATTGCTTCACTTGCTGTGCAGGAGCCTTTTAGTTTGATGTAGAAACCCATTTATTTTTTCTTTTGTTGCCTATACTTTTGGTGTCATTTACAAATAGCCATTGTTACAATCCATGACAAGGAGCTTTTCCCCTATGTATTTTTCTAGGAGTTGTCAGGCATTATATTTAAAGCCTTTAATCCACTGTGGGTTAATTTTTGAGAGTGGTAAAAGATGGGTCCAGTTTCATTCTGTTGCATGTGGTCTCTCCAGTTTTCCCAATACAATTTATTGAAGAGATGATTTTCCTGTTGCCTTTGTTAAGGATTATTAGCCCTTTATGCATAGGCTTATTTCTGTGTTTTCTATTCTATCCCATTCATCTATGTGTCTGTTTTCAGGCCAGTATCATATTGTTTTGATTAATGCTTAACTTATACTACTGTTATTTCCTGTTGATGAACTGACTCCTTTATCATCATATATTTATCATATAATAAATGTCTTTGTTTTTTGTTAAAATTCTTAAAGTTGAAGCCTATGTTTTCTGACATAAGTATATCTATCCTTCCTCTATTCTAATTCTCATCTGTATCAGATGTTATTTTTTCCATCTCTTCACTTCTTGTGGCCTATGTCTATTAAGTTGACACGAGTCTCTTGTAAGCAGCATATAGTTAGGTCTTATTTTGTATCCATTCAGTCACTATATCTTTTGATTTAAGAATTTAATCCATTTATTTAAAGCACCAACTGATATGTAAGGGCTTACACATGCCATTTTATTCATATTCTGGTTGTTTTGTATTTTCTTTTTTCCTCTGTTATGGTCTTCCCTTGAATTCTGATGATTTTCTGTACTGGTATACTGATTCTTTTGTAAAATATTGCCTGTATATCTACTATAAGATTTTGCTTTGTAGTTTATATTAAAGCATCTTATAAAATTCTATTTTAATCTGATAAGTTAACTTTGACTTCATACAAAAACTTTACTCCCCTCAACATTTTGTTTCTAATGTCATAATTTACATATTTTATATTGTATATCCTTTTAAAAATATTGTAGCAATAGTTATATTTAATATTTTTGACCTTTAACTTTTAAAGTAAAGTGATTTATATATAATCATATCACATTATTATATTTTTATATTATATTTTTATGTTTATATCCATTCACTTCAGTGTAAAGAACTGATTTCAGGGCACCTGGGTGGCTCAGTCAGTTAAGCGTCCGACTTCAGCTCAGGTCATGATCTCACGGTTCATGGGTTTGAGCCCTGCATTGGGCTCTGAGCTGACAGCCCAGAGCCTGAAGTCGACTTCAGATTCTGTGCCTCCCTTTCTCTCTGCTCCTCCCCTGTTCATGCTCTCTCCCTCTCCCTCTTAAAAATAAATAAACATTAAAAAAAAAAGAAAAGAACTGATGTCAGCATTTCTTGTAAGGCAAGTCTTGTGGTAATGAACTCCCTCATCTTTTGTTTGTCTGTGAAAATCATTCTCTCCCCTTAGTTTTGGAAGGACAGCTTTGCTGGCAGTATTTTTGCTTGGCATTTTTTCCTTTAAGGACTTTTAATATATCAACATACTCTCTCCTAGACCATAAGGGTTTTCCTGAGAAATCCACTGAAAGGTTGTTGGGTGTTCCTTTGATGTAAGGAGTTTTTTGTCTTGATGCTTTCAAAATTATAAAATTATTATTATTTGATTTTAAACATTTTATCATGATGTCTCAGTGAAGAAGTACTCATTGGCTTGAATATATGTGGGGAATTACAGGCTTCATGATGTCCATTTCTCTCCCCAGACCTGGAAAACCATTAGCCATTATTTCTTTAAATAAGCTTTCTGCCCTTTTATTTTTCAATGTTTATTTACTTTGACAGAGAGAGCAGGGGAGGGGCAGAGAGAGGGAGGAGAGAGAGAATCCTAAGCAGGCTCCATGCTCAGCATGGCGTCTGACATGGAACTTGATCTTATGACCCTGAGATCATGATCTGGGCCAAAATCAAGAATCAGACACTTAACCGACTGACCCACCCAGGTGCCCCTATTTGTCTGTTCTTGCACCAGTCCCACACTGTTTTGATTATTGTAGCTTCACAGTAAGTGTTGTATTCGGGTAATATCAGTCCTCCAACTTTGTTCTTTCAATACTGAGTTGGCTATTCTGGATATTTTGCCTTTCCATATAAACTTAGAATCATCTTGTCAATACCCACAAGATAACTTGCTCCAATTTTAACTGGCATTGCACTGAATCTATATAGATCAAGATGAAAAAAATGGTAATCTTGAGTCTTCCTATCCATGAAAATGGAATATCTTTCTATTTATTTAGTTCTCCTTTTATATCATTCATAGGACTTTTGCAATTTACCTCATGTAGCTTTTGTACATATTTCATTAAATTTATATCTATTTCATTTGGGGGTGCTAATATATATGGTATTGTTTTTAATTTCAAATTCCACTTATTCATTGTTGTTATATAGTGCAGTGAATTCACTTTTGTATATTAACCTCATATCCTACAACCTTACAATAAGTGCTTATTGATTGATTTTTTTGTTATTTCTTTATTTTTGTTTTTTAGAGAGAGTGAGAGATTGCAAGCAGGGGAGGGAAAGAGAGAGAGGGAGACAAAGTAGCAACTCAAGCAGGCTCCATGCCCAGCACAGAGCCTGTGCGGGGCTCGCTCTCAGGACCCTGGGCCTGGGATCATGACCTGAGCCAAAATCAAGAGTTGGATGCTCAACCGAGTCACCCAGGCGCCCCTGTTATTTCTGATTTTCTACATAGAATGATCATGTCATCTGCAGAGATAGTTTTATTTCTTCTTTCCCAATCTGTATATATTTTTATTTCCTTTTATTGTCTTATTGCTTAGTTAGGACTTCTGGTGACCAGAATTTAAATAAGAATTTAAAAGTAAAAGAATTTCCATCTCTCTACTTATATTATTATTCTTGCATGTTTACTTTTTACACTAAATTTCTTAGCATATTAATCATAGTATTTGAAAAGTCCTGGTTTGATAATTCCAACCTTCCTGCTGTATCTGATTTTGGGTCTGATGTTTATTTACTCACTTTAAAGAGTTTAGTTCTATTTATTTATATATTTTTTGCCTTTTAGTACTCCTTGTAATTTTTATTTAAGTTCATTCTTCTATTTTGATAGAGAGAGAGACAGTACCCAAGTGGGAAAGAAGCAGAGAGAGGGGGAGAGAGAGAATCCCAAGCAGGTTCCATACTGTCAGCACGGAACCTGATGTTTGGCTTGAACTCACGAACCATGAGATCATGACCTGAGCCAAATTCAAGACTCTGATGCTTAACTGACTGAGCCACCCAGGTGCCCCATTCCTTGTAATTTTTTGTTGCTTTGTAGATACAATGTACTGGGTAAAAGAAATTGCAGTACCTAGTCCTTTAGTAATGTGGTAAAGAAAAGGACAGTGGGAGCTTTCCATGGTTCTATGGTTAGGTCTCCGACTTGTTGTGAATCTATGCCCCTGGACTATAAAGTTTACTAGAGCTTCTCAATGTTTTCTTCCCTGTGGGCCGGACAGGAGTGTTCCAAGGGGGCTGGAATTGGTTATTTCCCTTCCCCCTGGGAAGTCTGGGTTCAGTAAAACTCCAGTGGGTGAGGCTCTGGTGAAAACGTTTCTCCTGAGGGCCGGTCTTGTTATGAAAAACAGATTGCCCTGGAATATTTCAAAAATGGCTCCTTTTTCCTCCCCTTTCCAGAAGCACAAAGGAATTTTTCTCCAGTGTCCACTGTGAGGACCTGACAGAACTCCTGGAGTTGACCTCACAAAAAAGTGTGGAAGCCTCCTCTTAACTGGTTCTACCTAGAGGCTTTTGTACTCTCATATTTGTTCAGACTCAGCCTCTAGAAATTCATCAATTAAAGTTTAAATCTCTTCTCTTCACACTGCTTCCCATGGAGGCTTCTTCTTGTGGATCTGCGCTCCAGCCAACGGTGACTTTTCTGTATCTCACTGTCTATCTCTTCTATTTCTGGTGTAGCCGTTTGTTCTCTGACCTCACCTCACTGATGGCTGTGAGAATTATTACTCTTTCAGCTTGTCCAGCTTTTTACTTGTTCAGGTGCAGTGGCAACTTCTAAAGTCATTACTTCCCAGACCAGAAACTAGAATTCTTGCTTCATTTTATGTTTTTTTCCTTTCTATGGAATTTCTGTGGTTTCTGTTTCTGTGTTGTCATTATTCAGACCCTTGTCAGTTGGTCTCCATTTCTGAAGTGATTTTTTTTGTTCCTTCAATTTCTTTTTCTTTGTTCTTTCAAAATTCTTATTTCACATTACTTTGTCTTGCCATCTCTTTTCTGAGTTCTGTTATTTCTGCTTTCTGACCCAATTGCTTACATAAGTTTCACAATCAATGTTGAAAATGCTGCAACTTTTCTCCAGATTATAATGGTATCTTCCCGACATTTTTTTAACATTTTTATTTATTACCGAGGGACACAGCATGAGCCACCCAGCCGCCCCACTGATGTTTTTTCTTCTATTGACAACATGTAATATTCCTCTTTTCTAATATTATGTATACAATTGAATTTTTTCTTAAGTTTGAGTTAGATGAATTTTTCTGAATTAACTATTATTAAAAGAAAGATTCTTTAAAAGAGGGAAAGGGTTAGGATATCTTTCCCAACTTTTTAAATCTCAATGGCATCCTCTTCTTACTAAGAGACAAAGTTTATTTGTAAATTAAAAAAATTTTTTTTTAACATTTATTTATTTTTGAGAGAGAGAGAGAGATAGATTATGAGCAGGGGAGGGGCAGAGAGAGAGGGAGACACAGAATCAGAAGAAGGCTCCAGGCTCTGAGCTAGCTGTCTGCACAGAGCCTGACACGGGGCTCGAACCCATGAACTGTGAGGTCATGACCTGAGCCGAAGTCGGATGCTCAACCGACTGAGCCACCCAGGCGCCCCAAAGAGACAAAGTTTATTTGTATGTGGTGACTTAGGGTGACCAGATTTTCTTTGATTCTCATACCCATTCTGGTTTCACAAGGGCTCCTATCACTGATGTTTCCTTCCTTACCTACACAATTAGCACTGTCACCAGGGGTGCAGTCCCTGCCTGATACAACTATCCCCCGTTTTTGGAGTGGTTTTTTAAAAAATCCTGTAACCTCGGAGCACCTGGGTGCTCTCTGGGTGTCTTGTCCTTCTGAGAATAATTATTTCTTGATTTGGGGGAGGGGGAATTGCAGAATACATTTTGCCACCCATGGGTCTGTTAGCTTTCTTCACCTGGACACCATTGTGGTTTTCCAGTCATTTTGGATTCAATTTACTTTTCATCCATTATAATTTGGCATATTCTCTATCACACAATTAAACTGTGGTTACTTCATTCGTTCTTCTTGAATTGTACAGCTTTAAGAGACAAGATAGGAAAGGCATGGGTATAAATAGATTCAAAGGTGCTACCTGAATCTCAAAGTCCTAAATACTACTTTTAATCATTCACACCAAATACCTCCATCACAGCTCTACAGTGATTCCAAAAGATGACAATAAATGCGGATTTTTAAGAAATATTGATTCTTGGATTCTTCCACCTGAGATCCTCATTTTTTCATTCTGGGATGAAGGCTCATTTTATTTTGTTTATTATAAAGCCCTCTGAACATGTCTGATGCATAGTTAATTTAGGATCTAATAATCATGGACCTAAAACTCCTATTTCAACAAGAAGAAATATTTTAAGTAAAAGACTTATTACTCATATGTGGAATTTAAGAAACAAAAGAGATGAACATAGGGGAAAGGAAAATACAAGAGGGAGACAAACCATAAGGGACTCTAAACTACAGAGAACAAACTGAGGGTTGCCGGAGGGAGGTGGGTGGGGAGAGGGGTTAGACGGGGGATGGGCATTAAGGAGGACATCTCAGGCCGCGAGGAGCACTGGGTGTTGCATGTAAGTGATGAACCACTGAATTCTACTCCCGAAACCATTATTATTATACTATATGTTAACCAACTAGGATTTAAATAAAAATTTGAACTCAACAACAATAAAAACTACTTCAAAATGTCTGTTTCAAACAAAAAAGATGTGGTATACACACACAATAGAACATTAGCCTAAAAAGAATGAAATCTTGCCATTTGCAATGACATGGAGGGAGCCAGAATGTACTATGCTAAGCAAAGTCAGTCAGTCTGAGAATGATTAAATACCACACGATTTCACTCATATGTGGAATTTAAGCAGAAATACAGATGAACATAGGAGAAAGGGGAAAAAAAAGAGACACTAAACCAAACCATAAGAGACTCTTAACTATAGAGAAAAGGGTTGATGGGTTGTAGGGTACACGGGTGATGGCCATTAAAGAGGGCACTTGTGATGAGCACTGGATATTGTATGTAAGTGATGAATCACTAAATTCTACTTCTGGAACCATTATTATACTGTATGTTAACTAAGTAAAATTTAAATAAAAATTTGAAACAAAAAAAGAAAAATGTTTTAGGGGAAATCTGTACTAATAATAACTATGTTATTTTTCCTTTCAAACATCCTTCTTCTTTGAATTTACTTCAAGTTAGCCAAGATTATGTAAATTTACATTAAGATAAATTTCTTTGGTGGTGTAAGTTGAACTAGCTCCATGTCTTTCTGGGTTTAAAAGGTTGAAAAGTTTAATTGTAATGTCATTATGTAAACGTTGTATTCATAATAGGCAAATATAAATAAAGCATCACAGAAATAAGTATAAAAATGAACCCAAATAAAAAAGACTAGGGCATTGTCTGGTTGTGTGTTGCAAAAGCAGGCACTGGTTCTCAGTAATTCTGACGTGGACGCTTACGTCTATGCTGTTCGTTGACTAAACTATAAAAATTTGGCAAAGGCTATGAATCAATATGAAAATTATTATTGTCAATAATCATATTATAGTCTAATCCCTCAGAAGAAGGTCTTTTACTTCCTTATACCCCTAGTTACTATAATGTTCTGGCTACATGGTAAAATAATAAGAATACAAAGATTAGTTAAGGCGAGCTAATTTTGAAATTAAGTTTTTGGATATAAAGTGTATTATTGGTTACTCATTCCATTATTATCACTAAATTCAAAATCAAAATCTTTATGTGTCCACATGAGCCAAATGAGTACAAGCAATAGTTTATGTACAATGGAGAAATCACATACTACAACTTGTCACAAAGATCAAAGTAATAAAGGCAAATAAAAAACTGAACCTAAGGCAAGTTTTCTCTTATTATACATTTTCATAGCTAGCTGTATATTAAACAATGCTATAAAAATATGACATACTACAAATAAACAATGCTATAAAAATATGACATACTACATATCAGTGTTCAAACTATAGGCAGAGAAGATTTCCTTAGAAATAAAATTCCAAAGCATCTCATCACTGAAGAAGTTCAAGATTTCATTTAAAGGGTATAAAACTTTACCACTTTCAAAGAAGAAAAATTTTAAACTCAAGTGTTAAAATTGTAATCCCAAAAGAGAACATCAATTAATTACGCCCCATATTCTCACCTGTCCAGCCAGTGTAGGCAGAGCAATCATGCGGGTCAGCTGTCTTGAGACCTTCTTCCATCTGCTGCAGAAGGTCTTTGATTTTGGTCTGGATTCGCCTTGTGAAACTATGAATGATCTGAGAACCAAAAAGAAGACATAAATTTAAATTGCATAAGAATGGGGTAAGATTGTAATAAATACTTTAATAGTCTAAGTTGTCAGAACATGAGACAGTCATCATATTACTTGGCCCATTTCAATGTTTCATTGTTATAGGGTCCTACTTTGATTTTATAAAGTAAGTTGTTAAATGAGATAATGCCCAATATGGACTATAAATCATTGGTAAGATTACATTAGTAAGAAATAAGTTGTAGAAACCAAAGAAAAAACTATTTCTTAAAAAACATGGATTTGGGGCCCCCAGGGGGCTGAGTGTCGGTTGAGGATTCAACTCTTGATTTTGGCTCAGATCGGGATCCCAGGGTCATTGGATCAAGTATTGCATCCAGTCTATACTGAACATGGAGCCTGTTTAAGATTTTCTCTCTCTCTCTCTCTCTCTCTGCCCCTTGCTCATGCTCTCTTTCTAAAAAAAACCAAAAAAAAGATATATTAGACTTAACAAACACATTAACTTCTATAAGTTAAAGAATGTTAGAAAAACATGATTTAAAAATTAATGACTAGGTGTGAAATAACTGTAATAAAAAACATTATAATAAAAAAGGCTACAATAATAGAGAAAGAGACCTAAAATTATTGAGGTACTTTTTAAAAAGAAAAAAATAAAAAACATTCAATCATTTAAAAATTAATAAAAATAAATACAAGTACCATGGTTTGCCTTATCAGATTAACACACAGTAAAAAAAAAAATAAATAAATAAAAAATATTAAGTCCCAAGGCTGCTAAGAGCTATAGAAACAAGTATCTTATTCACTGCTGGTAGTCTTTCTCAAAAGAAACAGCAATATTCTTAAATAAGTAGTTAGTTGATAGTGCTCAGATTTTTATGTCTCTGATGATTATTGAAAAATCTAGCTGCTACACAAATTGCTGAGGTATATTAAGATCCTTGATTATGGTCATGGGTTTTTCTATATATTCCTTTATTTATATATTTATTGCTTTCATTTATTTTGTCATTCTGTTACTAGAGATAGACAAATTTATGACTACATACATGTCCTCCTGACAGAGTGACTTGTTATCCTAATGAAATGTCCCTCTATGGGACTATATAGAGAAAATGTTTTTGTGTTATTGCACCGTTAAGGCTTTCAGGGGAAATTTTACTAACATTTGAGGTTCTGGACTAAAAGTAAACCTCAGGAATTAAGTTACAATTGAATTCATTTACTTAATCCCGGAGGTATGTGTTTACATTTCCAGGGGATGTATGTATTTCTGAGTAGTAAGACTGCAGACAAACGGGCTTATCTTTTCATAAAGAGATTTATTTACATGCCAAAGACTGTGATATTTGCAATGAAACTCTCTCAGAAGAAGGGAAGAATGTTTCCTCTTTTCCATTTATAAAAAGCAGAGAAAAATGATTTAAAAAATTTTTTAACGTTTATTCAGTTTTGAGAGACAGAGAGAGATAGAACATAAGCAGGGGAGGAGCAGAGAGAGGGAGACACAGAATCTGAAGCAGGCTCCAGGCTCTGAGCTGTCAGCACAGAGCCTGATGTTAGGTTTGAACTCACGGAGCTTGAGATCATGATTTGAGCCGAAGTGGACTGCTTAACCCACTGAGCCACCCAGGTGCCCCAAAAATGTATTCTTTTCAGTATTTGCCTACAATACATAAAGTCTATGTATGGAGGACATCTGACCTGGTGTTATTGTGGTCCCACAGGAAGCCCTGAGACACATGGAACCACTCACTGGCTACAGTCTGTCTGATAAATAATAAATCTCTGGTCCAGAAACCTCTTGTGTACATTCAGGAAAAAATTAATTGATAAATAGTAAAAATCTAAACCAGGGTGAGGTCAGCATCACTGCAGCATTAGGCACACCTCGTTTTTCTCCTGCAACAATAAAAATCCATCCACAAACAGAAGTGCTTCTGTGTGAGCTGTGGAACCCAGCACCCTGCACCATGAGACCCATGGCAGGTTCAGCTCACCAGTCTATCAGATACCAGTACTGGCTGTAGAACCTATGTGAGACCGTGAATTGGTTCTTGCCCCTCTCGGCTGTGATCTGGGAGTGCAAGCAGAACAGTGAGTTGAACAGTCATTTTCAGATCACAAATCCTTTGGTGAGGTTCTGATTTACGGAGGACAAGTTCCAAAGTCCATTAGAGGCAAAAAGAAAAAAAAGAGTTTGTATGCATTAGACTGGGTAAGACCTTGTCTTTATCGCCATCACCCCTTCCCTAAGACAGTACAGCACAGGGCTAAGTAGATGGCCTGTGTTTTCTCCCACAGGGAAGGGGAGAGCTCTTGAATGAATGCCCAGTTTTCAAATGTGTGAAGGACTCTGCTGGAGAGACTAATTTTTCTCTCATGGCATACAGAGCATTACTTAGAGGGCTCCATGAATGGGGAGAAGAAGCAATAACAGCTGTAGTATATAAGATTCTTAGAGGGCATAAAAGGGATACAGTTCCCACTGATGTGTTCTGGACTCAACCAGGTTCATGAACAATCAAGGAAACATGACATACCCAAAAGATCACAATCATTCTCCAATAACCCAAACGCAAAGACATGAAAATGTATGATTTCAAGAATGAAGGAAAATACTTTCCCAAACAAACAAAAGGAATTCATCACCACTAGACTTGCCTAACAAGAAGTGCTGAAAGGAGTTCTTCAAGCTGAAATGAAGGGAAGCCAACTAGTAACATAAAACCATATAAAAAAAATGGGGGTACCTGGGTGGCTCAGTTGGGTAAGTGTCCAATTCTTGATTTTGGCTCAGGTCATGATCTCCCGATGTGGGAGTCTGGGCCCCATGTTAGGCTCTGCACTGACCTTGCGGAGCCTGCTTTGGATTCTCTGTCTCCCTCTCTCTCTGCCCCTCCCCCACTTGCTCTCTCTCAAAAATAAATAAATATTTAAAAACAAAAAATAAAAAAACACATGAAAATATAAAACACACTGATAAAGGCAGACATACAAATTCAGAAAACTCTAATACTATAATATATGGTGTGTTATTCACTTTACTATAAGGTTAGAGGAAGAGTACTACTATTACAATTTGTTAATGAATACACAATATAAAAAGAGACAAATTATAACTAAAAAGCATAAAAGGAAGAGAGTAAAAGGGTAAAGATTTCATATGAGATTGAGGTTAAGCTGTTGCCATTGTAAAAGAGACTATTAGATCTTTAAGATGTTTCATGTAAGTCTCATAGTAGCTACAAGACAAAAAAAATTACAGCGGATTCACAAAAGTTAAAGACAAAAGAATCAGCATACAACAGTGACAAATCACCAGCTGACAAAGGAATGCAGCAAGAGAGTCAAAAAGGAAAAAGGCAACTACAAAACCTCCAGAAAGCTACTAAACAAATGGAGCTGGTAAGTCCTTAGGTGCCGATAATTACTATAAATGTAAGTGGATTAAATTTTCTAACCAAAAGGCAGAGTACCTTGATGGATAAAAAAACAAAACCCAACCTGCAAGAGACTCATTTCAGCATTAAGAACACACTTAGGCTCAAAGTGAAGGGATGGGAAAAGGTATTCCATGCAAGTGGAAAACAAAAGAAGACAAGGGTGGCTGTATCAGGAAAAAAAATAACAAAAGGATAGACTAAGTAAAAAACAGTTACACAAAACAAAGATCATCATATAAAGATAAAGGGACCAGTTCTTCAAGGACACATAACAACTGAAAATATATACACACTCAACATCACAGGACCTAATACATTAATCAAATACAATCAGATCTTCAGGGAAAAATAAACAATACAATAATAAAAGTAGACTTTAATATATACTTTTTAAGAATGACTAGATCATCCCAACAGAAAATCAACAAGTAAACATTGGACTTAAACAATAGATTGTCGGGGCGCCTGGGTGGCTCAGTCGGTTAAGCCTCCGGCTTCGGCTCAGGTCAGATCTCATGTTCGTGGGTTCGAGCCCCGCGTCAGGCTCTGTGCTGACAGCTGGCTCAGAGCCTGGAGCCTGCTTCCTGTTCTGTGTCTCCTTCTCTCTCTGCCCCTCCCCCTCTCATGCTCTGTCTCTCTCTGTATCAAAAATAAATAAAACATTAAAAAAAATTAAGAAAAAACAAAAAAACCCCAATAGATTGTCTCTCAAACAATCTCAATAGAGATCAAAGAAAAAATAGAAAAAAATTAACAAAACTAAGACCTGATATTTCAGAAAGAAGAAAAAAACTGACAAACCTTTAGCTAGTCTGAGAAAAAAGGAAGACTCAAATAAATAAAAACAAAAATGAGGGGCACCTGTGTGGTTCAGTCAGTTAAGTGTCCGACTCTTGATTTTGGCTCAGGTCGTGATCTTACAGTTGGTGGGTTCAAGCCCTGCACTGGTCTCTGTGCTGAGAGTGCAGCCCTGTTTGGGATTCTCTCTCTCTCTGCCCCTCCCTCACACACGTGTGTTCTCTCTCTGCCCCTCCCTCACACACGTGTGTTCTCTCTC
>NC_043701.1:54014345-54032991 GCF_006229205.1 Suricata suricatta | reverse complement strand
CACACGTGTGTTCTCTCTCTGCCCCTCCCTCACACACGTGTGTTCTCCTCTCTCTGCCCCTCCCTCACACACGTGTGTTCTCCTGTCTCTGCCCCTCTCTCACACACGTGTGTTCTCCTCTCTCTGCCCCTCTCACACACGTGTGTTCTCTCTCTCTGCCCCTCCCTCACACACGTGTGTTCTCCTCTCTGCCCCTCCCTCACACACGTGTGTTCTCTCTCTCTGCCCCTCCCTCATACACGTGTGTTCTCTCTCTCTGCCCCTCCCTCATACACGTGTGTTCTCTCTCTCTGCCCCTCCCTCACACACGTGTGTTCTCTCTCTCTGCCCCTCCCTCACACACGTGTGTTCTCCTCTCAAAATAAGTAAACTTAAAAAAATAAAAACAGGAATGAAAGATGAGAATTACAATTGATACCAAAGAAATATAAAGAATCATGAGAGACTTCTATGAACAGTTACATGCCAACAAAGTTGACCACCTAGAAGAAATGGATAAATTCCTAGAAACATACAATGTACAACTAACTAATGCCAAATCAGAAAGAAACTGAAAATATGAATAGAGCAATAAAGGGGCAAGTAGACTCAATGAGTACTCAAAAGCCTTCCCAAAAAGAATTCCCCAAATGAGATGATGAATTCTATCTACCAAACACTTCAAGCAAAATTAACCAGTCTTCTTTTTTTTCAAAATCTTCTAAAAAAATTGAAGAGGATGGAATACCTCAAATGCATTATATAAGACCAACACTGTCAAAGCCAAATAAGAAACACTACATATCAATATCCTTGATGAATACGGAAGCAAAGCTTCCAACAAAATATTAACAAACTGAATTCAAAAAATACATTAACAGGATCCTATACCAGGATCAAGTGGGCTTTATTTTTGGGATGCAAGGATGATTCGTCAATAAATATGACATGCCACGTTAATAGAACAAAAGATAAAAATCATACCATCCCCTCAAGAGATTAAAAAAATACATTTGACAAAACAACATCATTTCATGATTAAACTCTCAACAAATTGAAAATAGAAACACCTTAACATAATAAAGGCTGAATACAAGGCTATAGCTAACATCACACTTCAAGATGAAAGGCTGAAAGCTTCTTCTCTACCATCAGGCCCATCAGGCCCGAGGCAAGGGTATAGGCTCTGACCACTCTTACTCAACACAGTACTGGAAGTCCTAGCTAGGGTGGTTAGGCAAGATAAAGAAATAAAAGGCATCCAAATCAGAAAGGATAAAGTAAAACTGTCTACGTTTCCAGATGACATCATCTTATATACAGAAAATCCTAAAGATACAACCAAAAAATTGAGGGAACCAATCCACATTCAGTAAAGTTGCAGGATATAAAACCAACATACAGAAATCAAGTGTGCTTATATACACTAACAATAGCTAAAAAAGAAGCAAAGAAAACCAATTTCATCACCATAGCACCAAAAACAATAAAATACTTAGGAATAAACTTTTCTGAGGAGGTGGAAGATCCACGCACTGAAAACTATACGACTCTAATGAAAGAAACTGAAGACAAACAAATGCAAAGGAATCCTTTGTTCATGGACCAGAAGAATTAATATGTTACTGCTGTTAATGAATGTGCCAAACAGAATGTCTGATTCTCCATCTAACTGTTTGAAGACCTTTTGACTCCAAGTTAGTATTTTGAACCTCCTGAGTCTTGTGCTTTGGCTTCTACTGTGAATCAAAGGGACACAGAATAATTTGCATGACTAGAAAAAGATTGGAGAACTACCTCTTTGATACCTGGTATGGCAGTACCGTAAGATAGTACCTAGTCCACGTCTATTTCCTGTACTCTGCTTTCCTACCATCAGAATTCATTTTCTATTCAGGGCAGCAATGCATCCAGCCCCAGAGGAGATAGACTTGCTTTTCTAGGCTGCCTTATGACCAGCGGCAGACACAGGACACAGTTCTGACCAATGAGGCATACATGTCTTCTAGAACCTCTTAGAAGGTTCTTATTTTTCTTGATGAAAGAGAAGGGCATAGCTGGCACTCCCTTTGTTTCCTTCCTTCTCCCTGTTGTAAAATTAGACATGAAGTCTGGAGCTGCAGAAGCCATCTTCTACTAAAACACAGAGAGGATGAGAGAAACACTGAAATAATCTCATAAATCCGGGCCCTGATCTTATTGAAGTAAATCAACACCAATAGTTGTGTATTTCCATACTTGTTATACGGGAACAATAATCTGATTAAGATACTTCCAAATTGAGACTTCTGTTTATTGTAGCTGAATGTAGGTCGAACTCATATTTATATATAGTCTTGTCTCTGCGATAATCACCTTATCCCAAAGTATATACTTTATTCCTCATAAATGCCACTGGAATGTAGCTCTAAGACTTATGATTATTTAATTTCTATAAGCATTTGCCAAATTTTCATTGTAAAAATTTGTCTGCCTCTGCTTTGAGGTGACTTTTTGAGTTCTTTATTTTCTATCTCTGGTAAAAGAAACTTCTAACTTGTTTATATCAGAACCACAGCCTCATAAACAAAGAAGAAAATTTATTATATCAGAATTCTGTTTGTATATTATGAAGATTACCATACCAGGAGAATTTTTAAAGTGGTTCATCTCAGTTAACAATGGTATTATGAGGATAATTAACAGTTACTGAGCACTTATAACATGACTGGCACTAAGCGCTTTACACGATATTTCAGTGAATCTTCACATCACCAAATGATTTTCTGTTTTTAGGTGAGAAAATGGAGGCTTACCCAAAGTCACAGGACAATGAGCGCGCAAGCTCTTGGAGCTCTGACTCTACGGTCTAATTTCAAAGTTCCTGGGCTTCCCCATGCTGGGTAATTATTGTGACATCTTGGATTCTATATTTACAGTGTACCATTAGATTTTCAAAAGACTTGACCTTCACTCAATCACACCATATAAATACAATACCCATCTGCCACAATAACAGAAAAAGCAGGAGTAGTTGAAGAATTTTGGAGGTTTTACCTCTGACCAGAGACTGCTTTTTCAGTAATTGCATTGCAATCAGAAGAAAATGTTCTTTTCCTACATAATAGGCCATGTTTCCCAACAAGGATGCTCCAAAAAAGCAAAACTCTACTGGAATAGGTATTAATCACTGGTGATAAAGAACCCGGCAGGTGTCACTGTACCCATGTACAATGCATGCTATAATGAGACTTATTTTTCTTCTTCACAATGTTTTTCATGGTAAGAAATCTTAGAATTAGGATAAGAGAACTCAGAGAGCGAAAAGAAAAGAATGCGGCAGGTAAACATAAAGACATTGTGTGATACTTCAGCATGCAAATTACCCCAGATATAGTCTTGATAAACCTGTCAGGAAATTAAAGTCACCTTTAGGCGCGGTATTTCCTCCATGTACGTCCCAAGAATAATTAAGGGGAATAATTTCTGTTCTGCTATGTCATTCCCTAAAACCTGAACATATGCACATATTCTGCACCTTTCTGTCTCCACTCGAGATTTTTCACAACCTGTGGGTGCAGGTCAATAAGTTCATCAGCTATGTTCTGTCTTACATTTGGGGAAAAAAGTAGATATAATTTTTTTTTAATTTATAGTAGTTTATTGTCAAATTGGTTTCCATATAACACCCAGTGCTTCTCCCCACAGATATAAACTTTACAATTATTATAGGTGATTAAAATGGATCAACACTAAAAATAAAACCTCTTACTGAAGATAAAGGCCCAGATTTTCTTGTATCTTACTATAAAGCTTAGCAAGCATAATAGATGTCTAACTAAATGTATAGTAAAATAGCCAACATTGTGTCTATTTCTGTAGCTATCAGGTGTCTATAAACCATCTGAGAGAGCAGTTAATTAGGTGGAATAGTAAGGGCCCCTGGGTTTGTCTGGTCCCTTGATCAACATCAAACCATTTTGAACATCTAGGAATTCAATCTGGGGATTAACAGATCAATCTGCATAATTTGAGGGAGAGAACCTGGCAGGTACATGGTGTGGAGAGGTGAACTGAGGGACAGAAGAGCCAAGGTGCCATGGAGGGGAGGGAGCCACTTTTATGGAAAGGAGAAAGACAGAGGGGGAGAGACAGCAGCATATCTGGTTGGTGCAAGAAAGCACTCCCACTGAAAGCAGCTAGGAACAGTGAAAACACACAGGGGACTGCACAAGAAAAGTGTCCAAAACCACTGACAGGAGAAAAAGGAGAGGGTTTCAATACTGCCAGTATTTTATAAACAGCTGGGCGCAGAGTCTCAAGTTTCAGAGGTCAGCCTCTGGTGGCGCTCCATTGAGGAAGGAGGGTGGAGCCCCTGGAGGGGACAGCACTGTCTAAGGATTCCCAGGGTCGCCAGGGAAGAAGTGGTTCCCCTGCTTGGAGGGCATTTGGTACAGGTGCTATGGCCTTTCCATGGGCAAAAGACCTGGTGGGCGCCATCAAGCCACCACATTCACCTGTATAGGAACAAAGATGCCAGCTGAGGCCAGCAAACACTGGCACCAACCGTGTGCTGTGATTTACCATAAACTGAGCTGCTGCCACTGTGTGGTGGCGCAACCCTTTCCTGAGAACAATCTGGCCCTGGCCAGGGCAAGCTGCTCCCGGCATTAGATCAGTGTGCATTCCTACCTTGGGGTCTGTGGAGTGTGGGGTTTTAAAACACACTATGCCTGAACTAAAACTCTGGAGAGACGCCCCGCATGGTAGGCAGACAGCTCAGACACAGAGAGGAGGAGGCGGGGAGAGATGTAAGTGAGGGACACAGTGGGGTGATTGATCATGTGTCTATTAGGGCAAGAACTTTCCACTCTGGAGACTACAGAGCTAGTTGAAACCATTTTCACCATTGGCCTGCCAACACTAATCAACCCCAGTGAGCTAAACAGCACCACCAAGTGGAGGACAGAGCCGTTACACCAATCCCTGGCGCGCCCCCCCCCCCCGCCGCCCCCGCCGCCCCCGCCTTGCGTCTTCAAAGCAAGTCTCCACTAGGGCAAGTTGGCCTGATAATCAGGGCAGCAGGCTCCTCTCCCAGAGACCAGCACAAATCCCTTCCGTGTGCTCAGTCTACCTACAAAAGACTGCTGCAGAGTTTCAGCTCCAGGAGAAACTGGATCTAGCTTCATTTGGATCTTTTTCTTTGTTCATTTGTTTTTTGTTGTTGTTGCCTCTGCTTTTGTTTTTATTGTTTTTCTTTTGTTTCTTGGATTCAGAAAGAGGCACATTTTTAAAGTTAATTTTGTTTTTATTTTATTATTTCTTATTATTGTAATTGTTAACCTTTTCTCTCTTCTCTTTCTTCTAGCAAGTTTCTCTTAATTAACAAGCAGACAAAAACACACCTAGGATCTAGCTCCCTTTATTTGATTTTTTCAACATTTTAATTTTTATTTCATACTATTATTATTATTTTCTTTTCTTCCTCCAAAATGACAAGACAGAGGAATTCACTTCAAAAGAAAGAACAAGAAGAAATGGTGGCAAGGGATTTAATAAATAAGATGTCTGAACTAGAATTTAAAAACAATTATAAGGATACTAGCATGGCTTGATAAAAAGCAAACAGACACCAGGAAATCTCTTTCTGCACAGATAAAAGAATGAAAATCTCGTCAGGCCATAATTAACAATGCTATAATCGAGATGGGAACCGAAATGGAGTCCATAAAAGTAAGAATGCATGAGGCAGAGGAGCAAATTAGCAACAGAGAAGATAAAATGATGAAAAGTAATGAAGCAGAAAAGGAGAAACAAAGGTCAGGGATCACGCAGGCAGACTTAGGGAACTCGGCAATTACTAGAATGTAGTAATATTCATATCATAAAAGCCCCAAAAGATGAAGAGAGAGAAAAAAGGGCAGAAGGTTTATGTGAGCAAATTACAGCTGAAAAACCTCTCTTATCTGGGGAAGGACACAGACATCAAAACCCAGGAAGCACAGAGAACTCCCATTAAATTATATAAAAATTGGCCATAACAAAGACATATCATAGTCAAATTCACAAAATGCAAGAAGAATTGTGAAAGCAGCAAGGGGAAAAAAAGCCCTTATCCCACAAGGGAAATCAATCAGGTTTGCAGCAGGTCTGTCCACAGAAATGTGGCCGGCCAGAAAGGAGTGGAAGGTATATTCAGAGTGCTGAATGGGAAAAATATGCAGCCAAGAATACTCTATCCAGCAATGTTGTCATTCAAAATAGGGGACATAAAGAGTTTCTAACACATACACACACACACACACACACACACACACACACAAAACCAACAAAAACCAAAACAAACAAACCAAAAAAAAAAAACCTAAAGGAATTTGTGACCCCTAAACCAGCCCTGCAAGAAATTTTAAGTGGGACTCTTTAAGTGAAGAAAAAAAAGAAAGACCAGAAGCAACAAAGCTAGAAAGGACCAGAGAGCAGCACCACCAGAAACATGAACTCTACAGGTAACACAATGGCACTAAACTCATATCTTTCAATAATCACTCAAAAGGTAAATGGACTATATGCTCCAATCAAAAGACACTGCATATCAGAAAGGATAAAAAAACAAGATCCATCTATATATTGCCTATAAGAGACTCATTTTAGCAGAAATATACCTACACATGGAAAGTGAGGGGATGGAGAATCATCTATTATGCTAATGGAAATCAAAAGTTAGAGTGGCAATACTTCAGACAACCTAGATTTTTTTATTTAAAAAAAATTTTTAACACTTACTCATTTTTGAGAGACAGAGAGATAGAGACTGTGAGCTGGAGAGGGGCAGAGAGAGGGAGACACAGATCCAAAGCAGGCTCCAGGCTCTGAGCTTTCAGCACAGTGACCGATGTGGGGCTTGAACTCATGAACCATGAGATCATAACCTGAGCCAAAGTCAGACGCTTAACCGACTGAGCCACCCAGGCACCCTCAGATAAACTAGATTTTAAAACAAACACTGAAACAAGAGATGAAGAAAGGCACTACATCATAATTAAGGGGTCTATTCAAAAGGAAGATCTAGAGGCACCTGGATGGCTCAGTCGGTTAAGCGTCTGATTTTGGCTCAGGTCATGATCTCGCAGTTTATGAGTTTGAGCCCCGTGTTGGGCTATGTGCTGACAGCTCAGAGCCTGGGGCCTGCTTTGGATTCTGTCTCTCTCTCTCTCTTTCTCTGCCCCTCCCCTGTTCACACTCCGTCTCTATCTCTCAAAAATAAATAAACGTTAAAAAAAACTTTTTAATAAATAAAGAAGAAATTAAAAAATACACGAGGGAAAGGAAATGAAACATCCACATTCCAAAACCTTTGGGATGTAGCAAAGGCAGTCCTAAGATGGAAAGTATACTGCAATTCAGGCCTATCTCAAGAAGCAAGAGAGGTCCCAAATACCTAACCTTACAACTAAAGGATCTAGAAAAGAAGCAGCAAATAAAGACTAAAGCCAGCAGAAGAAGAGAAATAATAAAGAAGAGAACAGTAATACATGATAAAGAAATAACAACAAAACAAACTGCTAGAATGCTGGTTCTTTGAAAGAATTAAAAAAAAACCTGTAACCCCCCAGCCAAACTTATCAAAAAGAAAAAAGAAGGACCCAGTGAGATCAATTACAAATGAAAGAGGAAAGATCACAACCAACACCACAGAAATGCAAACACTTGGAGAATACTATGAAAATTATATACCAACACACTGAGAAATCTGGAAGAAATGGCCGAATTCCTAGAAACTCCCAAACTAAAACAGGAAGAAAAAGAAAATCTGAACAGACCCATAACCAGTATAGAAACTGAATCATTAATTAAAAATTTCCCAACAAACAAGACTCTTCGGCCAGATGGCTTCCCTGGGGGAATTCCACCAGGCATTTAAAGAAGAGTTAATACCTATACTTACCAAACTTTTCCAAACAATAGAAATGGAAGGAAACTTTGAAACTCATTCTAAGAAATCAGCATTACCTTGATTCCTAAATCAGACAAAGATCCCACTAAAATGGAAAAATACAGGCCAATATCCATGATGAACCTGGATGTAAAAATTCTCAACAAGATACTAGCAAATCAAATTCAACAATATATTAAAAGAATTATTCACCATAATCAAGTGAGATTTATTCCTGGGTTGCAATATTCACAAATCAATCAATGTGATATATACCACATTACCAAAAAAAAAAAAATGATAAGAACCATATGATCCTCTCAATAGATGCAGATAAAGCATTTGACAAAGTACAGCCTCCTTTCTTGATAAAAACCCTCAAGAAAGTAGGGATAGAAAGAACATACCTCAATATTATAAAAGCCATGTATGAAAGGCCCACAGCTAATGTCATCCTCAATGGGGAAAAAGTGAGAGCTTCCCCCTAAGGTGAGGAACACAAAAGGGATGTTTGCTCTCAGCACTGTGATTCAACACACTACTGGAAATCCTAGCCTCAGCAATGAGACAATAAAAAAAGAAATAAAAGGCATACAAATCAGCAAGGAAAAGTCAACCTTTCACTCTTCACAGATAACATGATACTCTACATAGAAAACCCCAAAGACTCCATCAAAGACTTCAGCAAAGTCACAGGATATAAAATCAATGTACAGAAATCAGTTGCACTTCTACACACCAATAATGAAGCAGCAATAAAAGTAATCAAGGAATCCATCTCATTCACAATTGAACCAAAAAACATAAGATCCCTAGAAATAAGTCTAAACAAAGAGGTAAACAATCTGTACACTGAAAACTAGAGAAAGCTTATGAAGGAAATTGTAGAGGATACAAAGAAATGAAAAAACATTCCATGCTCATGGATTAAAAGGATAAACATTGTTAAAATGTCTATACTATCCAAAGCAGTCTACGCATTCAATGCAATCTCCATCAAAATAAGACCAGCATTCTTCACAGCACTACAAAAACCAATCCTAAAATTTGTATGGAACCAAAAAAGACCCCAAATCGCCAAAGTAGTTTTGAAAAAGAAAACCAAAGCTGAAGAACTTCACAATTCCAGACTTCAAGGTATATTACAAAGCTAAATTCATTAAGATATATGATACTGACACAAAAACAGACACATAAATCAATGGAACACAATAGATTTCTGATAAATGGACCCACAAATGTATGGCCAACTAGCAAAGCTGAAAAAAGCATCCAATGGGAAAAAAAAAAGACCATCTCTTCAGCAAGGACGAGTGCTGGGAAAACTGGACAGTGACATGCCAAAGAATGAAACAGGACCACTCTCTTACACCACGCAAAAAATAAATTCAAAATGGATGAAAGACCTAAATGTGAGACAAGAAACCATCAACATCCTACAGGAGAAAACAGGCAGCAACAACTTTGATCTCAGCTGCAGCAAATTCTTACTAGACACGTCTCCAGAGGCAAGGGAAACAAAAGCAAAAATGAACTATTGGGACCTCAAGATAAAAAGCTTCTGCACAGTGAAGGAAAAAAAAAATCAACAGAACTAAAAGGCAGCCAATAGAATAGAAGAAGATATTTGCAAAAGACAATTCTGATAAAGGGTTGGTATCCAAAATCTATAGAGAATTTATTGAACAACACCCAACAAACAAATAATCCAGTTAAGAAATAGGCAGAAAACATGAATACTTTCCAAAGAAGACATCCAGATATCTGAGATAAAAAAGATGCTCAATATCACTTCATCATCAGGGAAATACAAATCAAAACCACAGTGAGATACCACCTCATCACACCTGTCAGAATGGCTAAAATGAACAACTAAGGAAACAACGGAGGTTGGCAAGGATTCAGAGGAAGGGAAACCCTTTTGCAGTGTTGGTGGGAATGCAAACTGGTGCAGCCACTCTGGAAAACATTACAGAGGTTCCATAAGAAACTAAAAATAGAAATCCCCCTATGATCCAGCAATTGCACTGTTGGGTATTTACCCAAAGGATACAAAAATACAGATTCAAAGGGGTACATGCACCCTAATGATCATAGCAGCATTATCAACAATAGCCAAACTATGGAGAGAGCCCAGTGTCCATCGAATGATGAATGGATAAGGAAGATGTGGTGTATATACACAGTGGAACATGATTCAGCCATCAAAAAGAATGAAGTCTTGCCATTTGTAATGATATGGATGGAGCTAAAGTGTATTATGCTAACTGAAATAAGTCAATAAGAGAAAGACAAATACCGTATGATTTTACTCATATGTGTTATTTCAGAAACAAAACAGATGGACATATTGGAAGGGGGCAACAAAAGACGAGAGGGAAACAAACCACAAGAGACTCTTAACAATCTAGAACAAACCATGGATTGACGGAGGGAGGTGGGTGGAAGGGGAATAGATGGGAGATGGGTACTAAGGAGGTCACTTGTGATGAGCACTGGGTGTTGTATATAAGTAATGAAATGAATCACCGAATCCTAGTCCTAAAACTGATTCTGCAGTGCATGTTAACTAAAATTTAAATAAAAAATAAAGTTGAGACAAAGAAGCAGAAATAAAATATGGACTACTAGCAAATGTTGAGTTTAGTATCATTCAGTTGTTCTTTTGAAAAACAATCATTGCTTTCCACGTGCCAGGCACTGTTGTTACTGGGCCAAAAGCTGAATAAGACTGGATTCCCACTCTCCGGACCTCCTGGTCTAATGAGACAATCATAAATATAATTATGATGCTATATAATGGATGCTTATTTGTGTGAGTCTGTGTGTGTGTATAAGGAGACAGAGACAGAGAGAGAGAGGAAGAGAGATTTCAGACATGTCTATAGCCTGGAGTTTCTAGGAAAATGATACATCTTAGAAAACGATCTTCAACTCACCCTTCATGAATTCACTACGGCTATTCTCAAATCCTTGCTCCTGAAGGTGGGCATGTGTATAGCAGAGTGTTCAGAAGGATGAAGAGGAGATGGAAAGGCATTAACAACCCCTGTGAGACCGGAGGAGGCCTTTCTTTGATTGGGGGGTATCATCAGTGGGGCTCTTCATGGGGCAGAAGTCCACGAAAGCTTGTTCCTCCAATGGAAAAAAAGCTGGTGAGCCTCCTTTGCACAGCTGCCTGTGTGCTGAAAATTTCCTAAACTCCATTTAAAGAATGTACATCCTCTAAGTCTGTTAGTGCCCTTTCATTAGTCACTGTCACTGTCATCAACACCATCCTGCAGGAAGGATATAATTATTGTCCCTATTTTGCAGATGACAAATACGAGGCACAGGGAGAGAGGTAATTTCCTGAAAGTGATGCAAACAGTAAGTGGTGGAATCTGAAGCCCAGTAGCGAACTCCGGATTACAAACTTGTAACCAATATGCTAAGAACTTTTATGGTAGGCAAAACAGCCCTAAAGACATGTGTGCCCCAATCCCTGGAACCTGAAACAAGGTAAAGACAAGGTAAAATAGGGAGAGTATCCTCAAGTGTCCAGGTAGAGCCAATAAGACCACACAAACCTCTAAAAGCAGAGAACATTCTGAGTCAGAAGGATGTAGGTGAAGGTGAAGACAGACAGGGGAGACCTGAAATGTGTGAGATGATGAGGGGCCACAAGGAGAGCACGAGAAAGAATCAGGCAGCATCGCGGAGCAGAGTGGTCCCTGGAAGACAACAGCATGGAAACAGGGCCCAGAGTGCTGCCACCACAAGTTCCAGATTTGGGCTCACAACCTGAATGAGACCAGAAAGCTTCCAGAAAGGGAGGTGGCAGTACTGACACATTGGTTTTGGTTTTGTGAAACTTTCTAAGCAGATAACCAGCAGAGCCCAGTTGTTCCCAGCTTTCTGACTCATAACTGTGAGCGAATAAATCAGTGCTGCTAAATTTGCAATAATTTATGGCAGCAATAGAAAAATAACATAACTTGCTTACTTAACCCTTTGAATGGCTTGGGTGTGGCCAAGGAACTCCGTTTCCTATGAGAAGTCAAAGAAAGCTTCACAGAGAAGGTAGTATATCTAACATGAATCTTCTAGAAGGATGAGCCTGCAATGTGAAAAGTACAGGGGAAGGCACTCTATGCTGCAGTACAAAGAGGACATGAAAAAGATGTTTAGGTGAATGACATGGTATTTTATGAAAAAACAAGTCGTCCTTCATGAAAAGTAAGGAATATGCAATCATTTACTTTCTAAAATATTTGGGTTTTTTTCTGTACTTTTAAAGAAGTTTTAGGGGCTCTTGGGTGGCTCAGTCAGTTGAGCATCTGACTTTGGCTCAGGTCATAATCTCACAGTTCATGAGTTCGAGCCCCACATCGGGCTCTGTGCTGACAGCTCAGAGCCTAGGTCATGCTTTGGATTCTGTGTCTCCCTCTGTCTGCGCCTCTCCCCTGCTTGTACTCTGTCTCTTTCTTTCAAAAAGAAATAAACATTAAAGATTTTTTTTTAAGTTTGTTTACTTTGAGAGCAAGAGAAGGCAAGTGAGGGAGGGGCAGAGAGAGAGGAAAAGAGAATCCCAAGCAGACTCCATGCCGTCAGCACAGAGCCCAACATGGGGCTTGAACCCAGGAACCGCAAAATCATGACCTGGGCAGAAGGTAGACACTCAACTACCTGAGCTACCCAGGCAACCCTTTTCCGTGCTTTTTGATGAAAGCTTTATTTGAGAAACAGAAATCTTTAAAGAAATCATGATCTCTAAACAGAAGAGTGAAATGTAAGTAGGTGTTTAACATGCAATATATATGGGGCACCTGTGTGGCTTAGTCGGTTAAGCTGCTCCGCTTGATTCACCTCAGGTCATGACCCCAGGGTCCTGGGACCGAGCTCTGCATTGAGCTCTTGGAGCCTGACTCAGATTCTCTTTCTCCCCAGCTCTGAGTGCTCCTGCTCGTGCTCTCTAAAACAAAAACCATGCACATATAAAGGAGTCCTAAAAAACATAAAGTATGCTTTGAAGTTTATGTATGAACAAAACTTCTGAATATGAATAAAGGCTTTAAATATAGCAGAAGTGGGACGCCTAGCAGTCGGTTGAGCATCTGACTTTTTTTTATTATTAAAAAAAATTTTTTTAATGTTTATTTTTGAGAAAAAGAGTGTACAAGTTGGGGAGAGGTAGAGAGAGAGAGGGGGACAGAGGATCCAAAGTGGGCTCTTTGCTGAGAGCAGAAACCATGAGATCATGACCTGAGCGGAAGTCGGATATTAAACAAACCGACTGAGACACCCAGGCGCCCCAAGTTCATATTTAAAAAAAATTCAACCGAACTGTAGAGCAGTGCTCCCCCAAAGTAAAAGGCATACTAGTGCGCTAGCCTGGGAATCTTGTTAAAAGCAGTTTCTGGCTCATTAGGTAGAGGGTGGAATCTGGTTTGTTAACAAGCTTCCAGGGAATGCGGATGTTTTGGTTCGCAGATCCCACTTTGAGGAGAAAAGCTCTGGATGATACTCCCTCCCTCACCCCCACTTTAGTCCACGTAGAATCAAGAAAAAAGAGTTACATTTCTCTGAGCCGTTGAGAAGTGCTGATTTTCTTATTTTTCCATGATATGCTAGGAGATTAAACAAATTTTGGAGTAAAAAAGCATACACTTTTAAACAAAAACACAGAAAAGCGAATAAAGAATTATAAAATAAAGCATTTCTGACAGCTCAAGATTATGCCAAATTACAGATGCCATGTAAAAGTCTTCTTCATCTTCATTGTTTTCTCTGCCCAAAAAGTTTTCAAATTCTTAGGATCTGTCAAATCCTTCAGAATTGGCTCCAATCTACCTTTTCAGCCTCATTACCACCAGTGTTATTCAGGCTCTCTTTAGTCATATTTTACTCCTCGCCAGTCTCTTAATGTGGTTTCTGGTAAGTCCCTGAGCATGCAGCTTTCTCCTGAACCTGGCAAATCTGCGCTGTTAAATTAATTAAACCAGGAGGCCATTACACACTGAGGCGGCTCTCATGCCCTGGTGATCTATATAAGGAGACAAGTCAATAAATGCCCCGAGGTTACAAAATCAAACCGCTAAGGATAACCAATCACAGACAGCAAACTAGGCTGAAGCTGCACCTAGTCAAATAATTTCCTTCCTTTGCTTCTGTACTTTCTTTATGTGTCTTTTCCCTGGCTCCTGTCAGCAGAGCGCTCCTAACCAATTCTGGCTTGGCGCTGCCCGATGCAAATTAATCTGTGCTTAAATAAACTCTTAAAGTTTTAATATGCCTCAGTTTATCTTTGCTCAGTTCTGGTGTCAGAAGAGGGACCTAAAGGAGACCCCCCCCCCCCCCCCCATGGTTCCCAGGCGCAGTGAACAACCAACCAGGCAAAGGGACCTGTTGAGCCCAGTCAGCTGCTTTCTCACTGCCTCTGGAGGTCAGGGCTAAGTCCCTCTTGGATCCTAGTACAGCAGCTTTTGCATTATGAAGCTTCTGACTTTACTTAAGGATTTCTTTTTCCAAACTCAGTCCAACTGAATAACAGACTGGCTCTGGGGTTGGGCTGGTTCTGACTTAAAACTGAACTAGGTCCAGTGTGAGAATTCGGGTAAGTAAAATTTTGTTTTAAGGCTCTGCCTTGAAAAATTTTAACCTTAGCAAAGACAATCTTGAATTGCAGTGGCCACAATAGAGAACTTAAAACCATCTTTGATAAGCTTATCCATTTACAAGTTGCCCTAGAGAAAAAGGGTCTCAGCCAAGCACATGCCACAGAGGATGCCGGGAAAATGATTCCTCCTCCACAGTGTGAGAACTGAGATGAGACCCGCTAGCATATCCTCTCACTCCAGGCCTGAAGATCCTGAGAAAACTATCAGAAGCTGGCAAAGCCTGAGATTCTTACCAGGTAGCTCTCCCAGATCTCTATCTGTGGTGCCAGGTCCAAAGAGGAAGGTCAATTTTATGTTGTCCCCTCCTTTCCAAATTCAAGTTGGCAGGAAAAAACATTTGTCAAGATTATGTCTCCGAATTGTGACCCATGAATTGGCTTTCAGGTACCCACTGGTTATCGATCCTTTACAGCTATTGCCTTCTCGTTTTTCTCTTTTTGTGTCCTGAGAACTTGGCTTAGGTACCTGCCGGCACAGAGTACGCATGTCTCAGTGTGTGTAGGCAGTTCAACTGTCAGGTTGGGGACTCCAAAAATGTGGCTGCACAAAAATGTGTGCGGCACTCCATTTGTGGCTAGGGTCCCACCACCTGTTCCCAGCTCTCAGGGAAATATCTGAGTTCTTCCTTGGGCTATCTTCGGGATCTTGGGAGGTTAGTGTCCTTTGCACCCAGTTTGGGATGCTTCTTACATCCAAGGCGTTGCTCAATACAATCAGAAATATTTACTTTCAGTGAATCCCAACTGAAACCTGACAAAATATCCAAAAGGACTTTTTTTTAAGTAGCTCTGTGGTCAGCAGTTGGCCAAACTGGAAGCTGATATTCAGAACCTGAAACTATTTTTTCTGAGGCCTCTCCTAAGCTAAAATGAAACCATGTACCCAGAGGGAAAGAAAGATATTTTGAAGTCACTGTGGAAGAATTTACTAAACACTCCAAAGGCACAGCTCTAAATCTAGAACATAAGACTCTTCTGATTTCCATCTTAGTTGAAAATCTTCTCCCTGATACGAAGAAGCAAACTGCAGATAATATAGTTGGATGGCTAGGTCAGCCTCTTGATATCATTCAGGTTGCAATTCATTTCTTTGAGGAATTAAAAACAATTGTAGTTCATTTACAAAATAAGGCTTTACAAGAACAGAAATGTAGCTCTGGAAAAAATCCAAAGTCCATCTACCCTTTTTACCAATCCCAGAACTTACCTTATTCACCTCAAAAGTCTTGCAGATATAGTAAAAGATGTGGACTTAGGAAACATATGCCCTCTTGCAGAAATTTATATCCTTTTTCTGTGCCTTTGAGATATAAATGTTCTACAAGATCTCTAGTAATCCGGAACCATAAGATCTGTTTTGCCTGTCTGGATTTTTATGTACATCCATACATATATGTTAAAGATGGGGTGATTTTTTTTAAGCTAAAGATAGTATGGCCAAAACCAATTAGTAAAGAGCTATATTTAATTTGCTTAATGAAAAATAAGTGCTTACATAAATTAAGTATACACTCAGAAACACAGCAACTAATCCAAATGGTTTTCAAGTTCACATGATCTAGGATAGTCTTCAGTAAACAGAAGTCAGTTAAAGTTTGCTCGTTTAATTAAAATAGGCATATCTTAAGAGTTATTGAAACCACTTAAAAGCATAAAGTTGAACAAAATCAAAATGGCTGCACTAATGCTACAGCAAAGCTCGATTTTAAAGTAACCCTTTTCCTCTTCTGGAAAGCTCCCCTCCTCCATTCTTAGTTAGTCTTTTGTTTCCAGAACCTGGTACCACCCTAAAGGCAAGAGGTAGGGGGCTGGCAGCACCCAATTCCTGTCAAAATCAGTTAGATTATGTACTTTTCTAAAATCTCCCCAACCCCATTCCCTTTCTCTGGGGGTGCTTCCAGTTTTTAAAGGCCTTAGCCTGCTGCAGCCTCATTTGCCCAGCAATGTAATAAACTATCTTCCCTCTTTATTCTGTCTTTGTGTTACATATTACGCTCCACAGCACAGAGGCCAGTTCTTGACATTATCAGTGTTAAATATAATGCAGACATAAAAGTTTTATTCTACCTGGATGCACTAGTCATAAGGTCATCTTACCTCTTATAAAATTTGTCAGCCAGAAAAATAACTTCATATGATGGTTACCCATTTAATGTCTCATGAAATTTTCCTGAATAAGCTAAACATAATTATTAATAACAGGTAAATTAAGACATCTGATGGAATGTTGGGATTCCGAGGCTAGGAAAGAATTCTTTAGATGTCTTTGGTACAAAAAGGTGGTTTTATTAAGGCACAGGACAGGCCTCTTGGGCAGAAAAAGCTGCACTGAGTTTGTGAAGGGTGACTGATTATAAACTTGGGAGTGTGAAGAGGTAAAAGCAAGTTTCCAAAAGGCCTTTCACCTGCTAAAGAAGAATCGCAGGATCCTGGAGGCCTACCTTTTGACAAGCTAAAGTTGCTTTTCCCTCTACTTAGCATTAAGTCAGGTGGGAGTTCTGCAAGACTCATATTCTGCCTACCTCAAGTACCTGTCAATGGGCTGCTGGTTATATGGAAATTTAATTTTATCTACAGTTCCTTTGCCTTTGTTTCCCACATCCTACGTAGATATTTCCAAATAAGATAAAATTCTGAGGCACTGATTACTGAACACAGGTTCAGCTACTTTTGGCTTATTAAAGTAACTAAAGCTATTTAAGTCCATTGGTAAACAGGTGTGCCACACTGAAAAATTGACTGTAAGGAAGAATATACTTCTAGAAATTGTTAAATTCCTAAGATAGCCAATTCACAGAATGCCTGTGGAATAGACAATCCGTAATTGTTCACATCTTAGTTTTCACTAGAAATTAAGGTTTCTAAGGATTAAGAATTGTAATCAATATATGTCCTTAAAACGAATGGAAACAACAAGGTTAAAAGTAAACAACAATGTATTTAAAGGGGGCTAAGGAAAAACAGTGTATTTCTCTAGATAAGGAAAAATATGAAGACCATGTCTTTTGTTAAAGAAGAAAAAGCGTAACTGCGTCCTCAAGTAGAAGGACTGGGTTGTTCCAGAATAAGTTAAATCTTGAAGGGACAGAAAGGTTGTGGGAAAGGATTCTTGGTTTTCTGAGCGGGCACGCCGGCTAAAGCTAGCAAGGGTTTAAGTTTTGAAGCACGAATCTTAACATCAAAATGGTGCCTATTAAAGGGAACGTGGCTAACAAAATAAAACCCACAACCCTCCCTTGAGCAAGCAGCGCAACTCCTAACGGAGAAAGCGCCCACAGGCCACTCAACCCCGATTTCTGCTCCCTCCCGGGTTGGGACTCTCGCGCGGCCCCGGGCGCGGACCGGTGACGTCACGCGGGGGCGGGGAGGGGCGGGTGGACTCTACCATCGCCGGCGCTCCCCCTACCTGGCGCGGCCCAAGGCCCCGGCGATGCCAACTACCGACTCACCTTTCCATCGTTGTGAAAAGGGAGGCTGAGCTCGTCGGCGGTGGGCTGGGGGCGAGCACTGCCCGTCTCCTCGGCCGCTCCGGCGGCGAACCCCGCCGAGGCCATGGCCTCGTAGTCCGGGAAGGGATTGGTGAACGCTCGCTCCTCCATCTCCGCTTCCCCGCCCAGATGAAACTTCAGTCTTTTTGACATGGTCTCGCCCATCTCCGCCGCGCGCCCTCTGCCCCACCACTAGAGCCGCCCGGCACGGCGTGCGGGCGGGGACAAACCTCCTGCCGAGGCGCTTCGCTTCGAGCAACGCTCTGGGAGTTCGGGAGTGCTCGCGCCGCCGCCTCTCTCCGGGACCCTGCGCGGCGGAAGGCGAGGGCTTCCTTTACGAAGGCCGCCAGCTGCGAGGACCTGTGGGGCTTCGGGGTGGGCTGGAGCCTCTCCGAGGAGCCTGCCTCGCAGCGGGCGGCTGGCACATCTGGCGACGGCTGGTGTGCTCCACGTGGTGGCCCCGCTCCGCGGGGACGCCGACCGGGCTGCCGAGCCCCGGCGGCGGGGGCTCCGCGGGGAGCCCTAAGGCCGTGCCCTCTGCTGCGCTAGGCGCCCCAGAGTCCGCTCACGCCTGTCCGCCTCGTCCCTTCGCCGCCGCCGTCCGCTCCC
>NC_043701.1:53965559-54014245 GCF_006229205.1 Suricata suricatta | reverse complement strand
GCCGCCCGCACGGCCGGTCCGCGGCGACGCGCGCGGCCGGGGCCGGAGCCCCCGGGCTCCCTGGAAGCGCTCCCGGGATCGCCGCGCCGGCTCTTCTTCTGCGGCCGAGCCCCTCTCACGATTTTCTAGGGAAAGCCGGACGGCCGCGCGGGGCACCTTCCCGCAGGAAAAACCTGTAGAGAATAATTCGCTGTCATTCAAGGTGTGTGCGGGTTGCAGACCAGGGAAAGCGCGTCCCTAGACGCGCCATCATCAATCTGCATTTTCACCAGCCGTGCGGTGCCTCTGATGTCCTCGGCCCCTGGTGCACCAGCCAGCCTCGAGAGCAGCAGCAGCAGCTCTTTGATATTAAGGGGGAAAAATTGGTCCAAAGAAAAGAATTCCAAAACAGCCTAGAACACTGCAAGGATAGTGTCTCCCATGGGCAGGGGGGGTGAAACAGTCCCTCCTATTCATCACAGTTGGGAGGGGGGTGTCTGGAGGAGGAGCCACAGGCCTTTTTATTTTTTTCCCCCCTCTCTTTTCACGTTTTATTTCAGTTTCATTGTTTTGAATAAACAGATATCTTTGGTAACAAGAGGTAATATGGAAGCATACTTAATCATCTAAATATTTAATTGGCCCCAAAGATTCCTCCACTATTAACTTAATTGCCCAGGAACAGAATATGTATAATAAAAGGACTCAAGCAAATATATCTTGCCATTTATATAATCCCAATATGATTAAAAACAGTCTGTTGGTTCTCTTTGTTCTTGTTACTTTATTCAGGACCAAATAGATCTAATTCTTTATCTTTGAAGAAAATATCTTATTTAGTCCCCTCATACCACCCCTCCCACCCCGCCCCATTTAAACATTGATTGAATGCCAGATGATGCTAAGGGATGACAGATAGTAAAAAGATAGTTTCTTCCCTTCCGGATCCATGTTAGTGGGTAAGAAAGGTAAGGATTAGAGCATAGGAAGATAAAGATTTTTTTTTTCTTTTCTGGAAGCAAGCAATATGCTTCTGCTTTAGAATGATGAAAAGTGACGTGATAGAGGAAGACGGCGCCGACAGCAAAGGACCACTCCTCCTGCCTCAGTGGTCTGGCTTCCCACGGCTGCCTGTACTACTGTCGCCCCCAACTGCACAGGGCTGTGCATGTGAAACAGCCCCTACTGATGGGGTGTCCATGGGCGATTACAGAGTAGGAGGAAATCATTTTGAAGGGATTCGTCAGCATAACTATCCTCAAGGTTCAAGGAAACAACTGGTATGAAAGTATGACTGTCCAGCTTCATGCTTTGATGGACTGTTCCACTTTACGCTTCTCTCTCTCTGCTAGGGTCCTACCCTCAGTAGAGGACATTTTCTTACTGCTCCCATACTTCCATGCCTTCCCTTGAAGGAAATTTAATCCCCTAACCACTAATTCTCATTCCTCTCCCACCTCAGGGACTTCACTAGACCAAATAACCCAAAGCAGATGTTCACCAAAGACTGGGTTATTTAGACTAGAAGATCACAAGCAGGTGTTGCTGAAACAGCCACTGCTGGCTTTGCGATGTTAACTCTGGTGACCGTTGCCGTCTCTCACCCACCTGCTATGAGGTGAAGACAGTTTTTTCTCATTCTTAAAATCTGGTGGGGCACTGTTGCCAAGTATACAAATATCTGAAGGATGACCAATATTTTTCAAAGATAAAATATTTAAACCCAGTTTAAGGAATTGGTATCTTTTCCTAAATGTAGTCTGACCTGCAACTTCGCCATGAGTGGAAATTTCATTTACACTATCCTGCGGAGAAGTAACAGTTCTTTCTTTGAGGCTTTTAAAAACAGAAGGTGGGGGCACCTGGGTGGCTCAGTCAGTCGAGGGTCTCACTTCAGCTCAGGTCATGATCACGGTTTGTGGGTTCGAGTCCCGCGTCAGGGTCTGTGCTGACAGCTAGCTCAGAGCCTGGAGCCTGTCTTCGGATTCTGTGTCTCCTTCTCTGACCCTCCCCTGCTCACGCTGTCTCTCTCTCTCAAAAATGAATAAAAACATTAAATGCAGAAGGTGTGCGGATCCATTCTGCTGCCCCTTCCAAATTCAGGACCATCTTCCGCTGGTGGCCAATCTTTAGTAGCACAAAGACTTGGGCCCATGCATTGAAATGACCACTTTTTATTCACTTAAGGCCACACCGCACTCACAGATACATCATCCTTCCCGACACATCTGTGTGAGAGGAGACAGTCCAAGGATTAACATCCAAAACAAATCCCTAGGAGTGGTGAGGACAATTGGAAGTTCCCTAACAGAGGAGTCTAACTGGACAAGGGGAATATCTGGGTTCATTTGGCCCAACCCAGGACGCCCCTCAAGGCTGGGCAGTCTGAGAGGGCCCAGGAAGTGAGTCTTCCTCCTGTAGGAGATAGGTTGTCCTGAGATGGTGAGTGGGGCTGCATGACGGGAACTTCTGGGTAGCATGCATGTCAGCCGGGGCCGGAGCAGGGGAGGAGAGGAGGGGAAGGAGTGTCTGCTGAATGCATGTGAAAGCCCGAGGTTCTGTTTGCTCGTGTTTTGATTTATTAAATATTTATATTTTTATTTTAGTTATTCTTCATCTTCATGTGTGTGTCATATGACAGGCTTTTAGATTTGTCCATGTTCCTGTGTCCCTGAGTGAACCCTCCAGTCCCTGTCAGAGCTGCCCAGGCCTCCATGATGAAGGCCTTTCCTTTGGGTGGTAGAAGGGGAAGTCCCAGTAGGCAGACCACCAAATCCCCTCCTTCTACCCTGCCAGTCCCTCTTGAGATTGCCCTTCACTCTGTCCATCCATCAGGGTATGGGTTGTTGCCTTGCTGGGGAAGAAACAGCCTCCCCTGGGGGGTCCAGGGGAGGGATTTATTCGTTACCCCCTTTCTCTCGTTACATAAGATGGCTCCTTCCAGTTGCAAGCCATATATAGACACTACGTGTGCTTTACCAGCCCTAATTTGGGACAAATTTGATCCCTTAAACTAGCAACTGGTTCTCAAAGTATGATCAGGACTCTTTTGGGGCAGCTGTGTGGCCAAAAATGTTTATTTTTTTCTTTTTAAAAATTTTGAAAGCAATTTAATATGTTAACTTCAACATACAACTCTATTCTAATGTAATTATTTGAAATATAAAGAAAAAGATCCTCACAGAACTAAAAAGTCTCATAAGCCATGAGGGTTTTTTTTTCCTTCTAAAAAATTTTTAACAACTTTGTACCAATATGTCGCACATGAGGTAAATGTCATGAATATGAGAGTTGCAGTTTGCAATATATCCCGGGGAGGGGATTGGACCAGGGAAGGTGCATCACACAGAACTGGGGGTCGTCCTATACCATAAAGGATACAGTTGATAATATAATAACTTCGTATGGCAAGAGATGGTAACTATACTTATGATGAGCATTGCATAACGTACACTAATATAATGTGTATCAGCTATACTTAAATCATAAATACTAAAACAAAACAATACAAGACCCAAAACCAATTAGGTAACGTCGTGAAACATTGGTTTGCAGTATCCAAACTATCCATTTAAATGTCATATCTCTTCATGATTAGAGGTCTCCTACGGTCTCCAGTTTCTTCATTGTGTTTTGTATGAAATACCCCACAGAAGGGGAAATGTTTGGACCAGCAACAATGGCCGTACCCGATGGTTTGTCTTTCTGGATGTGAAGGTATATGGTAGCTTTGCTGTGATGATCTTGAACATAAAATCTCTTGTAAACTAGATAAACGATGCCAGCTGTTCAAGCAGCAGTGGTGACTGCCGAAACCCATTTGGCTGGTAATCTGGAACTCAGTCTCATCGCTTGCAAGGCATGTGACCAGACACTGAGCGCACTGAGCGGTTAGGTAGACAGGAGTCAGGTGCGAGAGAGCTCTCATCCCTTATTTTGACTACCTTTCTCTCATGAGTCTACAATGGGGTTTTTGAGTGGCAACATGATATAAGACGTCATAGCAGATTTAATAGAGAAGCAAATATGAGAGTTCAGTTAACTTCTCTCAGTCAGTCTCTCAGGTGTAAAGAAATTTGTAAAAACGTAAAACGATGCCCCTTTCCTCATGCATATTATTTTGGTTTTGAAAGTAGTTAACTTTCATAAAAATATGTTGCTTATATTAATCTATATCATGTCATTTATTATGTTACCAAGCTAATAAAGAATTAACATTGTTTTAGTATTAATTTATAAATTGGTACCTATTAATAGATACTGTCCACACAAAAATTCTTTGAGATTCTCAGGAAATTTTAAGAGAGGTAAAGGAATTCTGAGACCAACAATTTAAGACCTACTGCCTTCAGCAAGCTGTTCCATTTGGCATATTTCATTTCAGAGACACGGAAAATTCACAGCAGTCCAATGTGTGGGTGAATGCCGCAAAGTGTGCCTGGCCAAGAGCACTTACCTCGCCCGCTAATGTTTCCTGTTTCCTGTTGTCTTTTTTACCAGGTTTCTCGATGACAGCTCCTGTATTTTGACATCATTCATATAATTTCTTGCTTTGTGGGACTCAATTTATGACTGAAAGGTGATGGTCAGAGAAAGGCTAGGCATCTCTTCAAACATGCCAAAGGAGAGGTCGAAGATACTGACCCAAATGTGTCTAGTCATGCACAGTTCAAGAGATTTAAAGCTTGTGGCGAAATTCGGAATGTAAGTGGGATGCTAGTGTTGATACTTCTTATACTTATTGTAGTAGAATCCAAAAGCATTTCGATTTTAACCAAATTTAGGTTCTATAAGCATTCCTGGGAAGAAGAGATGGCACATTGGAGAGCATTTTTTTCTGTTTTTGTCCCTGTGGCAGCTGTCAGCACGGGCTCTCTGTGGCACTGACCCTGGTGGCCAAGCACAGGGCCACTGCTGTCATCAAACTTGGTGGAGACTGTTTAAAAGGACTTCTTATCGGAGGAGGGTATGGTCATCCTTGAAAGTCTCTGAGTCAGGAGTGCCTGGGTGGCTCAGTTGGTTAAGTGTCCGACAGCTTAGAGCCTGGAGCCTGCTTTAGATTCTGTCTGTCTGTCTGTCTCCCTCTTTCTCTTTGCCCCTCCTCTGCTTATACTGTCTCTCTCAAAAGTAAACATTAAAAAAAAAAAAAAAAAAGGAAGTCTCTGAGACAAAACAGACAGTTTGCTACTCTTCCATACTCCTTTTTTACATAGGATCAAAACCTATCATGACTGCCCAAAATATCCAGTTTGACTTCTAGGTTTAGGAATTAGTGAGGGCTTAACTTGTTCCAGACTAAGGGATAGACAGCAAGACAAAAAGGAACCGGGAAGTTGGTTAGATCACAGGAAAGGTTAGGAAAGAGCAAGCAGCATCACGGAGGCATCACTGCAGGACTATCAGGGCACCACACCTCACACAGGCTCCTGAGGAACATGAGGTCAAGACCTAAGGTGGAAGGAGGAGCTGAACTTAAAACACTGCTTATGGGGATGCTGGGGTGGCTCAGCCGGGTAAGCATCTGGACATCATCTCAGGTCGTGATCTCACGGTTCGTGAGTCCAATCTCCACTATGGGCTCTTTGCTGACACCTCAGAGCCTTGAGTCACCCTGGCTCCCCTACTTTGGATTCTGTGTTTCCCTCTCTCTCTGCCGTACCCCTGTACACACTCTGTCTCTGTCTCTGTCTCTCTCAAAAATAAACAAACATTAAAAAATGTTTTTAAATAAAAAAACACAAAGCACTGTGCTTATGAAATGCTAGTAGCTGGACTTCCTATGGGAGATTTAGACCCAAGTTTGTGGTAACATTACCATCTCCGCCTTAGTCTCTTGTCGAGGCATGTGCTATAAGGAACCATTCCTTGGCTGTCCTTCTGAAACCTGGCCTTAGGAGAAAGGCCACACTGACAGCAGCATGCTCTGGGATGAGCTCATCTTGAACACCCCAGAATATAAGAGACGTAAGGATTTACTCAGATAGGAAATTAAAGGTACATCAGGGATCTGTCTCACTCCTGGGGTTCAGAGATCTCTGAGAAGGTCTGCAGACTTGCAGGCAGCTCCAAACTAGGCTATTTACAAGAGTTTGTCTTCCCTTTACGCCCTGGGAGCCCGATAGAACCATCTGGCCCAGGAACAAAGCCTCGGTTGTGTGCAGGCATGGTGTGATTCTGAGAACAATGTGGGATTGGGGCTTGTCCTCAGCTCAACCCATGATGGGTGGTAGGAAAAGAGAAAGTCACACTGAAGAAAAGATGGGCTTTGTGGATCCTGTGTATTTCCACCTTCTTACTACAAACCAGGCACAGCCTGTCAGAAAGCAGACAGGCTAAGTAGAAGCAGCACCCAGGAAGCAGACTTATTCATAAACGTAAGAGATGTACCATGACGACTCCCATGTATTTGGGTGGGGATCAGTTTACAGTTTACAGGTAATGACCTGTTCATGTGACCTTATTCATAAGCTAGGGGGATCTGCCCTATGGTACACAGAGCAATTGCAAAGGTAAGGTCTTTCTGGGAAGAAATACAGTACTTTCTGGTAATGAGTACGCTATAAGATATCTTCTCTACTCAGATGGCTGGTCTCATCTAGCTGATTATTTCCTTAGCTCTTCTCCATGCAAGAAACAGGCCTCTCCTGATTGCAAACTGATCTTCAATGAAGACAGTGCCCCTCCTCAACTCCCTGCTCCTGCCTTTCATTTATGAAAAAAGAGTTAACTGACTACTTAATTCCCTGACTTCCTAAGCAAATAATCACATGGAAAGATTCCCCTCCTACCCTACCCATTGTACGATTCCATTTATTTGAACTGCCCATAATAGACTATAAATACAGAAAACAGATTAGTGGGTGTCTTGGGTTTAAGGGGCCTGAAATTGGGAAGTGATGGTTAGGAGGTGTGAGGTTTCTTTTCATGGTGTTGAAAATGTCCTAATATTGGTGATGGTGATAGTTGAACAACTTTGCGATACACTGAAACCCAGTGAATTGTACACTTTCAATGAGTAAATTATATGATAAGTGAATTACATCTCAATAAAGCTGTTAAGCACAAAAAACAAGGAAGAGACTGATAGCCAAGTGCCAGAGAGCGGAGAGCTATGATTCTATTCTTCAAAAATATAGGTGAAGGAAAGGACTGTTATAACTTGCACTGGATGAGGTAGAGAGACTCAGGACACCTGGGCTCCATGTTAGGACACAGATTTACTACTGATTATTGTCCAGAAAGAAGGCTGTGGGAGTGGGTATTGCATGGCATCATTCCAATGTGCTCTGATATGGCCCCCATGAAACCTGGCAGGGTAACCAGAGGAAGAGAGGGAAAGAGATAAAGAGAAAAGACAGAGATAACATAATATCTTTCTAGGCCCTTCCTGGGAATTTCCTAAGTACCTCTTTCCTCCTAGGATTAGGTGGGGAGCCCCAGGACCTGACAAAACATACAAGGGCCTCTTCCCATACCTTTCCTTCAGAGCACTCACCCCTGAAGGGTATGAACCAGATACCCCAGGAGCTCCAGGAGTAGTATCTCTAGGGATTGCCTAGGATCTCCATGCCTGACCCAGATTCTAAGAGAGTGGCCTGAAGAGTGGTCAGGCCAGAAACATGAGGCTGATACATTTGGGGTGATTTATGTAAATAGTGGCCTTGTCCAACATCTGCCCAGGTCTGTGGTATGCCTTCTCCAACCTCAGAAAGCAGGTTAGTGGAGAAGGAGGAATGCCATGTGACTCTGTCACAGACAATACATGCAGTCAACTGACCTTCAACAAGAATGCCAAGATTACACAATTCCCCTTCTGGAAATGGTGGTGGAAAAATGATATCCATATGCAAAAGAATAGAATTAGATCCTTGTCTTACACCATACACAAAAATCAACTCAAAATGATTAAAGACTTAAAACATAGACCCCAAACTGTAAAACTCCTAAAAGAAAACAAGGAAAAACCTTCATGACATTGATCTTGGCAATGGTTTCACCAATGTGACACAAAAAACAGAGGCAGCAAAACCAAAAATAAGCAGCTAGCGCTGTATCGAACTGAAAAGCTTCTGTACAGCAAAAGAAACAATCACCAGATTAAAAAAGGCAGTTTATAGAGTGGGAGAAAATGTTTGGAAACCACATATCTGATAAGAGGTTAAGCTCCAAAATATACAAAAAACTCATAAAACTCAGTAGAAAAAAAACTAATAATCTGATAAAAAAATGGACTAAGAACTTGAATAAAATAGTCAAATTCATAGAATCAAAAAGTGGAATGGTGGTTGCCAGGGCCTGACTACCAACAGGAATAACGTTGTAGTCCAGCAAAATGAGCAAGCTTTGGATCTGCTGTGCCGTGTTGTACCTACAGTCAACAGTAATACACTGTGCACTTAAAAATCTGTCAAGAGGGTAGATCTCGTTAGGTATTTTCTCCACCATACAATAAAAACAACAACAAACAAAAGGTATATAGTTAAGTTACATTGCCCTGTAATTTGTTATTGTTAGCATGTTTTTTATCATCTATTTGTGTTATAAACATCACAATACGGTGTTCATCTTTAAACATAAATCTTAAAAAGAAATTAATATAATTAAAAAAAATTCAAACTCTCTCTCCTCTGCCAGGAATAGCAGCTGAAATCTCTATTATCTTCATTTTCAGCTGTTATTTTTTTTGCTGGGTTTGCTGGAATCTCTCCATGCACGTGTTATGTAGCAAATCAGCCAAAAAATGGGCAGCATTTACAGTCAGATTTCAGAGTGTATTCCCTCCACGTCTCCATCTTGTCTGGGATTTCTTCCCTAACTTTCTATCTGCTCTGCCAGCCCCAAGTTTTGTCATCTGACATTTTAAGCCAACAAGGCTGAGGGTCTCAGCTGCCTTCGGCTGCCTGTGGACTGAGGAGAACTTTCAGGACAGTTGGGCTTTCTGATTTTCAAAGAATGATTGCACTCCAGTTCCTGCCTGCTTTGGGTCATACTCCAGTGCCTGTACACTCTTGTCTTTTAAAATTTTTAATTATTTGTTCAGATTTTATAATAGTTAAAGAGTTATGGTCTGGCAAAATCATTATAGCAGCCAGAACTCCTGTTAAATACACTTCTATAGTATGATTTTATACATAACTTATTTTACCAATCCACTATTGTTAGACATTTAGTTGTTTCTGTTTGCTTTTGAAGAAATAAATAACAAGAAGATATTAGTGTGGTTCAGTTGGTTAAGCGTCTGACTCTTAGTTTTGGCTCAAGTCATGATCTCACAATTTGTGAATTTGAGCCCTGCATTGGGCTCTGCGCTGGCAGTGCAGAACTTGCCTGAGCTTCTCTCTCTCACCCTCTCTCTCTGTCTCTCCCCCTGCTCATGCTTTCTCTCTCTCTCTCTCTCTCTCATTCTCTCTGTGTTTGTGTGTGTCTTTCGCCCGTGCTCTCAAAGTAAACAACAACAAAAAAGAAAATTGGGGCACCTGGGTGGCTCTGATGGTTAAGCAGTCAACTTCAGCTCAGGTCATGATCTCATGGTTCATGAGTTCAAGCCCTGCATCAGGCTCTATGCTGACAGTTCGGAGCCTGGAGCCTGCTTTGAATTCTTTGTTTTCATCTCTCTATCCCTCCCCTGCTCATACTCTGTCTTTCTCTTTTTCAAAAATAAATTAAAAAACATTAGTGGCCACCAGTATGATCATGTGAAAGTACCACTGCATTGTCCAACTTGAGGTGGGGCCATTCACACTGTATTGTATCTGAAACATCCCCCAGAGCAAAATTTAGGATGTGTTTAGCACACTGTAGAGCTGTGATGTGCTGTGGCCATGTCTAGGCTTCTGTCAGGGAAAAGGAGGGTATGAAGCACTTGAGGATGCCAGTAGAATTATGAGTTGAGGTCTTGGAACTAAATAATATCTTAGTTGTTAATCCCGAAATGACTAGGCATGCCCTTATTTGGCTATCTAAATCTTGTGCTGCTGTGAAAGCATGGGTTACATATGGTGTCAAACTCACTGGATCCTTTCTTCTTCTACTCATACCTACTTTGGGCTTAGGTTCTTTGGTCTCTCTGAATCTCTTTCCCCTTTTCTGACCCTTTAGCCCATTCCTTCTTTTTTGTTCCCAATATCCAGCTCCAGGAATTAGCATGGATATGTGTAAGTGCAGAGAGTGGCACCTTGACAACAGGGCATGTTCAAAGACTTGTCTAGCAAAGAAGAGAAGAGAATGTTCTCTTTTTAAAAATTAATTAATTAATTAATTAAGTTTTGAGGGAAAGCACGCTTATGCAAACAGCGGAGGGGCAGAGAGAAGGGAGAGGGAATATCCCAAGCAGGGTCTGTGCTGTGAGCACAGAGCCCAAGGGGAGGTGGAGGGGGGCTTGACCTCACAAACCCTAGATCGTGACCTGAGCTTAACTGACTACATCACACATGCATCCTAAAGACAGTGTTCTTTATTGCTGATTTACATTTAGGAACTCTTTTGTTGGATAGTGCCTGGCTTAAAAGGGAAGACATCTTCATGGAAAATGGTATAATTATAGTTTCTTTGCTGAGTTAGATATTTTAAAGATTCTAATTTTGATTGAGAGAACTTTGGATATAATGAGACTTTAGAAATTACATTTACTTTTCTTTTTATTCGTCTCTAGAATAATATCTTGATTGACAATTTATATATAAGAGTATATAAACAAAACAACAAAATATTATCTATTGCAAAGGAAGGGAGGGAGGGAGGAAGGGGTGAGAGAGAAAGGGAAAGAAGGGAAAAAGACAAAGATGGAAGGAAATTATTAGCATTGTGTATTGCATGAAGGTGATGAATCACTGAATTTTATACCTGAAACTGATATTACACTGATATTATAAACTGTGTGTGAACTTACTGGAACTTAAATAAAAAGTTGGGGAAAAAAAGAAGGATGGAGGGAAGGAACGAAAAGAGAGGAGAGTACCTCGTGTGGGTGTCCCAAATGACTAAGCTCCTTCTGGGTGAAGTCAGTTGGGGGTCCCATAAGCCAAATCTTTTCAAATGAGTATTAATATTATATTCCTACAAGTGACTACATTTTAGAATGTTAATCCTACTATAGACACAGTTTGGGATCTTTTATCTGTCCATCTGTCAGGGAAAGAGTTGGCAGGGGTAGGGCTGACTCACATGATGGTAACTTCTTCCAGTCTTCTATTATTTCCCTGGCAATATGAATATCATGGGCATTGTATATGCTTGGGTAGAAAGTCCCCTGTGCTCTTTTATTATTATTTTTTATTAAACTCTAAATACCCAGAATTCATGTCACTACTGGAAGTTTCAGAATTGAGGATTAACTAAGATTCATTTCATGTGTACTGTGTCCTGTCAAATGTGGGATTCATTCATCTCCTCGTACCTGGTTAACAAAGATAGAGAGCTAGCCCAATATAACCCAACCAGATTAATGAGAAAGAAAAATTATAGATTGGCTATCATGGATCTCATTACCATAAAGTTTATCGTCACCACTACCACTACCTGGGTACCTATGGCTTTCTTGGGTTCACAGGTTCTTCAGAGATTTTATTGATGGATAATGACATGATAACCTGTTGATATAATGAGAACAGGCCATGTAAAGACCCAAGACTAGCTGAAAGTTATACATTCGGACAAGGGGTTACTTAAATCTAAAAAACATTTTTCCTTAAGTCTTAAAAATACTTTCCCATCAACATAACAATCCACAAGTACCTTTGTGGAAGCATGATTAAGAAGACAGGAAGATTGAACCTATTAGTGTGATTTTGACCTGATTTCTGAGCTATTTATCTATAGAATCTTCAGCTCATATACTTATAACATTTTTGTTATCTTTCAGCATCTTTTAGTAAGTAACACTGAGATGCGTCCAGATGGATCTGGGGGCTTCTGATTTATTTGCTTCCTACATGTTCTCTTCAGGTTCAGCATCAGTATGTCAGTTAAATGCCTACAGTGTATAAAATCCAGTCACTTAAATAGGCACCAGGTGGAATCATTAAGAGTGTGGGCTCCAGAGCAAGACTGCAACTCTGTTCCTTACTAGCAGTGAAAATATCCTTGGGCAAAATACTTAAACTTTCTGTGCTTCAGTTTTCTCATCTCTGTAAAATAATGATAAACCCTGCTTTGGATTGTTTCAGTCTGACTCCAGTGGCTTCTCTGCTATGCTGTTCTCTATATAAATGTGATCCTGTACTTTACTTGGGAGGGGCCGGCATTCAACTTCACTCTGGCCTCCCCTTTCTCACAGAGTATTCCTTCAAAGGGGGAGCTGCTATTCTGGTAGCCACACCAACAAATCCAGGTCTACAGCATCCGTTCAGGGTGACACTTGCCCTGTTTGACCCTTTGTCTGGGTGACTCTAGGACTCCCGCTATCCTCTGGCATCTGTGCTCCACAGAGGAATGCCTTAGCTTCCCTTTATGTCCCCAAGATCTTCAGAGATCTAGGATGGATGGAGGAGTAAGTTTGTCCTGTTCTCTGGCAAATCCCACAGTGGGCCCTTCTCACCTTGTTGGCCTGGATTACTTTGGCAAACTTCATACCAAAGAAAGCATCAACCAGAGAGAGAGAGAGAGAGAGAGAGAGAGAGAGAGAGAGAGAGAGAGAGAGGGAGAACAATATTTTTTCAGGTGATTATAATTCCCAGAAATGATTCTTCTAATACTTCTCTTTTGGTTTTGGTGGGAATAGATTGGTGAGAGAAGCACTTTCTTCTTTTCTGTAGAAGGGGAAAAGAGAAGTCTGTCACCATTCATGTTGGAAACACTCACAAGGTAACTCGGTAACCAATCCACCTCAACCCTTCCCCAGTCCACTTTCCAGGGGAGGCAGGTGGAGGGATGCAGTTGAGAGACAATCTCCTTTTTCAGTCCTGGGGGCAGGGTTCAATATCTGACCTGGACTGTAGTGGGTATACTCAGCAGATTCCTTTCCTTTGGCAGGTGGTTGCCAAAGTGGAGGGGGGTGGGGTGATGGACAAAATGGGAGAAAGGAATTAAGAGATACAACCTTCCAGTTACAAAATAAATAAGTCACTGAGATAAATATAGCATAGGGAATATAGTAAGTAATTTTGTGATACACTCATTGTGGTGAACATTTTGTAATGTATATAACTGTTGAATCACTGTGTTATACACCTGAAACTAAATTTAATATTATATGTCAACTACAAATGAAAGTTTAAAAAAACTGAAAAACACTGGTTTTGTCTGCCTTCATCTATATTCTCGCACTAGGAAGACAAAACCTTTATTTTTTTAATTAATAGATTTTTTTTTAGCAGTTTTAAGTTATAGAAAAAAATTAAGTGAAAAGTACACAGGAGAGGCGCCTGGGTGGCTCAGTCAGTTGAGCGTCCAACTTCGGCTCAGGTCATAATCTCACAGTTCATGGTTCGAGCCCTGCATCGAGCTCTGTGCTGACAGCTAGCTCAGAGCCTGGAGCCTGTCTTCAGATTCTGTGTCTCCCTCTCTCTCTGACCCTTCCCTGCTCATGCTGTCTCTCTCTGTCTCTCAAAAATAAATAAAAAACTTACAAAAAAGCACACAGGATTTTTGTATAATCCCTTAACCCACCATCCCTACAATTTCCCACATTTCTAGCATCTCACATCTATATGGTACATTAGTTGTAGTTGATGAACCAATACTGTACATTATTTTTAACCAAAATCCATAATTTACTTTCGGGTTACTCTTGGTGTTGCACATTCTATGGTTTTTGAAAAGGCATTAATAACATCCTATTCATCATGTACTCATCATATGGTATCATACAGAATAGTAGTTTTACTGCCCTAAAATCCTCTTCATTCAGTCTCTTCATGTCTCCTCTGCTCCCTCCTTCCGAACCCCGGCAACCACTGATTTAGTTACTGTCATGCCTTTTTCAGAATGTTATAGAGTTGGAATCAAAAAGTATGTAGCCTTTTCAGATTGGCTTTTTTATTTAGCAGTATACATTTAAGATGCCTCCAGGACTTTCATGGAGCTTGATAACTAATTTCTCCTCACTACTAATATTTCGTCGTCTAGATGGACCGTAGTTTATTTATCCACTAATCTACTGAAAGACATCTTGGCTGCTTCCAAATTTTGAGAATTATGAAAAAAGCTGCTAAAAACATCTGTGTGCAGGTTTTGTGTGGAGATAGTTTTCAACTTCTTTGGGTAAATGCCAAGGAATGTGACTGCTGAATCATATGGTAAGAGTATATTTAGTTTTTTGAGAAATTGCCCAAAGTAGCTGCACCATTTTGCATTCCCACCAGGGGGTATGTAATGGTATCTTGTTTTAATTTGCATTTCCTGAATGACATATAATGTGGAGCATCTTTTCATATGCTTATGTACCATCTGTATTTCTTTTTCTTATTCAAGTATAATTAACATAGAGCGTTGTATTAGTTTCATGTATACAATATAACGATTGATTCAACAATTCTATACATTTCTCAGTGCTCATCAAGATAAGTGTACCCTTAATCTGTTTTATCTATTTCTCCCAGCCTCCTACCTATCTCCGTTCTGGCAACCACCAGTTTGTTCTCTATATTTAAGAGCGTGGTTTTTTGTTTGTCTCTTTTTAAAATTTTTGTTCATTTATTTTGTCTCTTAAAGTTCACACATGAGTGAAATCATTATCTATTTGTCTTTCTGCGGTTGACTTATTTCACTTAGATTTATACCTCCTTGGTCTATCCATGTTGTTGCAAATGGAAAGATTTCATTTTTATTACTGGGTAACATTCCATAGTATATATACTCCATATCTTCTTTGTTTATTCATCTATCATTGAGTACTTGAGTTGCTTCCGTATTTTGGTTATTGTAAATAATGTTGTAATAAACATAGTGGTGCATTTATCTTTTTGAATTAGTGTTTTCATTTTTTGGGGGGGAGGGGTAAATACCCAGTTGTGGAATTACTGGATCATATAGTAATTCTACCTTTAATAGTTTAAGAACATCCAAACTGTTTTCTCTAGTCACTTCACCTATTTATAGTCCCACTAACAGTGCATGAAGTTTCCTTTATCTCCATATCCTCACCAACCTTTGTTATGTCTTGTATTTTTGACATGAGCCATTCTGACAGGTATAACTATGATATCTCATTGTAATTTTACTTTTTATATTCCTGATGGTTAGTGATCCAAAACATCTATTCATGTGTCTGCTGGCCATTTATATTTCTTTGAAAAATGTCTATTTAGGTCCTCTGCCCATTTTTTAATCACATTATTATTATTACTATTATTATTATTATTATTAGTGTGCACTGTATGAGGTTTTTTTTTTTTTAACTATTTTGGGTATTAGTCCCTTTTTTGTCTGTCACCTACAAATATCATCTCCCACTCAATGTATTGCCTTTTCATCTACTTGATGGTTTGGTACACTGTACAAACACTTTTTAATTAGATGGCATTCCAATTGTTTATTTTTTGCTTTTGTTTACCTTGCCTCAAGAGATGTTTCTAGGAAAATGTTGGTACAGCTGATGTCAAAGGAATTACTGTCTGTGTTTCATTCTAAAAATTTTATGGTTTCAGGTTTCACATTTAGATCTTTATTTTGAGTTTATTTTTATTTATGGTATAAGAAACTGGTCTAATTTCATTCTTTCACATGTAGCTGTCCAGTTTTCCCAACACCTCACTTGATTGTGTGAATGATATTTTAATATATTGTTGGATTCAGCTTGCTAATATTTTGTTGAGGATTTTTACATCTATGTTCATAAAATACATTGGCATGTAGTTTTCTTTTTGGAGTGTTTTTATTTGGTTTTGGCATGAAGGTAATGATGGTCTGGTGGAAAACAAATTTGGAAAATTTCCTTTCTCTTCTATTTTCTGGAATTGTTTGAGAGGCATGGGTTGTAACTCATCTTTAAATGTTTCACAGAATTTAAATGTTTCATAGAATGGCTATGAAGTCATTTTGTCCTGGACTTCTGTTTCTTAGAAGTTTCATTACTCACTTAATATCATTGCTAATAATCAGTCTCTTCAAATTTTCTATTTATTTATGACTCATTTTTTTGTTTTTTGTTTATTTTTTAATGTTTATTTATTTTGGAGAGACAAAGAGAGACAGTGAAAATGGGTATGGGGCAGTGAGAGAGGGAGACACAGAATCCAAAGTGGGTTTTGAGCTGTCAGCACAGAGCTCAATACGGGGCTTGAATTCATGAGCTGTGAGATCATGACCTGAGCCGAAGTCAGACATTTAACCAGCTGAACCACTCAGGCATCCCTCTGACTCATTCTTAGAAGGTGATATGTTTATAGGACTTTATCCATTTCTTCTTGTTTGTCCAACTTTTTGGCATACAATTTTTTATAATATTCTCTTATTATCCTTTGTATTTCTGTGGTGTAAGTTGTTATATCTCCTTCTTCATTTCTGGTTGTATTTATTGAAGTCCTCTCTTCTTTTTTGATGAGTTTGGCTAAATGTTTATCAATTTTATTGATCTTTTCAAAAAACCAGCTTCTGTTTCGTAGATCTGTTCTATTGTTATTTTAGTCTTTGTTTTCATTTATTTCTACTCTATTCTTAATTATTTTCTTCCTTCTACTGGCTTTGGGCTTTGTTTATTCTTTTTCTAGCTCCTTCAGGAGTAAGGTTAGGTTGTTTATTTAAGATTTTTTCCTGCTTCCTAACTAGGCCTATATCACCATACTCTTTTTTTCTAAGAATAATTTTTGCTGCTTAAGTATTTTGGATTGTAGTTTTAATTTTTCATTTGTCTCTCTCATTTTTTAATCTCCTCTTTGATTTATTAGTTGACTCATTCATTGTTTAGTAGCATATTAGTCAGCCTCCACAGATTTTTGTTCTTTCCATATTTTTTCCTGTCATTGATTTTTAGTTCCATACCATTGTGGTCATAAAAGATGCATGATCTGATTTCAATCCTTTTACATTTATTGAGACTTGTTTTGTGGTCTATTTTTGAAAATGTTCCATGTGCACTTGAAAAGAATGTGTATTCTGCTCTTTTTGGATGGAGTGTTCTGAATATATACGTTCGGTTCATTTGATCCAATTTGACATACAGCCACTCTTTCCTTGTTGATTTTCTATTTGGATGATCTATCCATTGATGTAAGTGCATTGTTAAGGTCCCCTACTATTATTGTATCACTGTCAGTTTCTTCCTTAATGTATGTTAATAGTTTCTTTATGTATTTAGATCCTATAATGGTGTAATGTAATCTTAGTGGTTGTATAATACTTCATCAAGTGAAAACTCCCTAATTTTATAAGTTTATTTATTTACTTTGAGAGAGAGAGAGAGAGAGAGAGAGAGAGAGAGAGAGAGAAAGAGAAAGTAGGGAGGAGCAGATAGAGAAGAAAAGAGAGAGAATCCTAAGCAGGCTCTGCATTGTCAGCATAGAGCCTGATGTGGGGCTTGAACCCACCAACCATGAGATCACCACCAGAACCAAAATCAAGAGTCAGAGGCTAACCTGATTAAGCCACCCAGGTGTCCAAAACACCCTAACTTTTTAAGTAGTTCCTTATTTTTGGACTCTAATGTATATTCAATTTTTCTATGTTATTACCAATATTTGGGAAATATTCTTATTTGTATCTTTTTATATATTGAATTATTTCACTACAACTATTCCTGGAAGTACAATCAGTGGATCAAATGAAATTTTAAGAAATTTAAAAACTCTTGAATTATTTTCCCAAAGGATTTTTTTCCCCAAGAAATGATTTGGATTACGGCTTTGCTCAAACACAGAGGAAAGAAGTGAAAAACATTGAATCTTGTACATTATAGAATATTAGGTAAAATAATATTTGTACCCTGAAAAATGTGTAGAGCTGGTAGAAGGAAAGGCTCAACTGAGACATTAAAATAAAAATCAAACAACAGCATTCTCCATAAAATGGCTTTATTTCAGAGTTCTTCCACTCCTTTAAACTACTTTCTCAACCAAATTTTCCTTTGTCCCCCATTGAACCCTGTGCCTCATGGCTTCTCTGCTCATCTATAGATAATCAAGAGCCTCAAGGTCACTGCAAAGCTTAGCCCCAAAGGCATCCATTTTTAGTAAAACCATAAGTTCGATACTCACATGAATCTGTTTGCTTGAAAACTACTAAAACTCCTGTATAAATTTGTGTTTATCCTCCTTAAAAATGTTTTTGACGTGATAGGAAAGTTAGGCATTGCCAGGCCAGTGTCCAGATTAAGGACAAGCATCAACTGTACACAGTTTATGTGGCAAGAATATTTGCCAAACCTGAAGAACTTGATGTTTGTTTTTCATCCATATACCAAACAACTCCAGTCACATCATGGGAAGGAAAAAAGAAAGCCCAGCCTGATCCTTTCCCACAGTGCTGGATTTCCAATGCCTCCACTCTTAATGTAAAGTGTGTGTGTGTGTGTGTGTGTGTGTGTGTGATTTCAAATAATTGGAATAAAACAGATTTAATTATCTGACCATGGTGTGGTCAATAAACAGTCAATAAATTAATAACAAAAAGATAACTCCAAAATCTAAGTCTAGAATCATAATGAAAATTAGAAGATAATTTGACTTGGATGATAATGAACATACCACCTATAAAGACTTGTGAAATGCAGCTAAAGTAATGTTTAGAGGAAAATTATATACATTTAAATAGGAGAAAATTTCAAACTTAATGAGCTTAGCACTTAAATGGGCAAGAAAACAACTGTATGGAATCATTTTAGTGTGAATTAATGTAAAAAATGTGTTTTTCATCAAAGGAACTTATACGATCTATCAGAAGACCATTGCTTTATATCTTTAATTTTTCAGTAAAATAGAAGTGTAGTTTCTTTAATAGAATTTGAAACAGGGTGTCTTATTCCATAACCAATTCTTGTTCACAGAGTCAAAACCCCAAGATATATCAAAAAACCCTTAAAATAACCTTAGCCCTAAAGATTTTCCTGAGGAAATGATCAAAGATGAAGATACTTTCAACCTTGAAGTAAGTAGCTGTGCCAAAAGTCTGCCTTATTGTAGAACATTGGTGAACAACTGGTCTGTATTCTAGATACAAATGAATGTATCTGTGCTGCAAAATGATCATCCCTCTTCAACATGGCCATGGTTTTGTAATCTGAAAGCCTGCTTCTTCTCATCTCATATCTTGTTCTCCACACTCCTTCTGCACTGGTGCCCACCTCTCTCCAGTATACTTGAGAAAGAGGGGTCGTTCTGAGTCTTAGGTTGTTCTCTCAGCTGTCATGGCCTCTCCATGCAACATGCCCCTCCCACTACTTCCTGGCCATCTGCTGGTTTCCTCCAAACTCAGCACTACCTCTGGCCTCTTTCCAGCCCGATCAGGAGGATGGTCATGGGGAAGACTGTGCTCACCTTCATGCTCTGCTCTTCCATTTGTTCTCATTCCTTTATTGCTTTTTTTTCTTTTAAAATTGCCTCTTTCCTATTTTTTTTCCTCTAAAACATGTCACCACTGAAAAATACTCTATATTCTCTTTTTAAGGCATATACAATGAAATGGCCTAGAAGCAATGAGCATATATAAGACCCTGATCTTGGATTCTAAATCCCATTTCTCTCAAAAGGGCACCAAGACTTCTTGAAGAAGTGTCTGACAGTAGGTCTGGGGAGTCTGATCCAAAACCTGGATATCATCTTGCTTTACCAGAAATCAAAGAAGTATTCAAAGATGGATGAATCAGGCCAAAAGGACACAGGATTTACTTTTCTGTTTTTATTGTATTCCTCAATAACATTTACAATAATTAAAAAAAATTGTCTGGAAGAGGCTCCTATTGTCCAAAAACTGGTCAGTTTGTTGAAAAGAATAATGACAATAATGGATTATAACAGAGTACAATATTACATGAATACATAAAATATTCAAATAGAGAAAGAAGGAGAAAAAGGAGAAGGAAAGTTCTCATTAACAAATGCCAGGGAAAGAATGGTAGAGTTTTAAACACCACTCCCAAGTGGTAATGGATTTAAACAATAATTATTAGCTAGATGATAAAACTGTAAGAAAAAATGTTGTGGGGACAGGATATTATACACAAAAAAATCATCCCACAGGCTATATAGATTAATTACTAATTATAACAGAGAAAATGTAATTTCAGAATTGAGGAATTGGTTGGTTCCTTATCCAAATGACCTGATTTAATACCACCAACAGTGGGAAAATCTAATGTTGAGGAATTCCTGATGTGATGTAATAAGAAATATACAGTATCTTCTAGATAGTACTGTCCCCCAATATATTTAGCTTGAATCTTATAAGAAAACTGTCAGACAAATGCAGAATGTGGTTAATTTACTCGATGGCTGACCTGAATTCTTTGAAAACAGTCAATTATCATTAAAAAAAAAAAGAAAAAGTAAAAGCACAGGGAAATTTCTAGACTAGAAGACACTAACTTTAAAAAAAATATTTAGAGAGAGAGCAAGAGCAAGAAAGGACAGAGAGAGAAAGGGAAAGAGAGAAGCTCTCAAGCTCAAGAGAGTCCCCACAGTTTGTGGGTTCAAACACACGAACTATGAGATCATGACCTGAGCTGAAATCAAGAGTTGGAAGTTTAACCTACTGAGCCACCCAGGCACCCCAGAAACTAACATTTAACAAGTTACAATGTGTGAACTTAATTGGATCCGGGGGGGAGAAAAGCTTTAAATGACATTTTTGAGGCAATTGGGTAATTTGAATATAGTTTCTCTGTTAGATGGTATTCTTGAATTATCTTTGTAGCTATGGGAACAGTTATGTAGAAGAATGCCATTCTTAAGAGAAGCATGCTGAGTGAAGAGGCATAATGTCTATAGTTTACTTTCAAGTCATTCAGTTGTTTTAACCTATATATATTTTATTATATAAATTATAAAAATTATATATAAACTATATACAAAAATATATTTCAGTGATGAATATATTTATATTGTATAAGATATATACTTTGCACACATATAAATAGATATAATACATACAGCTAATGAAAATGTGACAAAATATGAAGAATGATGAATTTAGATAACCATTATGTAGATGTTTGAGGCTATCTAGAGAATATGTAAATGTTGAACACTCCTGGGAAATATAATTAGTCTCATTGTTCTTGGGAAAATAAAGTATATGATAAACTTTTACAAGAGCTTCTTTTAGGATACTTCCCAGTTTCCTGCCTCCTTGTCCTGAGGACTTGGTTTCCTTTCCAAAAACTTCCTCAGTGTGAACCTCCACTTCTAGAGAAACTCCATCCCTAACTCTAGAATTTGCTTATGTCTTGGACTCATCAGATTTCCACCAGCAGTGTCTCACAGGCTTTCTGCCTCGTGGCTTTCTGTGAAGGCCTATGAGGACACTCAGCCCATGCTCCAGAGCAAGAGATTTAAAGCCCCTGAGGGTGACCCTCACCTCATGAAAGATGGAAACCCGTGGACACATGCCCCAGTCATCCTGAGGCATTTTTTAGACATGTCTACTTAGTTCCTCAAAGGCCTCCCAGATGGATTGGGCCTCATTTGCCTAGAGTAATTGCAGCTCAAAAATATACCCTTTATTGACTTTTCTTCCTTTCCTGTCTCTGAGTTTCCTGAGATCCTCTTTGCAAATAAATGAACTGAACCTAATGTATGTGGAGGAATCCAGACTAAGTTACCAGCTCCAGGGGTTAATGTCACCCTAGGATCTATTTCCTCACCCACTAGAATATTCTTAGAGTGTGATAACCACATCAGGATGCTTCCCAAGTCTGATTTAATCAAACTATAGCAATGTCAAGTTGTAAGGAAGGAACTTTCAGCAGAACATTGCTCAGTCAACTAACAGGAAATAGTTTGTGATGTAGAGAACAAAGGCAAAAGGAAAAAAACCCTCAATTTCCTTACAACTTACATACAGCCTGTTGACAAGTCCTTGAGACAAGGTAGAGTGACTTTCTTCTAGGAACTCAACTGCTTCAAAGTTAGTATTTTGCTAAGGGCAAAAGGCAATCTTAGCTTAACAAGCTCCTGTAAATCTTCTTTAACATATAAAAATTCCTTTGGAAACTTCCCTTGTCTCCCCACCCCAGATACATATTAGCAATCATCCTCCAAGCATATGGCCCACCGATCTGATGTCCATCTGAAGGGTCTCGTGACTAAGGTTTTACTAGACAGTAGTAAATGACCCTTTCCTAATGAGAGCTAACCCTCTTGAGGGCCTGGACACTTTCTTTCAAAATTCCTTAGAGACTTATGTTATCCCTAAGCCCCTCCCAACTTGAAAGTATATAATCAGTCACCTGTAACAACCCCAATGCAGTTCTTTCCCTCCCCTGGTCCTGTCTCTAAGTTAATAAAACCACCTTTTTGCACCAAAGACATCTCAAGAATTCCTTCGTGACCGTTCACTCTGAACCCCAACATCTCCACATCAATTTGCTTAAACACACACACACACACACACACACACACACACACACACATCTTCCAAGGACAAACGTTAATCTTCAGAGGCTTTATTCATATTAGAGAAGATAATAATTTCTTACATACAAAATAATTTGCAAAGATCCACATCCACAATTTTGCAAACTGTTAGTGCCCTCAATCATCCTCCTGCTTTCATATTAGACTCAGAAGCTTTCAGTCCTAGGAAACAGGGCCTATTGCTATAGATGTTTAAATAACAGAACATTTTGCCCATTAAGGGCAAATTTGAAATTACTGCTTGTATCATTCAGGACTTGGTGCAGGAGACAGAAATCACTCCAAGTACCTTAATGAGTCAAAGATTTAATTCGAGAATTAGGTTGTTGGGAAGAAGCAGTTTCTAGGCCCCTGGCATGATGGCTGGAAATATGAGTCCCTACCACTATGAAGGATGTTACTTCTGTGACTGTCGCCAAGGCTATGCCCTAAGGAAGCCCCCTCTCCTGCTGCTGCAGTCCCACTGCCTCTCACACCAGGAAGCTGAAGAATGGCTATCCGGAGCACTTAAACAGTAATTAGGAGTCAGGCTTAAAGTGCCAACACAAGAATGTGTATATCAGCTGCATTCATATGACCTCGAGACTGGAAACAATCCACATATCCATCAATAGGAAAATGAGTCAATAAGTTGCGGTTTATGCACACAATAGAACACTACTCAGCAAAAAGAAGAAATAAAAGAGTGGTAAACATGACTTAGATAAATCTCAGACAGCATAGCACAGAAGAAATCAAACACAATGAAGACTAATGTATGATTTTATTTATTTAACGTTCAAAACAAGTCAAAGAAAATCTGCTAGAGGCTAGAGGAGTAATTACTTGCAGAGGTTTCTGCATGTCAGGCTGTGAGGAGATTGGACACAGCCTATCTGCTGCACTCAGTTCTCTCTGAGGACACCTCACATCCTGATGATGACGCTTGGCCAAAATCAAGCTCCTGGAATGGTCACATGATCACTGCTTAGTGATGTCATCTTGTACGCCCAAGGCAGTGAGGGAAGAATGTTCCAGCTGTTAGCAGTGTGTAACATAAACACCATGGTTCATGGTGTGCACTGTAGGGACCCAGGGCAGAGTGCCCCAAGATGGACCCCTTTGGCATAAAGACTACTTTGAGTTAAAAGTAATGAGAATCCAGTAGATGCAGGAAAAGTTCTCTGCCTCCCTCCCCACTGCCTAAATTTACATTGGAAAGGAGACCCTGTAACAGGAAAGCATTCATCTGGACCTTCCTTTTCCTAAGGACCTCATCTGCATGACAGGGCAACCTTGTTTCTCCAAATACCTTCTTTCACCTTCTTGCCAATGAATGTTCTTCTCTTTGTATCCTCAAATCTACCCCCTCCTTCGCTCATATAAGCTTTGTGTTGCCTCATTTTCTTTGGAATCTCATGTCTGTGTGGATTCCTGGTAGGTACTCCTACAAAATTTGACTTTCTCCTGCTAATCAGTCTCCTGTCAATTTGATTCTGAGTCCAGCGCGGAGGACCACAGGGCAGAGGAAAATCTTCCTCCCTGACAGCTCCTGGTATCTGGTCTGAAGCCCTCAGTTTCTATCACAGCCAGTTTCCCTGGTTTGCTGTTTTTTGTGATCATTCATTGTTTCTGTTTGTATATTTATTATAGGCTTTCTCCGTACCAATTATGGTCTTAACATAAACTTAACATCTCAGATCTTTTCTGAACTAATTAATTTCCTCTACACTTCTTTTTCCCTTTGTTCTCCACATCACATGCCATATATATTTGTTCCCAAGACAAATGATAACTAGTCTTCAAGTAAGAGGACTTAACAGCATCATTTGTCACACACAGTTCATCTTACATTTTCCTGGTAACTGGCGTAGCCCCCAATTTGTGTTTGCAAATTGCCTTTATCCAAAGGAAAAATAACACTTCTCATATTTTTATGACAGGAGATAGGTTTATAACTTGGAGCAGGTGCCCACTTAAGTTAGGCTCATACCCTCCCACAAAATCTTTCTTGATGTTTAGGTTTCAAAGAGCTCACAAGCCCTTGACAAAACATCCCTGGGTTGTAAAACTGGTAAAAATATTATTTAAGTTGTGTTTATATGTATCTTAAAGGAACAGAGAAAGAAATCCCAAATTTCCTAAAGTAAATGTTCCAAGAAAAGTGAAGGTAGGGGGAGTCTTCACTTCTTGCACCAAGAAAAATTCTTTTTTTTTTTTTTTTAGATTTGTATTTATCCTTATGTCAGCATCCAAGTAAGCTCCCTTTGCCTCTGTTTTGGGGAGCCTATCACCACTCACTGCTTACATGTTTTGCTCCAAGGACTCAACTGACTCAAATACTCATGGCCAAAGTTTATTACAGCAAAAGTCCCAATGCAAGAAATCTAGAGGTCAGGCATAGGCTTCCAGCTCCTCTCTTTGCTGCTTGCTCTCCAACTGCAAACCACAGACAGAGGAATCTCTGCCCAGGCAACCTTACTTAACTTTTGCAGTCTGAAGTCTTTATAGGAAGCTAGTCATGTAGACATGTGCCTCTTACATGACCGACTGTGATAGAAACTGAGGGCTTCAGACCAGATACCAGGATCTGTCAGGGAGGAAGATCTTCCTCTGCCCTGTGGTCCTCCTAGCTGTACCTGGAATCAAATTGATGGGAGACAGATTAGCAGGAGAAAATCAAATTTTGTAGGAGTACCTACCGGGAATCCACACAGATTTCAAGAGTTACCACATTATTAGGTTTAAATGTCCACTGTTCAACAAAAATATCACAAGACATATGAAGAAAGAGGAATGTACGAGCCCCTCAAAGGAAAAACTAAATCCACAGAAACTGTCCCTGAAAAATATCTAATGATGAGCACATTAAACAAAGATGCTAAAATAGTTGTCTTTAACATGCTCAAAGAAGCAAAATAGGGAAAATACATAAACAAAAACAGAAGACAACGTGTGAATAAAATGGAAAATATCAATAAAGGAATGGAAACTTTAATTTTTTTTATTTTAGAGAAAGAGAGAGTGAAATTGCAGACTGAGGGAGGGGCAGAGAGAAAGAGAGAGAGAGAGAGAGAAAGAATCCTAAGCAGGCTCCATGCTGAGGCTCAATCCCAGGCCCCTGGGATCATGACCTGAGCTGAAATCAATAGCTGGACATACAGCCGACTGAGCCAACCAGGCACCCCAAGGAATGCAAAACTTTAAAAGAAACAAAAGAATTCTAGAGCTGAAAAGTACAATACTGAAATGAAAAATTCACAACATGGATTCAAAGGTAGATTTGAGCATTCAAAAAACACTTTGGCAAACTTGAAGATAAAACAATAGAAATTATCTAGTTTGAGTGTGGGAAATAAGTCCACTGACCCAATCAAAGGAGGGTCTTGGAGACTTGGAGCACAGTGAAGAGAGGGTTTAATCAACATTCATTCAAGAGTGTGTGTCTGATGGTCAGGCACACCCTGGGCAGTTACAGCAGACAATTTATCTCCTAGCATGTACCTTCCTCCCCGGCTCCTCATTGGTTAAGTACCACGGAGGTGACAGCCTTACCCAGACATCGCCTAAGTCCACATAAGGTAAAAAGTAGTCTGAATGGAACAGACACACATTCTTATAAGATGCAGAGACATTCCCTTTATTCTATGGGGCATGCTTATTGCAAAGCTCATGAAACTAAGCCTGTGAAACTAAGACCGTGAACCGGAGAGGGGAAGAAGAACGTCCCTCCATTGCAGGGTGGGTTCTTACATATTCCAGTAGGTTGTAAACCTACTATTAATCAGTCAGCACAGCTTTTATTTGGTATTTCTGAAAATGAATCATCTCCCTTACTTCTCACACTGAGCAACAGATAATTTAAAAAAGAGTTTTAAAAAATGAACAGGGTCTGAAAGTTTTGTGGGATAAATCTTGAGAACAGCATGAGAAAAGTGAATCATCACATACAAGCATTCCTCAAAAAGATCAAAAGCAGATTTCTCATCAGAAACTTTGGAAGCCAGAACTCAGTGGGCCAATGTATGCAAAGTGCTAAAAGAGAAGAACTATTAACCAAGAATCCTATATCTGACAAAACTATCCTGTAGAGGTGAGAGAGAACATGTGGCGGACATTCCCAGATAAACAGAAGCTGAAGGAGTCCATTACCAGTATATCAGCCTTGCAGGAAGTGCTCAGGGAGTCCTTCAGGGTGAAATGAAAGCACACTAGACAGTAACTTGAAGTCATATAGAGGAACCAACATCTCATCAAAGGTAAATGCCGTGGCAATTACAAAGCTAGCATTACTGTAACAATGGTTTATAACTTTGTTTTTTGTTTTCTACACAATTTGAGACTAATACATAAAAAAAAATTAGTACAGGGGGGCCTGGGTGGCTCAGTGGATTAAGCATCTGACTTCAGCCCAGGTCATGATCTCACAGTTCGTGGGTTCAGGCCCCGTGTCAGGCTCTGTGCTGACAGCTCAGAGCCTTGGAATCTGCTTCGGATTCTGTCTCTCTCTCTGCCCCTCCCCTATTCATGTTGTTTCTCTCTGTCTCAATAATAAATAAACAAAAAAATTAGTACAAAAGATAACATTACTGTAACATTCATTTGCAACAGCTAATCTTGTTTTCTATATACTTTAAGAGACTAATGCATTTAAAAGAATTACTAGTTTATGTTTTGGGGGCACACAATGTATAAAGATGTGATTTTGTGATATCAACAACCAAAATAAGTGGAAAAAGAGCTGTAAAGGAGCATATTTTTTATATGCTTTTGGAGTTAGGCTGGTGTAATTTCAATTAGAATGCTATAATGTTAGGCTATTAAATGTAATCTCCATGGTAACCATAAAGAAAATATCTATAGAATATTCATAAAAGAAAATGAAAAAGAAACTTAAAATTTCACAACAAAAAAGTCAACTGAACACACAAAAAAGAGAGTAATGTAGGAAATAAGGGACAAAAAAGCTGTAAGGTACATAGAAAACAAAGAGCAAAATGACAGAAGTTAAGTTCCTCTCTACCAATAATTCTTTATACATAAATGACTAAACTTTCCAATTAAAAGAGAGTGGCAGAATGGGTAAAAATATGAATTCAACTACAAGTTGTCTACAAGAGATTTACTTTTTATCCATAGGCATGAACAATTTTGAAAGAATGAAAAGAAATATTTCACATAAATAGTAACCAAAGGAGGACAGGGGTAACTCTGCTCATATCAGACAAAATAGAATTTAAATTTAAAAAGTTTATGAAACAAAGAAAGACATTATATATTAATAAAAGTTTTAATATAGCAAGAAGACATAACCATTATGCACAGTTATGCACTCAATGACAGACCATGAAAGTATATGAAGCAAAACCTGTCAGAATCAAAAGGAAAAATGAATAGTTCTGCAATAATAGTGAAAGATGTAATACTCTACTTACAATAATGAGTAGAACAACCATAGAGATTGAGGTGAGGAAATGGAGAACTTGAACAACATGATAAACCAGTGTTTGTAGTAGAACAGACTCAACAACAGTAGCATGAACATTCTTCCCCAGGGTACATGGGATATTTTTCAGGATCCATCATATGTCAGGTCTCAAGTAACCTTAATACATATATATTAATGTTTTGTTTATTTTTGAGGAGGAGAGAGAGACAGAGTGAGTGTGAGCTGGGGAGGGGCAAGGAGAGAGGGAGACAGAGAATCTGAAGCAGGGTCCAGGCTTTGAGCTGTCAGCACAGAGCCTGACGTGGGACTTGAACTCATGAACCACAAGATCATGACCTGGGCCAAAGTTATATGCTCAGCCAACTGAGCCATCCAGGTGCCCCAAGCCTTAATGTATTTTTAAAAAGAAGGTATCATACAAAGTGTATGCTCTGATCACAGCAATATCAAGATAGAAATCAACAGAAGAAGAACTGAAATATTCACACAATTGTGCAAATTAAACAATACACTTTTATTTTCAAAACTTTTATTTTAATTCTAATTAGTTAACATACAGTGCAATATTGGTTTCATGAGTAGAGTTTTGTGATTTATCACTTATATATACCACCCAGTGCTATGAAAACGAATGTCCTGCTTAATACCCATTATCCGTCTAGCCCATCTCCCACCCATTGCTTCCATTAACCCTCAGTTTGTTCTCTATTATAACAAGTCTCTTATGGTTTGTTTCCCTCTCTCTTCCCCTTTGTTCATCTGCTATGTTTGCTAAATTCCACATATGAGTGAAATCATATGGTATTTATCTTTCTCTGACTGACTTACTGAGCTTAACATAATACCTTCTAGTTCCATCCACGTCCTTGCAAATGGCAATATTTCACCTTTTTTTTTTAAAGTTTATTTATGTTGGGACAGGGGTGAGGCAGAGAGAGAGGGGAGAGAGAATCCCAAGCAGGTACCACATAGACAGTGCAGAGCCTGAGGAGGGGCTCAAACCCGTGAACAATAAGATCATAACCTGAGACAAAATCAAGAGTTGGACACTTAAACAACTGACACACTCAGGTGCCCTCAAATTCCATTCTTTTTTATGGGTAAGTAATATTCCTGTGTGTGTGTGTGTGTGTGTGTGTGTGTGTGTGTGTGTGTGTGTATCTGTGTGTGTGTGTGTACCACATCTTCTTTATCCATTCATCAGTCAATGGGCATTTGGGTTCTTTTCATAGCTACGATTAATAATGCTGCTATAACATTGAGGTACATATATCTTTCAAATCTATAATTCTGTATTCTTTGGGTAAATACCTAGTAATCAAATTTCTGTATCAGAGGGCAATTCTATTTTTAACTTTTTTTGGAATCTCCATACTGTTTTCCAGAGTGACTGCCCAACTTGCATTCTCACCAACAGTGTGAGAGGGTTCCCCTTTCTCTGCCTCCTTGCCAACACCTGCTGTTTCTTAAGTTGTTAATTTTAATCATTCTGACAGGTGTGAGGTGGTACCTCATTGTCGTTTTGATTTGTATTTCCCTGATGACAAGTGATGTTGAGGATCTTTTCATGTGTCTGTTAGCCATCTAGATGTCTTTCTTTAAAAAGTGTCTACTCATGTCTTCTGCCCATTTCTTCACTGGATTATTTTGTTTTTTGGATGTTGAGTTTGATAAGTTCTTTATAGGTTTTGGATACTAATCTTTTATCAGATATATCACTTGCAAATATCAAATTGTTGATTGTTTCCTTTATTGTGCAGAAAGTTTTTATCTTGAAGAAGTACTAATAGTTCATGTTTGCTTTTGTTTCCCCTGCCTGGAAACATGCCTAGTAAGTAGTTGCTCTGGCCAAAGAGGTTTTTGCCTGAGTTCTCTAGGATTCTGATGGCTTCCAGTCTCTACATTTAGATTTTTCATTCATTTTGAATTTATTTTCGTGTATGGTGCAAGAGAGTGATCCAGTTTCATTGTTCTGCATGTTACTGTCCAGCTTTCCCAACACCATTTATTGAAGACACTGTGTTTTTTTCCCATTAGATAGTCTTTCTTGGTTTATCAAAGATTAGTTGGCCATATAGTTGTGTGCCCATTTCTGGGTTTTCTTTTCTGTTCCATTGACTTATGTTTCTGTTTTCATTTTAGTACCATACTATCTTGATCAGACTACAGTTTTGTCATAGAACTTGAAGTCAGAATTGTGATGCCTCCAGCTTTGATTTTCTTTTTCAGGATTGCTTTGGCTGTTTGGGATCTTTTGTGCTTCCATACAAATTTTAGGGCTGTTTGTTCTAGCTCTATGTAAAATGCTGGTGGTATTTTGAGAGGTTACATTTAATGTGTAGATTGCTTTGAGTAGCGTAGACATTTTAACAATGTTTGCTCTTCCAATCCATGAGCATGGGATGTTTTCCATTTCTTTTTGTTTGGTTTTGGTTTTTCCATTTCTTTGTGTTCTCTTCAATTTCTTTTGTAATCTTTCTATAGTTTTCAGAGTATAGATCTTTTACCTCTTTGGTTAAGTTTATTCTAGATATCTTATGGTTTTTGGTATAATTATAAGTGAATCAATTCCTTGGTTTACTTTTCTGTTGCTTAATTATTGATGTATGAAAATTATTGATGTATGATTTTGTATCTTGTGATTTTGCCGAATTCATATATAAGTTTTAGCAATTTTTTGGTAGAGTCTTTCAGATTTTCTACATACAGTGTCTTACCATCTGCAAATAGATAAAATTTGACTTCTTCCTTGCTGATTTGGATACTTTTCTTTTTTTGTTGTTGTCTGATTGCTAAGTCTAGGACTTCCAGTACCATGCTAAGTAGTAATGATGAGAGTGGACATTCCTGTCTTGCTCCTAAGTGTAGAGAAAAATTCTCAGATTTTCCCCATTGAAAATATTAGTTGTGGGTTTTTCATATAGGCCTTTATGATGTTGAGCTATGTTCCATTCATCCCTATTTTGTTGAGGGGGTTTATCAAGAACAGATGCTGTATTTTTGTCAGATGATTTTTCTGCATCTATTAAGAGGATCATTTGATTCTTTTCCTTTCTTTTATTAATGTTGTATATCACATCGATTGATTTGTGAATATTGAAGTAGGCCTGTAGCCCAAGAATAAGTCCCACGTGATTGTGATGAATGATTCTTTCAATATATAGTTGGATTTAATTTTCTAGTATCTTGTTGAGAATTTTTGTATGGATGTTCATCAGGGATAGTGGCCTGTGATTCTCCTTTTTAATGGGGTCTTTGGTTTTGGAATTAAAGTCATGTTAGCCTTGTAGAAGGAGCTTGGAAGTTTTCCTTCCATTACTGTTTTATGGAACAATTTGAAAATAATAGAGATTAACTCTTCTTTAAATGTCTGATAGAATTCCCCTGGGAAGCTATCTGGTCCAGGTCTCTTGTTTGTTGGGAGAGTTTTGATGATTGATTCAATTTCTTTACTGGTGGTTATGAGTCTATTCAAACTTTCTATTTCTTCTTGTTTCAGTTTTGGTAGTTTTTATGTTTCTAGACATTTATTCATTCCTTTCAGATTGCCCAGTTTGTTGACATGTAAGTTTTCATAATATTCTCTTACAAGTGTTTGTATTTCTGTGATGTTGGTTGTGATATCCCCTATGCCATTTATGATTTTATTTATTTGTGTCCTTTCTCTTTTCTTTTGATAACTCTGGCTAGGGATATATCAGTTTTATTAGTTCATTCAAAGAACCACCTCTTAATTATGTGATCTTTTCTCTTATTTTTTATTCCTATATAATTTATTTCAGCCTTAATCTTTATTATTTCCCTTTCATTGCTAGATTTAGGTTTTAGTGGCTGTTCCTTTTCTAGTTTCTTTAGGTGTAAGATTAGGTTATGTATCTGAGACTTTTATTGCTTCATCAGATAGTCCTATATTGGAATATACTTCCTTCTTAGTACTGTCTTTGCTGCATCCCAAAGGTTGTGGACTATCGTGTTCTCATTTTCATTTGCTTTCATGTGTTTTTAACTTCTTTAAATTCCTGGTTAACCCATTCATTCTTTAGTAGATGGTGTTTGAACCTCTGAGTATTCGTGGTCTTTCCAAACTTTTTTCTTGTGGTTGACTTCTTAAAATATGCATGGTATGATCTCAGTCTTTTTGTGGTAGTTGAAGCCTGATTTGTGACTCAGTATGTGATCTATTCTGGACAGTGTTCCATGTACACTGGAAAAGAATGTGTATTCTGCTGTTTTAGGATGAAAGGTTCTGAATATATCTGTTATGTCCACTTGGTCCAATGTGTCATTCAAAGCCACTGTTTGCTTATTGATTTTTCTGCTTAAATGTAAGCTTAGATGCTCGCTGTAAGTGGGGTGTTAAAAAGTCCCTGTTATTGTATTATTACCAATGAGTTTCTTGGTAAAATTGCTAGACCCCTTAATTACCATATAATGCTCTTCTTCATGTCTTGTTACAGACTGTGGTTTAAAGTCTAGCTTGTCTGATATAAGCATGGCTACCACGGTTTGTTTGTTTTTTTAGAATTTGAAGGTTTTTTGTTGTTTTTTTATTTTTTGAGAGAGGGAAAGAGCGTACGAGACCACAAGATGGGGAGGGGCAGAGAGAAGGGGAAGAGAGAAACAACAATGGTCTGGATCAAGATAGTGATATAAAAGGATCCTGGACTCACTTCCTCTCACAGACATACTGAATCTACAGTCGCATATAAAAAAAAGGCTCTGAAAAAGGTCAAGAAAAATAACGACAACAAAAACTAGCTGAACAATTCCTACACATCAGGCAAAGGAGAGAAAAATGCACATAATAGTGGGTAGGAGAAACTGAGACAAAATTTTGCTATAAACCTCATGCCTGGTGCAGCAACTCACAACCGGCAGGGAACTCAAAACTCCAAGAGAGGAGAGAACGGTTCGAACCCCATGCTGAGCACTCCAAATTCTAAGACCTACAACTTAGAGGCCCCCAAACAACTAGCTTTGAAATCCAAAGGTCTTGTGTTCAGTGAAACCCACAAGGCTATACAAAACTGAGTGACAGTTCTCACAGAGTTTGCGCACACAGACTCACCCCCCCCCCCCCCACCAGGGCCCAGGGAAGAGGAAAGTGTAAAAGAGGCTTATTTGCTTAGGTTAAAGCATCAACCTGAGGGGCAGGCATTTAATTTAACGCACACCTAGGGGTCTACTGAAATACTCTCAGAAGCGAAGGTTGGCCATTAGCATCTTTGTGCTCTCTCTCTGCTTCGCTCTAGTTTGCTGATATCTCCCAAGAAGGAATTGTACCTTTGTCTGACACCCTGATTTTTGTAGCTGCTACCCAGCAGACACCTCTGGATCCCTGGCTCTGCTGTCCAGCAAGGCTGTAACCTATGGAGAAGGAGTTCTTGAACTGGTTACCACCCCCAGGGCACACAAGAGGCAAGCGACAAAAGAGCCCAGTCCTTCTGTGAAAGGAGCCTCTTAGCTCATCTGCATGGCTATCGGTTTTAGAATCAGGCTTCTCCTTAACACACACTTAGGATCTGTGATCCTCTCCAAGGACCTCAGCTAATGGGTGTTGTATTCACACTCACACTTCTCTGTGCTCCAGATCATTTGCGTATTCAAGAGAAGTTCTACATGCCTCTGGTACTATGTTTTTTTATGTCTGGTGCACCAATTTTTCTAGCTGCCACCTGGGGGACACTTTGATTGGCTGGCTTTGGTGATCAATGGGGCTTGTATTTCTGGGTCTCATGGGACTGTCCCACTTTGGGAGGCAGTTTCTGGTCAGCCCCTACCCTTGGGGCAGTGCGAACAGACCAAAAATACAACCCTACTCATTCTGTGAAAAAGGGCCTATTTGCTTGTCTTGGATCTTTGGCAGAAGAGCAGAAGTCTTTCAATTTAGCTCACATCTAGGAGAATAGATGGGTTCTCTGGGGACAGAGGCCAGTGCAGGCCAGCTTTGTGCTTGCCCTCTGCCTCACCCAGGTTGCTAGTATGTATCAGGAAGCAGTATGTACACTCATCTGTCACCTTGATCTTTGTGCTGCTGCGAAGGGTACACCTCTAGATCCCGTGGCTCTAATGGCCAGTAGAACTTATGCTTGTTGTCTTATAGGACTCAATATGTTTGCATATTTAAAATAACTGCTGTATGAGAATCTAGCTTCTTTTTTTAAAATTTTTAAATGTTTTTATTTATTTTTGAGAGAGAGAGAGAGAGACAGAGAGACAACGTGAGCAGGGGAAGGTCAGAGAGAGGGGGAGATACAGAATCTGAAGCAGGCTCCAGGCTCTGAGTTAGCTGTCAGCACAGAGCCCGATGCGGGGTTCAAACCCACGAACCATGAGATCATGACCTGAGCTGAAGTGGAATGCTTAACCGACTGAGCCACCCAGGACCCCCGAAAATCTAGCTTCTAATCAGCCTGAGTCTAGGTGCTGATTGAAATCCTCTGTTTTGAGATGCTTACAAATCTTTCATACCCTTGTCTACTGGAGTTCATTAAAAATAAAGCAGGCTAGGGCTGGATGGCTCAGTCGGTTAAGCATCTGACTCTTGGTTTCAGCTCAGGTCATGATCTGTTGGTTTGAGTTTTAGCCCCAAATTGGGCTCTGCACTGGCAGTGTGGAGCCTGTTTGGGATTCTCTCTCTCCCTTGCTCTCTGCCCCTCCTTTGCATGTTCTCCTTCTCTTCCAAAGTAAATACATAAAACTGAAAAAAAAATAAATGAAGTAAGTGGTTTGGACAATCACAAAAGTTTGAGAGACAGCCACAAATCAGAGCAGAGTTGAGTAATAAAGTTTATCTCCTAAACAAGGCCACTTCCATAAGACTGGATGAAAAGGCTATTTTATGTATTACTTAAAAACTAACACAACGTGTCAAGAAAAATAAATAAACAGAGCAATATGTTTCAAGCAAAAGAATACGATGAAAAATCAGAAAAAGGCCTTAAAGAAGTGCAGATAAGTCATTTGTCTGATAAAGAATTCCAAATAATGGTCATAAAGATGCTCACTGAGCTAGGGAGAAGATGATGTAAACATAGTGAGGCCTAGAAAATATTAAAAAGTAATAGAAGTTACATAGTTGATGAATATAGTAACAAAACTGGAAAACGAGATAGAAAGGTTGAACAACAGAGGAAGGATCTAAATGAAACAATGGAAAGGATCAATAAACTTGAATACAGAGCAGCAAAACTCACCCAATCAGGGAAGGAAAAAAAAAAAAGAATAAAAGGAGTGAAGATAAGATATTTATGGGCTAATTAATATTTGCATTATAGGGATCCCAGAAGGAAAAGAGAGAGGGACAGAAACTTATTTGAAGAAATAGTGACAGGAAAATTTCCCTAACCTGGGAAAGGAAACAGATATCCAGATCCAGGAAACCCAAAGAGTTCTAAAAAACATGGACCCAAAGAGTCCCATACCAAGGCACATTATACTTAAAGTGTCAAAAATGAAAGATAAGGAGACAATCTTAAATGCGGCAAGAAAAAACAACTTGTTACATATAAGGCAATGCCCAAAAGACCATCAGCAGACTTTTCAGCAGAAACCTTGTAGATCAGAAGGGAGTGGCACAAAATCCAAAGTACTGAAAGGAAAAAAAACCTGCCAGTCAAGAATACTCTACCAGACAATGTTGTCCTTCAAAATTTGAGAAGAGATAAAGTGTTTTCTAGACCAACAAAAGTTAAAGGAGTTTGTTACCACCAAACTGACCCTACGAGAGATGTTAAAGGAACTTTTCAAAGCCAAAACAAAAGGGTGCTAAGTAGTAACAGAAAACCATAGGAAAGTATAAATCTCACTGGTAAATGTAAATATGTAGTTAAATACAGAATAATCTAATGGTGGTGGTAGGCGAATCCCCTAAAAAACTAGTGTGAAGGTCAAAAGACAAAAGTAGTAAAAAATATAACTACAGTAGTTTGTTAGGAATATTACAGGACAAAAAGATGTAAAATGTGACATCAAAGACATAAAACATGACGGTGAGGAAATAACAATCTGTTCATCACCGTAGAATGTGTTCCAACTTAAGTTGTCATCAGCTTACAATAGACCGTTACAAATATATGATGTTTTATGTAGACTCATGGCAACCACAAAGCAAAAACCTATAGTAGACATACAAAAGTTAAAGAGAAAGTAATCTAAGCGTACCAATACAATAAATTATCAAATCATAAAGAAAGAGAGTAAGAGAGAAAGAAAGTGGCTGAGTGAATTAAAAAAAGAGACTAATCTATATAATTCCTACAGGGAACTCACCTCCAATGTAAGGACAGACACAGACTGAAAGTAAAGGAATGGAAAAAGATATCCCATGCAAATGGGAAAAAAACTGGGGTATCTATAATTTTTTAGATAAAATATGCATTAAGACAAATACCGTAAAGCAAATATTAAAAGACCTAAAGGAAGAAATAGATAATACAGTAATAGTAGGTGGCTTTAATACATCACTTTCATCAATAGAAAGACCATCTAGACAAAAATCAATATGGAAAAACCAGTCTTAAATAACACATTAGACTACAGGGACCTAACAGATATACACAGAACATTCCATTCAAAAGCAACAGAATATACATTCTTCTCAAGGAAACATGGAAAATTCTCCAAGATAGATTATGTGTCAGGCCACAAAATAAGTCTTAATAAATTTAAGAAGCATTTCTTTTGACCACAACAGTCTGAAGCTAGAAATCAATTAAGGGAAGAAAACTGGAAAGCTTAGAAATACATGGTGATTGATCATATGCTACTGAACAATCAATGGGTCAAAGAACAAATCAAAAGAAATAAAAAGAAATTTAAAAATACCTTTAGGCTAATGAAAATGGAAATGCAACATACTGGAACTTACGGGATGCAGCACAAGCAGTTTTAAGAAGGAAGTTTATTACAATAGGTCCCTACACCAGAAACAAAAAAAATAAATCTCAAATACTTACACCTCAGAAATTAGAAAAAAGAACAAATGAAGATCAAATTTAGTAGAAAGAATGAAATTACAAAGGTCAATGTCAAAATAAATGAAATAGTGACTGAAAGGTCAATAGAAATGATCAATGAAAATAAAGTTTTAAAAAGTATTTATTTGTGGGGTGCCTGGGTGGCTCAGTTGGTTAAACTTATGACTCTTGATTTTGGCTCAGGTCATGATCTCATAGTTGGTGAGTTCAAGACTCGCATCAATCTCTGTGCTGACAGTGCGAAGCCTCCTTGAGATTCTCTCTCTCCCTCTCTCTCTGTCCCTCCCCTGCTTGCTCTCTCACCCTCTCAAAATAAATAAACATGTTTTAAAAACCTTAAAATTATTCATTTATTTTTATTTACTTTTATTTTTATTTTTTAGAGGGAAAGAGAGAGAATCTCAAGCAGGCTCCATGGTCACTGCAGAGCCTGATGTAGGGCTCAATCCTGTGACCCTGGGATCATGAACTGAGTTGAAATCAAGGGCCAGACACTCAATTGAGCCACCCAGATTCCCCTATAGTTGTTTTTTTAAAAGAAGATTTTGAAATATCAAAAAACCTTTGCTAGACTCACCAAGAAAAAGAGAGAGAACTCAAATAATTAAAATCAGAAATGAAAAATGAGACATTAAACTGATACCACAGAACTACAAAGGATCATAAAGACTATTAGAAACAATAATACATCACAAAATAGACAACCTAGAAGAAACAGATAAATTACTTCAAACATACAAAACTGAATCACAAAGAGATAAAAAATCTGGACAGACTAATCATTTGAAAGGAAATTGAATCAGTAAGCAAAAAACTTCTTAAGAAAAAACGTCCAGGAAAAATGGTTATACAAATGAATTCTACCAAGCATTTAAAGAAAAACTATTACCAATCTTTCTCAAATTCTTCCAAATCCAGATAAAGATGCCCCAAGAAAATAAAATTAGAAGACAATACCCTTGATTAACTAGATGCAGAAATCCTCAACCAAAAAAAAGTAGCAAACCATATTCAACAATACATTTAAGGATCATACACCATAATCAAGTGGGACTTATTTCAGGGATACAAGAATTATTCAACAACTACAAATTAACTGATATATTACACTACCTTAAGAAAGTAAAAGATAGAGATATTCCAAGCAGAGCAGTAGATGCAGAAAGGTATTTGATGAAATTTAACATCCATATATAATTAAAAACTCTCAACAAAGTGGATATAGAAGGAACATATCTAAACATAATAAAGGCTATATATGATAAACCTGCAGTTAACATCATACTCAAAAGTGTAAAGCTGAAAGCTTTCCTTCTATTCTCAGGAGCAAGACAAGGATGTCTGCTTTCACTATTTGTATTCAACATATGAATGCATAGATAAATAGACAGATATTCAGGCAGATAAATGATAGATGGATAGATGATAGAATGATGGCATCCAAAAAGGAAAGAAGTAAAATTATCTGTGTTTGCAGATATAGTCTTAGATGTAGAAAATCATAAAGTTTCTTCCAAAAAACCTGTTAGAACTAATAAACAAATTCAGCAAATTAGAAGTGTGCAAAACATCACTGGTATTTCTATATGCTAACAATGAGCAATTTGAAAAGAGCATTAAGAAAATAATTCCATGGGGCACCTGGGTGGCTCAGTCGGTTAAGCCTCTGGCTTTGGCTCAGGTCAGATCTCATGTTCGTGGGTTCGAGCCCCGTGTCAGGCTCTGTGCAGACAGCTAGCTCAGAGCCTGGAGCCTGCTTTCAGTTCTGTGTCTCCTTCTCTCTCTGCCCCTCCCCCTCTCATGCTCTGTCTCTCTCTGTATCAAAAATAAATAAAACATTTAAAAAATTAAAAAAAAGAAAATAATTCCATTTATAATATAAACAAAAGTAATAAAATACTTAGGAATTAACTTAACCAAAGAGATGATTCACAACATGGCTTAAAGAAATGAAAGAAGGCATAAATAAAAAGAAACAGATCTCAAGTTCAAAACTGTATTGTTAACATGTCAAACTAAACTAAAAACTAAGAAACTTATCTACAGATTCAATGAAATTTCTATTAAAATTCTGATGACATTGTTTTTGCAGAAATAGAAAATCCTATCCTAAAATTTATATGAATCTCAAGAGATCTTGCATAGCCAATACGATCCTGAAAAAGATGTCATAAGACTCACATTTCCTGACTGCAAAACTTACTACAAAGCTACAGTACTTAAAACAGTATGGTATTGGCAAAAAGCTGGACATATAAACTAATGTAATGGAATAGAGATCACAGAAATAGACCCTTACATATATGGTCAAATGATTTTTGACAATGGTGACAAGACAACTCAATGGGGAAATGATGCTCTTTTCAACAAATTTTGTTGGGAAAACTGGATATTCCCATTCAAAAGAATGAAGTTGGACCCTTTTCTAACACCACATACAAAAATTCATGCAAAATGAATCTAAAACCTAAATATCAGACCTAAAACCATAAAACTCTTAGAAGAGGGAAAGGCTTTGAAATATTAGATTTGCCAATAATTTCTTGGATATGACAAAAAGGCTCAGGTTATTAAAGAACAAAATAGACAAAACTGAATTCATGAAAATGAAAAAAAACCCACATCAGAAGGCACTGACAATAGAATAAAAAGGCAAACTATGCAATCGGAGACAATATTTGCACATCATATATATAATAAGGAATTCATATCCAGACTATATACAGAACTCTTAAACTTAACAAACAACAGAGCAAACAACTTTTAAATAATGGCCAAAGACTTTTATAGGTATTTCTGAATGTCCAATAATCACATGGATACACTAATCATTAGGAAAATGCAAATCAAAAGTGTAATGAGATGTATTGTCACACCCACTAGAATGGCTACTATCAAAACAAAACCCCAAAACAACGAATGTTAGCAAGAATGTAGAGAAGTTGGAGCCCTGATCCCTCCCTGTTGGTGGGAGTGTAAAATGGTACAGCTGCTGTGAAAAAACAGTGTGGCATTTCATTAAAAAAATAAAAATAGAATTGTCATATGATCCAGCAATTCTCTTTCTGGGTGTATACTCAAAAACATTGACAGCAGGGCCTCAAAGAAATATTTATACACCCATGTTCACAGCAGCATTCTTCACAATAGCTAAATTGGGGAAGTAACCTAAGTTTCCACTGATGGACAAGTGGATAACCAACGTGTGATATATACATTCAAGGGAATATTATTCAGCCTTAAAAAGGAAGAAAATTCTGCAATATGCTACAACACGGATGAACGTGAAGACATTATTCCAAGTGAAACAGCCAGTCACAAGATGACAAATAATGCTGTATAAGTTCACTTATATGCACTACTTAGAGCATTCAAACTCATAAAAGCAGCAAGTATAATGAAGGTAGCCTGGGGTGGCGAAGAGGCAAAAATGGGGAGCTATTGTTAATGGTTATACAATTTCAGTTTTATGATAGCAGAAGAGTCATGGGATTGGATGGTGGGGACGGTTGCCCAACAATGTGAATGTGTTAAATACCACTAACTGTGCACTTAAAAATGGTTACTATGGTAAATTCTATGTTATGTGTATTTTGCTACAATAAAAAAATTAAATGTGGCATTTATTCTTTCTCCACTGTACCTAGCACATTCATTTTGGCACCTAAGATAAGCTCAATGTTTCTATGCAAATAGCTAAGATGAATAGTGTAATAAACAGAAAGAAATTGTTTTTATTAGAAAACATTCCAACCTGTAGAAAGTGTGTTGAAAAATAAATTCCATTAAATGCTTCATTAAGAAAACAAATGTAATTCAGGAAAAGAAGGAGCTTCTAATAACCTCAATTAAACTGACATGACATCTGCACTACTGAATGTCTCTTTATGTAAGGATCCTAACATGGTCCAGACCCCCACAAACAAAAATCCACCATCACCATCAGTGACAACAAGTACTGGATTTATTAATTTAATCCTGGATTCTTCCAGGACAGTGATTTGATAGGAGGGTTGCTCACTGGATTATGAACCAATGGTCAAATCCATATGAAATGCAAATAATGATGCATAGGTTTAGTTTGGTTTTTGAATAATATTTAATATAAGCTACATCAGCAATCTCTTAAACCAAGCAGGAAAATATCCCAGCTGAGGTAGCTCAGTCAGAACCTTGACTCATACAGCCTCCCAACAGGTGCATCCATATTGGCAGCATGGGACGGTAGAACAGATTAAATATGATTGAAAGAAAGAAAAATATTCCACCCCAAAGAAAATATCAGTGAAATAAAAATGAAAACAAACAGATGGAAACAACTCTATGTATTAAATAAATTATCAGTGAGTATAAATAGCTCAATGCATTTTTCTCTGATAAGCAGTTTCTGAGATAAGGAGTGCCTGGGTGGCTCAGTTGGTTAAGGGTCCATCTAAAGCTCAGATTACTGTCTCATGGTTTGTGAGTTTGAGCCCCCTCATCGAGCTCTTTACTGTCAGTGCAGAGTCCGCTTTGGGTCCTTTATCTCCCTCTCTCTGCCTCAGCACCTCTTGTAGCCATGCATTCATGCTGTCTCTCAAAAAAAAAAAAATTAAAAAAAAATTTAAAGTAATTTCTGAAACAAAGTTTATCAATAGTTATAAAATTGTCAATAAAATAGGTCCAGGATGTGGAGAAAAAAAGATTATGCTTACATGAGCAAACAGTGTCATGGAGTTAAGAATATGAGTATTAACGTCAACCACCTGGGTGGAAAATGGAAATAAAATTGCATCTGTTTTATGGCTACCAAGACAAGAAGATCTCACTGTCACACTAAAGACAAAGTGCCAGATTCTGGTGGCCTGAGAATCTATATACCCAAGATGTCTATGGCCCCTTCTAAAGGAAACTGCCCTTCCTGAGGACAGCACCACCTGATTATTGGACTCTGATTAACCTTCCACAGAAGAAGTAAGCTTGCTGAATTACCCTCCGCCTAGAGGGAAGGGCTGAGTCTCTGGGGTCACCGATGGGTTCCTCTAAACCCTTGTGGTCATAAGACTCCAGCACCTGACTAGGCAAGCCCCACCTTTGGTGAGAGAGATTTGAAATGGACTCTTCTGGATCCAGACATGCAACAGAACAACATCAGGTCACTTTTTATTTTATTTTATTTTTTAATGTTTTATTTATTTTTGAGAGAGAGAGAGAGATAGAGAAAGCGTGAGCAGGGGAGGGTCAGAGAGAGAGGGAGACACAAAATTCGAAGACAGGCTCTAGACTCCAGGCTAGCTGTGAGTACAGAGCTTGATGCAGGGCTTAAACCCACAAACTGTGAGATCATGACCTGAGCCGAAGTCAGACACTTAACTGACTGAGCCACCCAGGTGCCCCAATGTCAGGTCACTTTTAAGACGATTCTGTGTTACAGTTTGATTTTTCTACTACTGAATACACCCCTTCACCCCATCCTGCAGGAGAAATTACTGATGCCTCAGTTATCTTCACACAAAAGTTTTCAAACAGTCTCCACTTACAAATTAATGGGTTAAACTATACATGTCTAAGAGAATACATTATTATATTCACACCAGATTGAAGTCACTATTATGTAAGTACTCTGATAGACATCAGCTTTTATCTGTTACTGAATTATATAAACATGGTTTTAAGGCTGATAAAAAAAACTCCACTCTTTTCAAAGGACTAGCAGTCCTTGGTCTGGCAGCAAAAAATGAACTGTGCCAATCTGATTTCTACTCCGGGGATGTCAGATTTGAGACTCCGAAAATCTGACAGCTTCTCTGGGAAAGAGGGCTAAGATTTACTTATCCTAGGGGGCTGAAGTGGCAAGTTTTAGGCATTTGCAAGAGTAGAAATCAGAGAAAACTAGGGCAGGGAAGATGGAGTGACAGAAGAAAGCAAATAAAGGCAAGTGACTCCTTAAGAGATGGGAGAGAGCGCTAGTTTCTGTCTTCCCCATTTACTCTGCTTTGCTCTAGGGGTTCCACATGGACTTGCTTTTCACCTCTGCCTATGTGATTTGTCTATTAACCCACCCACGTCCTTTACATGCTCATTGTGAATGGGCCTCTCTTGCTATCAGTAGGGGTTTCAAATACATATATTCACACAGATTGCGTTTGGGTCTTAGGAATTTATTCATGGCATCCAAAGCTCCAGGCAATCAAGGCAAGAATTTCAGCAAGATCACTCATTAGCTCGGGAATGTTCTCCCACACGCCAAAGCAACATTTGTACCTTGTGCAACTTGGAGGTACTTTTGACTGGCTGAAGCTGCAAATGTTTACCTCCTGAGTGCCAGGACTTCAGCGTGTTTCTGTGTGCATCTGTGCATGCCATATAGGTTCTATACTCAGTGTTACCGTACGGCAATCACTGGCAACAGGATTATGATCCATTCTGATTTTTTTATTTCTTAAACTGTTGATAATATGCATGTATTATGCTTATATATATTCCCAAATCACTTATATTCCTCAAGAAAAAAGTAAATGGGCCTTAACTGGCAAATCTATATGATTAATGTTTAGAACCTGGATTGATTAAGGAAATGTGTCCCTGTAATTTATTTAAAATGTGTCTGTGATTTTATTTTGAAGTTGCCATTCAATGTCACATGATAGCTTTGCCTGCGTGTGTGTTATCCTGGAGAGAACGGTGGGAGACCGGGAACAGAAGCAACGAGTGGTAGCCAGGAGCAGACTTCTCAGAGGACCTCCCGCTCATTGTCTCCTGCTGTGGAAAAAAAGATAAATGTCCTGGAGCCTCTATTGGACAGAGGATGTCTACTTGCTGGCTTGGTTTCCTCTAGCCAGCTCCTTTTGAAACACTTGTGCTAAAATGTTATGTATCACAGTTAGCATAAAATAACGAGAACTACCATTCAAGGACAATTTTTCCTGACCTTGGGGATCAGGAATTCTCTATGAACTCCATGCTGGATGATTTACTAAGAATAGTGAAAATAACATGGTTCCCTGCCCCCCTCCCCTGGTTGTTTATCTTGGAAAAATTTCCTCACATCTTTTGTTATGCTTTGTAAATAAAATCCAGGGGAAAATACTATTATAAAATATTCTATCCTTACATCTGATTTTCTTGGCTCAAACTCAGTGGCAGACCCAAAGTAGATATCCCGTAGGGCCCTAAGGCAGTGGCTTATGGCTGTCTGTCTGTGAAGCCTTAGTTTAGGAGGATGACAATTGTTTTAACAGTATGATTCTGGATGGAGAAATCCCCACTAACTACTATTTCATATTAAATCTTCAAGCAACTTGAAGTTTTCTAAGTTACCTTTTTTTTCTTGTCCACCCATCTAAGAAAGGACAATAGAGCAAAGAGGAATGAACTTTCCTTCTCCTTCGTAACAAAATGAATAATTATTGGAATCTCACTCACCCCTCCTGTCATCTTATTTCCTGGTAAACAAGAAGAGATGGAGTTTGGTTTGTGGGTCTAGGATCCACAAACTATTCTTGTTGCCTTAAGGAGTGTTTGAGCATTCTTAGATGTCTGCTGATTATGGGTTCTTGCAATTGGCTGCCAGCACCGCTTGGAACCAGAGCCTGCCACCTGCTGGTGTCCTGAGTAACTGCTTCTGCCCCCCAGGGCCCTCCCATTCTGACACACAGCTGGCCTCAGCAAAATACCAATAGCGGGAGACTCCAGCACTATCCAGCACATTCCACACCACCACGGAGCTCTGCTCGGCTACCACATGCAGGCTGAGTCACGCTCTTTCCCTCAGAAATATTTTTTATTTTAGAATTCTGAAGAGTGCAGTTAATGTAATTCTTGTATCACATTACCTAATGCTCTAGAGTCAGATGTTTCCCAGTGGCAGAGGGGACCAAGTGTGGTTTCCTCAGCTTGCCAAATGCTGGCCAATCTGTTTATTCCACTGCTGTGGCCATGCTTGCTACCCTGCCATTACTGTACGTTCATCTGAGCAATTTTTATCCATATTGGCTGAAGAAAGGCATTCAAGTAATGTTTTAGGTGCCTACAGGTGCAAATGCTAGGACCACTGGAAATGCGAGTTAGAATGTAAGTTTCATGGCATTTTTAAGAATTACTGGAATAACACTTTGGCATAGAATCATACACATAGAATTACTGGAAGGTAGCCGTTTTTTCAAAGTATAGTTGACACACAGTGTTACTTTAGTTTCAGGTGTACAACATAGTGATTCGACAACTCTATACACTCAGCTCACCGCAAGAAAGTTGTGTAACTTTTGAGAGGGAGTTTTATATGCCACTGGTGAAGAAGAGACCAGCAATTGTATGAATAGGAACTGGACGAGGCAGTGGAGTGACGCCATGACTGCAGGGATTTCAAGTGAAGACGATGTTGGGGAAGCACTTACGCCCTAGAGCCCAATTTAGGGAGCACTCTCACTTCCAGCAGAGCAGCCCCTGGCTAGAAAGCATGTTGCCTGTCATCAGAGCATGTCTATTGTTTTTCTGAAATGCCAGGTAGGCCACATCTCCTGGCTACCAGGCTAGCATTTGCCTTGGCTAACAGGGCCCAGGCTCTGGGGCAGCCATTTTAGATATATATTTTTTTAAGTTTTTTAAAAATTTATTCATTTATTTTGAGAGAGACAGAGACTATGTGATTGGGGGAGAGGCAGGGAGAGAAAATCCCAAGCAGACTCCGCGCTGTCAGCCCAGAGCCCACACAGGGCTCGAACCCAGGAACCACAAGATCATGACCTGAGCTGAAACCAAGAGTCAGATGCTTTACTGACTGAGCCACCCAGGTGCCCCCATTTTAGATATTCTTTAGACCAGTGAACTCCTTCTCTTCCTCTCTTTCATGCTTCTATAAAAAGATGTTGAAAAATTCTTCCTTACCTTTAAGTTGACATCTAATATTTTTTAGTTTGGGTTTAAATATTTGTAAAGGAAGTAGTTCCTCACATATGGTAAATGTTGTCTTATGAACCATTGACTCTTTGATCCATGAATCCAAAAGGTGTGTTGTTGATCTTCCAATTACATGATATCGTTTTGTTATTTATTAATAACTTAATTGCATTGTAGTCAAAGAATGATATTAATCTTTGACATTTGTTAAGATTTGCTTTCTGGCTTTATATACAGTCATTTTTCTTAAAGGTTCCAATGTGATGGAAGAGAGTGCATTTTTAGGTAAATCCATAGAAACAGAAAGTGGATTAGTTACCAGGGGCTGTGGGGAGGGAGGAATTGAGAATGGATGCTGATAGTTATAGGGCTTCTGTTGGGAGTTATACAAAGATTCTAGAATCAAAAAGTGGTGATGGTTGCACAACTGTGTAAATATATTAAAAACTACTGAATTATATACCTTAAGGATGAATTTTATGGTATGTTAGTTATCTCTCTTAAATTAAAACTGCATTTTCTTTAATTAAAGATGCAGGCTTGTTAATTATGTTTCAAATCATTTATAACCTCATTTTATGTCTTCTTGATTTACCAAATATATTGAAATCCATGATAAAATAGCTATCACGTACAAAAGAGACTTCACGGATTATTATTGGAGAATACTAGTGAATCAAGCCATTGTTTTGACAAGTAGCACATTGAAAAGTGATATGTAAGAAAAGTAATCAAACATTTAACCTGCCTTTCTCTTATGAACTATACCAGTGAGTAACCAGAAGAGGTAGTTTCTTTTTGTGGATGTACTTTAGCTAACAGATGAAGAAGGAAAGACTGAGTTAGAATATCACCTTTTCACAATCAGTTATGAATTAAGAGATCTAGACCCTGAATATTTGAACAATAAATGGCAGATAAATGGAGAGAGAGAATGAAAGAGAGAAAGATCAATACACCTCTTTCTTGAAATAGCACCACCTGTGAAGCTTTGAAAAGTGGATCAAGACCTCATTATCAATTTGCAGCAAATACAGAGAAGAGAGAAATACGTCAAATGATACTTCAGGGATTCAATGAAAACTCAATTGGACCAAAGACTTGATTTTTTCAACAAGCAAGTGCAAGGAAAAAAAATACATAATGGGGCCTTATTGACTTAAGAGATGTATAAAACAATTTGAATATGGAGGTCTTATTTGGATCCCAATTCAAATAAACCAGTAATACCTTTATGACATTTATAAGATCATTGGACATTTGAACATGGACCAGGTATTTGAGGCTACTGAGGAAATTATTCTTTCTTAAGTATAAAATTGGTAATGTGGTTATGTTTTTAAAAAGTTCTTATCTTTCAGAGATTCATGCTAAACCATTCCAGGATGAAATTATATATGACTAAGATTTGCTCTAAAATAATGTGAGAGAGGGGAAAGTTGATAGTTGCGGCTGATTGATGGATTCATAGGGGTTCGTGATATTATCATCTCTACTTTGTATATGTTTAAACTTTCAAATAATATTTAAAAAAAACTAAAATAGAAAAACATTTGTATGTAGGAGTCTGACAACGAATCTCTGGCCTGATCTTTAGTAACCTTAGTTCCTCTATTTCTCTATTATAAAAAAATAATGTTTACACCCACCTATCACTTATGATTGCGGTGAATCATAGAAATTATTCCAGTGGTAATGGCCTGAAAGAGCTCTGTGCCATCTGGAGCAGGCCAGGCAAATGATTTCTATACTTAACTCAGGCTTTTCTAAGGAGTGACTAAAGATGGCATCCCAGGGACTGCAAATTGCTGTAGATCTTTAGGCTGGAGTCCCGATCAGATGTGGGGCAGGCCTCTGAAGACCCTGCCCGTGTCTGCTCTCCTGGGGAGTCAATCCTGCTCTTCATGTCCTTTCTCCCTTCCCAGCAACACCAGACAGAGTTGAGATCTGGAAAGATAACTTGTTGGTGGCCCTTCTTACCCCAGAGTTTCAACCAGTTTCTAAACTTTCAAAGGGCTAAGCCTGGAGGTATAGTCAGCCCCATTGATAGAGTGACCACATTGGACAGCACCACTTTCAATCAATCTCTCTCTCTCTCTCTTTCTCCCTCACTTCCTCCTCCTCCTCCTTCTCTCTCTCTCTCTCTCTCTCTCTGTCAATTGTATTCACATTTCTCCAAAGTCATCCTCATAATCTATGGTATTGGCATGATGAAATATATAACTTTTAAAAAGATACCATTGCTTGAGTGTCTCTTTCACTTGTTCCACTTCTGACTTAAGTGGAATCAGTTCAGATGGCTGGTTCCAAGTGTCTGACAAGACCGCTGAGTGTTTGAAGGACAGCCCCTCTTGACTTACTTGGAACCCATTCTTTGGATCAGAATGAATGGGAGGTCTATGTGAGAAGTAAGGGATTTGGGTTTTTCTCTAGGATTAAAGAGTAGGGGGTAAGGAGGAAGGCTATAGGTAAGACAGGTCTCCTTGACCCTCATCATGCTTGTGTAAGTTCAACTCCAGCTTTATGATGGGAAAATAGATGCCCTGAGCAGAGAGATCCCAGGGATGAAAGGATGCTCAGAGGAGTTGTGTGAGGATGTGAGCTTGGTCTCAAAATTTGAGCATCATTCCCTCCCTGGGTTTCAACAACCTAAGGAGAAGACCTTTGTTGATGATCTTTTCTTCAATATGAAGAGTAAATAAGCCATAATTGGTAACTTTTTTGCAGGAGGACATAATTTTTATTCAGCTACTTCAAATTCTTTCTGAAACTAGAAAGGACCTATTAGCAAAGTGAATAAATATATTTAAAATATCTCTGTTAGGAAGCTAAAGGTCAAATTTCAGCCACTCCATACTAAGGTTTCCAGATTTAATAATAAAAATACATGATGTCCAGTCAAATTTGAATTTTTCATATAAA
>NC_043701.1:53915283-53965459 GCF_006229205.1 Suricata suricatta | reverse complement strand
AATTTATTTTTGGGAGAGAGAGACAGTGCAAGCAGGAAAGGGTCAGAGAGAGAGGGAGACACGGAATCCGAAGCAGGCTCCAGGCTCTGAGCTAGCTGTCAGCACAGAGCCTGACACAGGGCTTGAACCCACGAACCATGAGATCATGACCTGAGCCCAAGTTGTATGCTCAACCAACTGAGCCACCCAGGCACCCCGTCAGCTGCTTCTTATGTTTTCTGAATATATGATGCTTCCTTAGGCATATTTTCACATTGGCTTCCTCTTCCTTCCTTTATTTTGCCCAGTTTATTTTAACCAAGCCTTTATACTTTATCCTAAGTGTCTTTGAGAAGCCCTCCTGCTCTAATTATGTCCAGTTGCTTGTCTGTGTGTGCCCAACTGGTGTAAGCACAACTAACTATTTAACTCAATGCATTACAATCATTAATGTATTTGTCAGTGTCTCTTCCTAGATTCCAAGCTCCTGGAAGACAGGGGTCTTATTTTATTTTTCTTTGTATTCCTTGGAGGTCTTAAGATGAAGCATTGTAAACTCCACACACCCAAAATGGAACTTTGTGTATATTTTCTTTCAAATTTGGTCTTTTTACATATATATATTTTTAACAGTGGTTGGCTATACAATCCACCAGTAGCTTAAATTATAGTCATCTCTATCAATTTTCAAGTTCATCATTATTTTCTTTTGATTCCAGCTACAAGGTCTATGTTGAATTTCTTCACATCTCTTCACCTCCCTGTGGTCACTTTAGTCTAAATGAAGTGTTCTCAACTGTGGGTGATTTTGCTCCCACAGGACATTTGACAATGTGTGGATACATTTTTGATTGTCGTGAGTTGGGGAAGGTGCTACTGGCATCTGGTGGGTAGAGGCCAAGAATGCTGTTAAACATCCTGCAAAGCACAGGAGAGCCCCACAACAGAGAAGTATCTGATGTTGAGGGTCGGGAGTACTGCTGCAGAGAAACTGAGCTCTAAGCCAGCGTTTCTTACTTGCCCCGGTCAGTAAGCACAATACCCGACTCACGGCATCTGTTCTTACACATCTCCGACCTTTCTTCACATCACAGCACACAGACCTTTATCAATGCTAATTTGTTCATGTCATCATCCTGCTTGAAATCCTAGTGGTTTTCAGTGCTTTTAGGATAAACTTAAAAATTCTTAACTTGGTTCACCAGCCCCAGGGGTGTAACCTTTGCCAAGGTCCCTGGTCCCACACCATCCCTCTCTCCCCTCATTGCCTGTGCTCTATGTGTGCTGGCCACCGGCCTATATCAATTCCTTGAAATCAGGGGCTTCTTCCCTCCTTAGATCTTCGGCACTTTCTATTATTTTCCCCAGAAGTCTCTCACTATTCCTTATTTCACTTCACCTAAATCCTCCAACTCCTACATATTTCAGCTCACGTATTTTTCTCAACTGGGAGAACTTTTCTTACTTCCCAGGCTAACTGTTGGGAACTAGATGCTTGGGAACACCTAGGTTGGAAAAGATGCTGCATTTTCTTTTTGCAGTACTAATAATTAATGGTTGTTAACCAGTTGTGTAATTGTTGAAAGTCCGGCTCTTCTGCTAATACATAAGCTCCAAGGGTGAGGTCTGTATCTCCAAAGCCTAGTGTGGTGTTCGTACCTTGTAGGGCTGCAAATGAATATTTGTGATGGATGAAACCTACATGGTTCCTGGTGCATAGTAGGCACTCAGGACATACTTGACGAATTACTGATTACATACTTGTCCTTGAATCTAAATGCCTTCCTTCTTGACTAGGAGAGATTTCAGAAGTCTGTGTGCAGTTTTTGCCCTAGTAATTCAGGTCAAAGACACGCTCTTTTGAAAGGTGCTCCTTCATTTTACTTTGGTTTCAAGTTTATTTATAATGACAAGTAAAAGTGCTAAAACCACTTACTCACTACCAGATTGCAGCTGGTGATCCTCTAAGGCTCTGACTTCAGAAAGTAAATTTAGCAACTCCCTGACTCATAAGAAATAATTGCAGTTCACATTGAACAGAAGGTGTGGAGAAGACAGTTACCTTTGGACAAGTTGGCTGCCCCGAGCCTGAGTCCTCACCTGTGAAATGAGGGTAAGAACAGCACCTCCCACACAGTGTTGTTGTGTGAACTGAACTAACAGTTCGGTGTCTAGCACCCAGTGGGTGCCATGTAGGCATTTGCCATTATTCTCAATTCACATTTTGGATCTTCCTTCTCATTTGGAGATTATCAACCTCAGACTATGAAGATTTTAACGGGGAAGAGGAAACTGAGTCCAGGGTGAAGGATGAAACTAAGTCAGGGATCACAAAGTCTGCACAGAAAGAGGCCAGGAGGCCAATATAAAGGGGTAAGTGGGCCTGGTGGGGATGGGCAAACTAGAAATACATGCTGTCCCAGGATACTTGCTATCTCATGTGGAAATTGGAAAATAAAAGCTTCCAAATTTTCAAGAGAGGTGAAAATCTCATTTCATGTGATATCTTCCATGTTCAACATTGGCCACTAACTCAAAGTTTTAAAAACCTTATTTTAACTACACAAAATATAGTTGTGGTTTGGATGTGGCCAATGTCTGCTAGTTGATGATCTCTACTGAGAGACTGTCTGACTGCTCTATAGGTCTGGACCAAAGGAACTTCAGACATCAAGCAGCTGAATCCACCACTGATGAGCAGTAGTCTCTCAAAATCACAGTTATTTGGAGTTCGCAAGAAGAGCACAAATGAACAAGTGTTTCCATTTGCCCCAAAAGGAAAAAGGTACATCCTACATAATATAGACTGTAGTCATGTGGAAAAGTTTAGTAAACAAGTTGTTTGTCTATATTTGTACAAGTTAGAGGTAACTAAATTTGACAGTGGTTTCAATTAATTAAAAACTATACTGAAGTAACTTCATTTCCATTTTTGATCCAGTTATAAGATTGAAAGAACGGTCAACAATGCTACCTAAATTCAGCAAGTCAGTTCTTCTTTTTTTTTCATTATTCCTATGGATAAGAGGGAAATACAAGTTAAATGATAATGCAATTAGGTATAGGTGTTGAGCACTGATGTCTAATGCCTGTTTATTTAAAGACAAATCTTCCTATTTAAGGCCCAAGTAACATTGAGAAAAAATTACGGGGAAAAATCATTCTCAACGAAATCAGATTTTAGGAAGAAATGAGAAAAATACAAAGAAAGGGAAATCAAATGGAAGAGAATAAAAATGGTGTGGCTGGGATTGCGAACTGTGACCATGTCTCAGCTGGTCACCTACTCTTTCACTGAAGTTTTCAAAAATGATCTCATTTTCTGGCTTCTGCCTTCTCTGTTGCTTGCAAGTGCCTCCTGCAAGATTCATCCCTAGCACTGGTGCCTGTCATCCCAGACTCCAAACCAATCCTTCCCAGCAAACTTAGAACTTATTAGCAAGTTTTTACTCCTAGATGTGGATCAAGAAATGCTGTCTCTATGCCCCTGTGACCTTGCCCAGCAGAAGCTCTTCTTAGCCCCTGTGACAGGACTGGGTTTCCATTGTGTTTTCTGTCCTATTTTTGTTAATTCCTCTTCCAGGGGTCAAGCTTTCTCTGCACATTTTAAATAATTGTAGCCCTTGGGAGAGCTCTCCTGCAACTTAGCTCCTTTCCTGTTGGATTCTCAGTTCTTTCCATCATAATCCCTCAGAATAAGATTTAACTATATGTGTTTGAAAACATGAGGGACATCGGTGGCCAAATTCATGGCTAAGTTAGTCATGTCTTTGGCTTGTGTACCTGGCTTGCCCTCCAAGTGCAGTATTCCTCTGGTTATGCTCCTTCTATTCTACTGATAAAAGTCATTTCAGGACCTGGCTTCTTCATTGACCTCAGCTACTGTGGGGTGCTATAAGGAAGATCATATCTTGTATCCCAATCCTGGGATATGACAAATTGCAGGCACGGTGCTCACACTTATAGGTTACAGTGAGCTGTGGGACAAAATCAGGATTCAGAAAGATTTCAACAAGTAGAAGTCAATAGGAAAAGTCCTGATCTGGATTCACACACCCATTTGCTCCAATGAAGAATGAGAAGAATGCAGCTTTGTGGCATCTCCTCTTAAGAGGACTTTAGGATTTTTAGTGCATTTTATTAAAAAGTTATCTCAGTGTGAGTCATTAGTTTGTGAAGTGACTGCCAAAAAAAGCTTAGAATGAGCTCAGAATGCATTAGTACAAGTATAGAAGTTGGGAGAAGGAAAGTGATAGCCCCACTTTGTGCTCTGCTGGTCAGCCACACCTGGAAGCTACATGTTAAGGGAACAATAAATAATTTTGAACCTAGAAGCAAGAGTTAGGATGGTGATGAGATGAAAAGATTGCCAGAATGAGAATTTATTGAGGAACTAGAGACTATTTGGCCTTCAGGAGAGGCTGGGGGCTAGAAAATGATTTTAAATGTAATAAAGAGCTATTATATGGGAAACTTGTTTGTATGACCCTAAGGAGTTGACACTAGGGCAATTGAGTGGGAGATTTAAACAAAAACTTTCCAAAAGTCAAACTGGTCTCCACATAAAAAAATGGTTGTTTTGCAGTTAGAGGACATCTCTGCCACTGGAGGTATTTAAGCACAAATCAGATGACCACTTGATCAGGATATAGTAGAGAAGAGTCAAGCTTCAGGGGCTTTGGAATTATGTGACCTTCACTTAGGCATTCTGTGATTCTAGGTATGTCTTTTAAAAACAGATCTTCCTTTGAAGAGAAGGAATATGTAAAGGAATTTCTACCTTATGAACATCAGCTCTACAAAGATACTTCAAAGAAATTACTTCATTTATTATGCACAACAATCCCCTGGGGTGGATATTATTATTTTAATTTTCAGAGGAGGATATTATGATTAGAGAAATTAAATATTTTGTCTCAGATCACACATATAATAAGAAAAGTGGATCTAGGGTGAGCCTAGATCCTTGTTCTATAAGAGGATTCAATTCATAAAACTTGTAAGACTTTGAAGTCTTATGAAGGTGGTTCTGTAGACTTCTATCTTCAAATATGCTATGAAGGAGAACTCTATCTTGAAATGCAGGAGACTTGCTATTAAGGGTCAGTTCTGCCAAAAACACGGTACGCCACATGGTCATGCTTTTCTTGATAGTAAAATTGTGGTATTGAGTAGATGATCTTTAAGGCTCTGTCTAGATTTAACATTTTACAGTTTTAAAATGGTCAGTTAAGATAATTACATTAAAAGCAACATCTTTATTTTCCCAAAGTACTTTATAACGTTTGAATATGGTTCTCCTATCTCCTTAACCATACGGAGTCATTGATATTATCAAACTTGACTTGTAGACCACATTTGCCAAGACTCCCATTTCCTTTCTAAGCCAGCTTTACAATAACAAACACAGCAAAGATCATCAAGACAGTGTGCCCACCAACATCTCATGTGCTCCTTTCCCAGTCTTCCTTCTAGTTATGTTGGAGCCTCATTTCCAACTCAAGCTAAGGGTTATGAAGAGAGAAATAGTTAAAAGTAGGCATGTCTCTTCCATGTCTCTCTTTTGCCTTGGCTGAGCTAGTGGTATCACAATAAGGAAAGTCTAGATCCTTGAGTCAGTGGGTGGAGATGTTACCAAATGCTTTCAATACTGAGTGGGTGATACATAACTTTTACTGACACAAGTCAATTGATGTTTTTAGATTTTGTCACCACAGCTTAGCATGACAGATGCATGTACTTTGCATTGATTCCCAGAAATATAAATAAACAAAATGTACCAATGAAAAGCAAAGGTTTTCAGATTGGATTTAAAGAGCTGATCTGTGTGTTGGGTATAAAGAACCCAAGTTAAATATAAAAACACATATAGAATAAAAGAATAGAAAAAGATAAGCCTTACCAACCCTAATCGCATGAATGTAGGAGTGGTTATGTTATTACCAAAATATTGTCTGAAATACTTCAGAGGAAAACATAATGTTAGGAAGAAAGGAATTTATTTCATGATAAAATATAAATCAATAAGAGAACATAAGAATCCTAATATTTGTATTTCTAAACATTATAACAGATAGCAGCTGCAAAATACTTGCAGCAAAATCTGATAACACAGGAAAAATAAGTAAGCAAATCCATAATTATATCCAGAGATTTCAACAGTGCTCTTCCAATAATCAAGAGAACAAATAGAAAAACATCAATGAGTATAGAAGACTTGAATAGCACTATTATTCAATTTGACCTAGTTGACAATCATATATACCTCTATGCAACTAGAGCAGAATATGTATTATGGACTCAGTATGTTTGGCAGAAAGTATTAATATAGTATAAAAATCCAAATTATGTGAGGTATGTTCCATTTTTAAAATATTTTTAATGTTTTTACTTATTTTTTTTGAAAGAGCACAAGTAGGGGAGGGGCAGAGAGAGAGGGAGACACAGAATCTGAAGGGGTCTCCAGCTGTCAGCACAGAGTCCTATGTGGGGCTCAAACTCAGGAGGCTTGAGATCAAGACCTGAGCTGACGTCAGACACTTAACCAACTGAACCACCTGGATGCTCCAAGGTATGTTCTTCTACCACAATGGAATCAAATTAAAAATCAATAATGGGAAGATAGCTGGACAATCTCCAAATATTTGGAAGCTAAATTGCACACTTCTAAATAACCCAGGGGATCAAAAAGAAATAAAAAATTAGAAATTATTTTGAATTGAATGAAAATGAAAAGAAAACACACAGAAATGTAGAATGCAGCTAAAACAGAGCTTAAAGGGAAATTTATACAATAAATGCCTGGATTAGAAATGAAAATGGGCTCATATCAGTGACATAAGAATCTTACCAACCTTGAGTATCTAGGTAAAGCAGAGCAAATTAAACTCAAACTGAACAGAAGAATGGAAATAATGAAAATCAGAGAAGAAACCAAGAAAATAGACAAGAGAAAACTATAATCAATGAGATCAAAAGCTTTTTATTTAAAATTTTTTTTAATTTTTCATAGAGAGAGAGCGTGAGTGGGAGACAGCAGAAAGAGAGGGAGACACAGAATCCAAAGTCGGCTCCCAGCGCTGGGCTGACAGCCCAGAGCCTGACATGGAGCCTGAACTCACAAACAGTGAGATCATGACCTGACCCGAAGTTGGATGCTTAACCGCCTGAGCCACCCAGGCACCCCAAAAGCTTTCTATTTTTAGATCGATAAAACCAATAAAGTTCTAGTCAGACCAAGCAGGAGAAAATAATGAAGACACAAAGTATCAGTATCAGGAATGAAAGACAGGACTTCATTATAAATATACAGATATTAAAGAGAAAATCAGGATATATTACAATGAATTTTATGACAATAAATTTGACAATTTAGATGAAATGGACAAAGTGCTTGAAAGACATAAACAACCAAAGCTCACTCTGTCAAGAAAGAGATAGCCTGGATGGCCCTGTTGGGAGAAAATTCTCCATGTCTCTAGTGTTTCTTCATGTCTTTTCAAAGACATTTGTATACTGAACAATCTCGGAAGACAGAAATAGTGTCTCCTTTTGGAGCAGAGAGTATGTTTGTTTGCTCTTCAAAGTAAAAGTCAGAGGACAGGTTTGCTAGCAGCCTGTATAGTAAATAAATGATAAACAAACTCAAGATTAATAAAATATTTTTGTGTTTCCTAAGCTAGGGGCTCCTCAGCTGTGATACAAATGCCTATGGCAGTTGAACTGTTGACCACTCCTGTGATCAACAGTTGGTCTCTCTCATGTCAGGGACTTCCTAAGATTTTGTAAAGACAGTACACATATCTTTCCTCTGCGTCCTCCTCTTTGTTCTCAGTCCCCTTTTTTCTTCCTTGTTAAACTTTTTCTCTCTTAAAATGTTACCAGCTTTTTTGAAATATTATTCCCATACCATAAAATTCCTCCATTTAAAGTGTACAACCCAGCTGTTTGTAGCATATTTAAAGAGTTGTGTAAACATTACTATTATTTTATTTTAGAGTATTTCTATTACTCCCCAAAAGAAACCCTATGCCCATTAGTAGTCATTTCTTACTCTACACACCAACCACTAACCTACTTCCGTCTCTAAAGATTTGTTTATTTTGGAGATTTCATGTGAATGGAATTATATACAAGATTTTTGCATCTGGCTTCTTTTATGTTTTCAAGGTTTATCCTTGTAACATGTATCAGTACATCATTCTTTTTATTGACAAATAATATTCCATTGTATAGATACACCACATATTATTCATCCATTCATCAGTTCATAGACATTTGGGTTGTCTCTATCTTTTCACTGTCATGAATAATGCAGCTATGAACATTCATATGCAAGCCTTTGTGTGGACATATGCTTTTCATTTCTCTTGTGTATATAACCAGAGGTGGAATTACTGGGTCATACGTTAACTCTATATTTAGTTTTTTGAGACACCATCAGGCCGTTTTCCAAATCATATGCACAATTTCGTATACTCCTACCAGTGTATGAGGGTTCCAATTTCTCCACACCCTCATCTACATCTGTTATTATCTATCTAATTACAGCTGTCCTGGGGGTGAGAAGTGGTGTTTCTTCGTGGTTTTCATTTGCAGTTCCCTAAAGACTATTGATATTAAACATCTTTTCATGTGCTTAATGGTCATTTGAATGCTTTCTTTGGAGATTAATCTGTTTAACAGACAACAACCTCTTTGACCTTGGCCACAGCAACTTCTTACTAGACAGGGAAACAAAAGTGAAAATGAGCCATTGGGACCTCATCAAAATAAAAGCCTTCTGCGCAGTGAAGGAAACAATCAACAAAACCAAAAGGCAACTGACATAATGGTAGAAGATATTTGCAAATGACATATAAGATAAAGGGTTAGTAACCAAAAATCTATAAAGAAGTTGTCAAACAATACACAAAAATATAATCCAGTGGGGGAAAAAATAGGCAGAAGACATGAACTGACAGTTTTCCAAAGAAGGCATCCAGATGGCTAATAGTCACATGAAAAGACATTCAACATCACTTATTATCAGGGAAATACAAATAAAAATCACAATGAGACATGACCTCACACTTGTCAGAATGGCTAAAATGAACAATTCAGAAAACAATAGATGTTTACAAGTTTGCAGAGAAAGAAGAACCCTTGTGCACTGTTGGTGGGAATGCAAACTTGTGCAGCCACTCTGGAAAACAGTGTGGAAGTTGCTCAAAAAGTTAAAAATAGAACTACCTTATGACCTAGCAATTACACTACCATGTAGTTATCCAAATGATACAAAAATAGATTTGAAAAGGCATATGCACCCCAATGTTTATAGCAATACTATTAACAGTAGCCAAATTATGGAAAGATCCCGAATGTCCATCAGCTGATGAATGGATGAGGAAGATGTGCTGTACACCACCCCCCCCCCCCCGCCACACACACTGGAATACTACTTGGCTATCAAAACGAATGAAATCTTGCCATTTGCAACAATGTGGATAGAACTAGAATATACTTTGCTAAGGGAAATTAGTCAGAGAAAGACAAATATATGATTTTACTTATATATGGAATTAAGACAGATAAACACAGGGGAAGGGAAAGAAATATAAAATAAGATAAAAACAGAGAGGGAAGCAAACCATAAGAGATTCGTAACTATAGAGAACAGACTGAGGGTTGTTGGAGGGAAGGTAGATTGGGAGATGGGCTAAATGGCTTGTGGGCATTAAGGAGAGCACTTGGAATGAGCCCTGGGTGTTATATGTAAGTGTTTAATCACTGTGTTCTATTCCTAAAACCAGTATTATACTATATGTTAACTAACTTGAATTTAAATAAGATCTTGGAAGAAAAAAATACTTTGCAATAAATCAGCAAAAATATGCAAGACCTCTATAGTGAAAAACACAAAATAATGCTAAGAGAAGCCTAAGACTTACGAAATGGAGACATACACCCTGTTTATGGGTTGGGAGACTCGGCAGTGTGGAGTTATCAATTCTTCCCACGTAGGCATTCCCTGCAATTTTAATCATTATCCCAACAAGACCTTTTGTAGAAATTGACAAGATGAGTCTAAAATTTACAGGAAAATACAAAGGACCTAGAATATCCAAAGCCATCTTGGGAAAAAACAAGAGCAAAAGTGGAAGGCTTACACTTCCCAATTTGAATACTCATATAAAGCTAATAATTCTACAGTCATAAGACATTTGGTGCAGGCAGAAAAATCAACAAACAGGTCAAAGGAACAGCAGAGAAAGCCCAGAACAGGACCCAGTGGTGTTTAATCATGACTTGACTTGGGAACAGTGGTTCTTTTGAATTTATGTTTCGCATACTCAAGACAAGGAAGTGTGTGCTGGCTGAGAAAAGACCCTAATTTGTAGGAAGGTGCATAGCACATGGTAGTATTTCAGGAAGTTAAAATTTAGAGCCATTCACCATATACACTGGGTAAAGTCATCATTCTCCCTCCTCCTTCATCTTATATAATGAGTAAGGTTTATATGACAGATAAAAATCTGACATTGTTGGATGGAGCAATTGTTAAATGATTGATGCCACTTTCTCATGCCATCCATGTATCCTAGATGTTCTGTGCCAGTCCTGAGTTCAAGTAGTCTACCCTGTGATTCTCAGATCATCAGTCCTAATTCGGGATCCAGAATACTGGCGTGAAGTGGTGGCCTGGGTCCTCTGTCTTAGGAAGTTCTGACGTATCCCTCCCACCTGGCCTGGAGCCAGAACAACCCCTTCCCCCACAGGTGGTAATTGTAGCCACAGGTGTTAAACCCTCGCTTGCCCAGTTACACGACAGGCGCTTTATATACGTTGGAAAGTGTAGTCCTAACTCAACCCCACTTGGGAAGATTATTTTGACTACTGAGTTACTGACAACTATGTAAACTAAAACCAGGTTGAAAGGTGGGTTCTTCTAAAGAGACCAGGGACACTGGAGCCACTCATAAGGAAAGCTTTCTATGGATTTTGATGCAGGTTTATGAGTCTTTAACTGCAATCCTGAAATGCAAACAACTTTGAAAATGGAATGGTTTTGGTAACAAATCTGGTAGCAAAATCTGTATCTGACCCAGTTGCAGTCCTACACTGACAGGCATTGTGAGTCTTCTAGAGGGGAGTAAAGTATTTGCCTGGGAGCATCTCGAGGGAGTTTTATTTTGGGAAATGATGCCCTGAGATAATCTTGCATTTGCTATTTAAGACCTTCTAAGATTCTTTTTTGCATAAATTTGTATTTTCCTTTTCAGTTTAGTTTGATTCACTCTTTACTGGGTAAATATGCCAGATGGTTATTTGACGGCTTCCTATACTAATGATCACATCTATATGCATGATCTTCAGGGTTCATAAAGCAGTACTGTGTTCATTATCGTGTTTGCTCCTCGGGAAAATCCTTTCTTTTTTCAACAGTGTAGAGATGGAGACTCAGGACACACAGGTGGTGGAAGCGGAACAGTAACCTGGCTCTGGCCTCTAGCATTGCCCAAGTCTGTCAGGGCCGGTGCCCACCAGGAACAAACCGAAGTGCCAGCTTCAGGACAGCTTGTCAATTACCATCACCGGCAGTAAGAGTCTCATGTATTAATACACAATCTGAATACCTACAAGTGAAAAAATTAAAGAGAGCCTCAAAGGATCAGCCACGCCCCCGGGGGGAAGAGGAATGGATGTTCTGTCTCAGGGTCATTACCTCCCAGGATTCAGACCACTGGGAAGCCTGTGAGCACACTAGTTACCCATGTTCTCAGGAATTTCAGCCAACTCTTTCCTTTGTCCCAGGTTTCTCTCCAGTCTAGTGTAAAGTCAGTAAGTCATGATAAAGTAGGTGATATGTTATTGCTCTGAAGGGTATGGTGGTTCAGGGAGGTTTTTTCTGCTTCTCTACCAGGTTATTAAAGGGTCTGGTTTCCAAATTTTGGCAAAAGCGTGTGATTGATTTCCTGTGCCATCCAGGAATGTAGGAACCCGGAGGCCTTTATACCACCTGGCTCAAACTCCACTCTGAAACAGATCACCAAGGCCCAGGAGGGGGAAGTCACTCGAACAATGTCTGGAAGTCAACTGACAGAAGAGTTAGGGCTAAAATTTAGCTTCCTTCACTTCTGAGTGAGCACTTCTAATATGTCGCACTGTCATTTCTGAATCTCAACCTTGATGGCCTTTGGCCTTTATGTTGTAAAGCATAAAGTGCCACCAGCAGAGGGCACCATTCATCTATTGGTGTTTTTGAGAATTTTGGTTTCTAGTCCAGGAATTACAAGGAATGCATTAATATTTGATGAAATGTAATATGGGGATATTGCATCCAAAGATTTTAAGAATATATGCTGAATGTGTGAAGGCACTGTATTTTATAAAAGATATGAAACACCGTGATGTACTCTAACCTGGAGACAGGTATCTCTATGACCAATGGAAAGTCATTTAAAACCAGACTGAAAGAAGCATCAGCATAGGCTGAGGGCCTCAGAGGCCACTGAATATATCTCCGTCCTTGTGTCATCCAGGCACAGAAACACATCGCCATTTGTGCAGAGATAAAACAGGTGGACACAATTAGATTTATTTCTTCTTTTAGAACAATGCATACTGAGACATTACCACATTCAAACAGATGCATACCTTCTACTATGCAAGGTAACCGGGGCAGTTTAACAGACAGACGGGGTGAAGCTCTGCTCTGCACCTTCCCCTTTAAGATCTCCTTGCAGGATTGTCGTGGGAATAAAATGAGACATTGAATGAAAGCCATCCGGCACAGTATCTGGTGCATAGTAAACCGGAATGAAGAGGACCTATTTCAGAGTAAGGGCTTTTGGGAGTTAGGTTGGGTTGGAGGCAGTCAGTTTTCTGCTGTGTTTGACAAATAGGAATCCCCACAGGAAAATGGGCTTGGGAGTCAGGATGAAAGCAGAGGCCTGGTGTTTTGAACATGGCAAGCTGGTGGGCACAGTTTTGCCCCTTGACTCAGGAGGGCCTTGATCAGAGAGGGAGGAGTAAGAACTGCCGCATGAATAAGGTGGGGAGGTCAGCGGTCAAAGGCGTGGCTCCGTGGCCTGAGTCAGAGTCCCCTGGGTTCCATGCGCACGCTTGTGTGTGTCGGTGTGTGCGTGCATGAGTGGGCATGGGGTGGGAAGGGCAATTTAAATGGCGGAGCGCTGGCTGATCCCCCTGGGTCTTGGACTAGCAGACGGAGCCTGCAGGGGGCGCAGTCCGTCAAGCCAAGCTTTCTAATTCCAAAGAAGTATTAGAAATGACTCCTGGAGGCTTCTGCCCCAAAGTAGGTTCTCCTTAAAATTCCCTTCCTTTCCTTTTTTCCCCCTTCTCTCTCTACCTCCCTCTCTTCCCCTACTCCCTCCCCCTTTCCCCTCTCTTAGCTCCTCTTCTTTGCTCTCCTCCCTCCCATTCTCTTCCCACAGGTTAGAGAGGATGTCCCTGAGATCTCAGCCTCAATAGAGACCCCTGTGGAAGTAGTACTGGCAGGGTCAGCAAGGCTCCGCGGGCTGAAATGGGTGAAAGAATGGCAAATGATGTCGAGTAGGGATGCTAATTGCAAATTCGGTGACTTGAAGACCTTGCTGACTTTTTTATTATTTTTCAGAGGGAAGCAGGGGTAGGAGGAAGTTAGGACGTTTGGTTTATATACGTGAACCTATTTGGATGTTTTCCATATGGAAGTGATAAATTAAGTGTGGTGCGATAAATTACGATGTGCATTTCATAGAGGAGATGGAGATTCCACAGAGCTATTTGTCCAAGATCACAGAACTAGTCAATGGTAGAACATGCTTCTAGCCAAATCGAGTGATTCTAAAATCTGAGTTCCTTCCACAATGCCCAGCTGCCTTCCAGAGGCTCCATGCCTACAGAGCCAGACTGTCAGTTTTCCAGTGAGCCAGTTCCTCTGTGGTCACGCCCAGCTACCCAGTTAATACAATTCTTCAATAGACACTTTTCAGTCCTTATCTTCCATGACATCCATCTGGTATTTGACCCAGAGTGTGTCCTTGAAACTCTTCTCGTCTTTGGTTTCTGCAAATCTACTGGATCATTTCTTTATTTTTTTTTAATGTTTATTTTTGAGAGGGGGGGGCAAGCAGGGGAGGTGCAGAGCGGGGGGCAGAGGATCCAAAGCAGTCTCCACACTGACAGCAGAGAGTTCAATGTGGGGCTTGAACTCATGAACTGTGAGACTATGAACTGAGCTGAAGTCAAATGTTCAACTGACTACCCCACCCAGGTGCATTCCTACTTGACCATTTCTCCTATGTTTTATTGACTTCTTTTTCACTGTCCACCCCTTTAATTGCTAGTGGTCTCTAGAATTATGTTCTTGGATATCTTTTTTTTAGGTTTATTTATTTATTTTTTAGAGAGAGACAGAAATAGAGAGAGAGAGAGATGTATATAGAGAGAAAGAGAGAGAGAGAGAGAGAGAGAGCAGGGAAGGGGCAGAGAGAGAAAGGGAGACACAGAATATGAAGCAGGTTCCAAGGACTGAGCTGTCAGCACAGAGCCTGATGCAGGGCTCAAACTCACCAATCATGAGATCATGACCCGAAGTGAAGTCAGACGCATAACTGACTGAGCCACCCAGATGCCCCTGGGATATCTTCTTTAGCATTATTCTGGGAAACACAAACTAAAAAAACTTTAGGGGCCAGGGAGGGAATGTAAATGTGAATGGCCAAGGAATGTAAGATAACAGTGACATGCCCGACTACTGCTAGGTTCAAAAAGGTGACACAGAGCTGTATGGTCTAAGCGAGGGGTGGTGAGGTGGGTGGGTGGTAGAGTCTGTGAGAAATGGACAAGTGGTGTCTAAAAGGGGCTGAGGCAGAAAAAGACCAGGAGAATACAGAGTCAGAAGAAAATTTCCTTGAGGAAATTAGTAAGATGTTTGGAAGTAAGGAAACCTAAAAACATACGGCCTGTTTGGGCCAATCAGATACCAAAAGCTGGCAGATCACTGTTTGCATTGTGTCCTTAGACAAAAGCTCTGAGCTTTTTAGTAGGTAAATAAACAAGCAAGCAGCCTCTATCTGCAACAACCGTCCCCAGCGCACTCCTGGTCACTTGAAGGTCAGTATTAGAACTTGCAGCAAAGCAGGGGGTGTGAACGGAGGCAGGGGCACTTTGTCATGTGGAGGCAGGTAGTGAGGACAGGGCACACTGAATGGGCACCACAGGAGGAGTGGCTTCCACCAACACATGGGAAATTCCATTCATCTTTTCATGTGAAGACCTTTCTTTTTAAGAAGTCTTCATTGTCCCTACCCGGTACGCTGCCAGGATTGGGTAGTTGTATTAAAGTCTCATGACAGGCAGATGGAATTGTGAAGCCATTGTGTCTTAACCATTTTCAATGGATGGGGAAACTGAAATATGAAGACTTCAAAGTGCTGTATTTCTACTCATGCTATTAGGTGAAGTGTCCTTTTTGAACATACACTTCAGAAAGCCTGGGGTGTCGGGTGGCCATCAGGAGAATGCTCTGTGGGAGTTCCTGAACTCTTTTGAGAAATGGCCCACATGGTCTGGGGACCACCAGTCAGGATTCCTAGGTGCTGGGATTAGATTCGTGAATGCAGGTGGGGCAGTAAGAGTGGCTTTACCCTTGGGCACGAGGGAGAATCTCTAGGAACACATGGAACTCCATTCAGGAACACCAGCTTTTGAAAAGAACATTTAGGGACAGTGGTGGTGACCCTTCCATGCCACACATGCACCCACAGGGGGATGTAAATTCTTTCAGGGGAAGGACAGCAAATTTGAAGAGAAAGTCACCTTTTCAAATGTGTGAGGTCACTTGGCGATCTGAAGGTGGGGTTGGAACACTCTCCGCGGTAACCCCAGAAGTAGAATGGAGAGGAATGTTGGAGGGAATCCCAAAACTGTGAGTCCTCCTCTGAGTCTCCTTCTGCCAGGTTCTCAGAGCTTCTTCATTATTATTATCTTTATCAAATACGCAGCTGAAAAACACCCCTCCCGGCCCACGTGTCCCTGTGGTCTCTCTTGTCCCTGACCTACATTACTATTCTCAAAGCAAATTCAATCTCAGTGATTATACTCCACCCCACCACCTCTCTGGGCAACTCTTAGGAGAAGGGTATGTCAGTTTAATTTTCAGTCCAAAGCAGCCCCCAAGATTCTGAAATCATTAGATGTATTTTGGCACATGTTATACAACAGGTCCCTTCAGACAGACCTCAGACTTCCTGGTGTGGCTCTCTACTCTCTGGTTTCAGATTTGTCATGAGGTTTCCGTGGCTCCTTTCCTGCCACTTCTCTCTCTGCACCTTTGGGGCGAACCTCAGTAGCTAATCAAGCGGTTCTCGTCCACAGTGCCCCAGACCCCCGCTGGGAGACTGCTTCCAGCTGATGGGAGCTGGCACTTGATTTGAGACAGTTATCTGCCGAGGCTTGCATCTTTCTCGCCTTGCCTCTTATTGCACCCTGTATCCTCACCTTGCTGTTAGTTCACGATTTGGGGCTTTACCCTCCTAACTCTATCTTTTCTCCTCTTGTTACTTCTGCCTAAGATGGTCTGATCACCACCCAACAATTCCTCAAGCCAAGACACCATCTATTCAGACATCACTGATATTGGCTGCCAAATGTATTTCTAAATTGTGCATACCTGCCGTCTTTAAAAAAAAAAGTTTATTTATTTTGAGAGAGAGAAAGCTTGATCAGGGAGGAGAGAGAGAGAGAGAGAGAGAGAGAGAGAGAGAGAGAGGGAGAGAAATAATTCCAAACACTCTCCAGACTCAGTGCAGAACCCAATGTGGGGCTCAATTCCATGACCCTGGGATCATGGCCTGAGCCAAAGCCAAGAGTCGAATGCTTAACCAACTGAGCCACCCAGGCATACCCCTGCCTTCTTCATCAGTACCCGCGGGAGGAAAGCAGAGAATGTGGGATCTCACACTGCTTTCTGCTCTTAGTAGTGTGGCTGCATTCACCAGGACACCAGGCAGAAACGCCATCGAATGTGTGAGAGCTCCATGTCTAACCAGAAAGAATCCACCAACACACATGTGGGTAGTGTGGGCTGGAGACATTCTCTATTCCCTGTTTTCATACAGTGTGATCTGGAGAAGTCACTTCCTTCAAGGATGAATGAATGAATCTTTCCCTGCACAGGTCAGTTACCCCCTGCAAGAAAATGTGCAAAACTCTTTGTTTGGAGCAGCTATGCCTCAGTATAGCAACTGCCTGCTTCCCACAAAGCAGGATGCAGCAACTCCAGTCTTTTCCAAAACAGGTTCACCTCCACACCATGTTAACAAGGCACGATACTTACGGAGGATTATGTAGGTATTCAGTACAGAGGGTTTCCCTTGCAATCCCCTATTACAAAATCCTCTACATTTTTTCCCTTTTCTCTGAATTCTTTCCTGGAGTCAGCAACCTCATCTCTCCACCTAAAAGCCAATGCAGCTTGGCTTTTGTGGCTAAGCTGGCTTCAGCCGTGTCCTCCCTGACCCCCACACCAGGTCTTTCCTAAGATAGAACACACTCCCATTTGGATCTTCATGTTCACCCCTTTGCTGACCTAACAAGGATTCTCCTTGGAATTCACTCCCTGTCTTCGAGGCAGTTGGTAATCTCTAGTATCTGCTTTCCCACTTTTCTACAACAAATGAACTCAAGTGTATTATCTGGGCACAGAAAAGGCTCCTGTTCCCAGCATCCCCGTCACAGTGAGGTGTGGCTATCTGAAAACATGGCAGGATGGCATGTAAGCCAAGCATGGACACAACTTCTAAGAAGCGTTCTTATGAGCACGAGGCACAGCCCTTTCCTGCCTTTGTGTCCTTTTTGTCTGGAATGTGAGTATTTTGGCTGGGATTGGAACGGCCATCTTGGATTATGAGGTGGAGGCTTTGTGCTGAAGAATGCCAGGGACAGCCAAGAGAAAAAGCAGGGGCTGCTGATGGATGATTAAACTTTTACTTAAATTAAAAAAAAATATAAGTATTCTTGATTATATTTTTTCCAACATGCATTATTTTTATAATAAGAAATAATGTAAAATTCCACCATGTGAGATCTATTCAAAATTTTGCTTTATCTACTAAGACTTTAATTATTTTTGATATCAGAGAAAATAAATAAAATAATTGATAATTTGATTATTAAATATTTGACTGTTTTGGTAAAAAAAAAAAGCGAGGATTTTGGAATACTGGTGGCAGAGGTCAGATTTGGACCCGTGATTTTTTTCTCTCTAGATACGCAAATCTTCAGCTGAGCCTCATATTTAACTGCTCCTGCTGTCCTGCAGAATATCTGAACTCAGGCTTCCCTTGACTGCAAGAAAAGAGTAGGGCACATGCCAAGGGTGGTTCTAGCAGAGGAGGAAGAAGTAATTGATTCCTTTCCATGTTCCTGCTCTTCATGAAGCTGATCAAATGTTTTCATCTAGGGTGAAAGTGGTTGCTGGTGAGTCAAAAGCTTTGTCTCCTTCCCAGGCCCAGCCCCTTGTTCAGGGCTGTTCCAATGCCAAGTGGGAGAGGGGTTGTGTGTATACCTCCAAGTTCTGATGCCTGAATCATTGGAAACCCTCTGGAGGAAATGATGGCCTGACTCTCAGACGGTGTGGGCTAGCCTCCTGTTTTTATAATCTGCAAGCTCCTTTTACTCAGTGGGACGTACAGATCCCTTAGCCTGATTCTCCTCCTTTAACCTTCAACTTGGGTCAGGAATTAAAAAAGCAGCTGAGCAACAAGGCTTGATGGCAAAACCAGAGTAAAAAGGCTTTTAATTCTTGTAGCCTTTCCCCTTCTGAAATTCGACAATTCAGAGGTGCAGCGACTCTGCAAATAGAATTAAGCCTCCATTATAAAAAGTCGCAGGGTTCTGGTTTTCTGGCTTTTCTCGACATTTTTACCCAAGGAGTTTCCATTCACAGAACCCTCTCTCTTTCCATTCTTACAAATTAAATGATAAATACCCTGTAATGTAGAGACCAGTGTGGTAGCAGCCGGGGAAAGAGCTCGCTTCCTGCAGAAGCTCACGGCCTAGGAAGAGATAGTCCCACAGGATAATCTAAAAGTAAAGATACACATGTGAAACTCAATGGGAGTAAGGATTCCTTTGGCTGGGAAGGGGGATGTTCGGATCTGTGACAACCTTATGGAAAAGGAGGAGTGAGAGCTAAATCTTATAGGAGGGTTGGGGAGAAAGTTTGCCTCAGGCTGAACAAACAGCTTCTGGAGACACTGAGCCAAACTGGGATTGGAGTATGAGGCAGTGCGCCAGCGGGGGTGATGATGGTGGACATTATCATGCAAATCGAGAAACCAGACCCAGGGTACTTTCTAGACACCTTTGGACACCATAGATAATATTCATAGATCTGTGAAGGGGAGGGGGGCCCAGCTGGCCCTATGGGAAGACCCAGTGTTCGGTCTGATTGTGTACAGTGTTTTCTGGAAGAGACCTGGAGGGTCAGCTGACTTGATGGTCTCAAGGCAATTCCCTAAGGAAAGAATTTAGAATCCCATTGCAGGGATTGATAATCCTTATCAAAATCAGAGCAAGCTTTCCTGCAGAAGAGGGGTTGGGATAAAGTCCCAGACTGACAGTAGATGTCCAGGGCGGAGGACCCAGCCCAGTGAAATGAAAGGGGTTTAGATGAGCCACATTATCGTGAAATTTCAGAATGCATAGAACAGAAGAAAATACTAACGGCTTCCAGAGTAAAATAAACAAATAATAATAACAACAATGTCCCGCCCTCAAGTGGCAGGAGTCAAAATATTTAACACTTGGTATGACCAGGGCTCTGACCCACCAGAATGGATGCTATTGGAGTAGCACTAAGATACAGTCTTGCTGTGTTGGGCATTAGCGTCTAGGGGATCTGAGAGGAAAGTCTGCTGTGGCCGAGACAGCCTTGGGGAGACTTTGGTGGCGAGGTGGTCATAGGACACTGGCCGTGTACCAGCTACTACAGAAGAATTTGTGTATTTTAGCAATGGATGTAGCTGTTCTTAGTGTGAAACACCTGACCGTCCACCCCGCCTGCTCTCTACCCCACACCACCAAATTAGGGAACTGAATCAATATGGTGTTCTTAGCACTGGTTTGATGCTCTTGGGTATCTGAGAATCAAACAAACAAACAAAAAAATGAAACTAGAATTCTGTACTTGGCCACATCATCCATCAATAAAAGTCATTTTTAGATTTGTAAGGCCTCAGGAAATGTTTTTCCAATAAAGAGATGGATTCAAGTTTGGTGGGGCCTGAAGTTTATGCAAATGGGGGAGCGAGTTCTCTTTAGAAAAAAACATAAAAAATTACTACTCTGGGGGTGCCTGGGTGGCTCAGTCGGTCAAGTGTCTGACTTTGGCCCAGGTCATGATCTCACAGGTTCATGAGTTTGAACCCTGAGTCAGGCTCTGTGCTGACAGCTCAGAGCCTGGAACCTGCTTTAGATTCTGTGTTTTCCTATCTCTCTCCCCCTCCACTGGCCCATGCTCTGTCTCTCTCCCTCTCAAAAATAAATAATCATTACAAAATAAAATAAAATAAATGACTACCCTGTAATTAGGTTAAAAAGTGAATACTGGGGCACCTGGGTGGCTCAGTTGGTTAAGCGTCTGACTTCAGCTCAGGTCATGATCTTACATTTGTGGGTTCGAGCCCCACGTTGAGCTCTGTGCTGACAGCTCAGAGCCTGGAGCCTGCTTCTGATTCTGTGTCTCCCTCTCTCTCTGCCCCTCCCCACTCATGCTCTGTCTCGCTGTGTCTCAAAAACAAATAAAACATTAAAAAAAGGTGAATACTTATTTAGACTCATAAAGGATTCACAATTAAACAAGATACTAGCTTTAAATATTATAAACATTATAAAATCCAGAAAATTTTGATTCACTGATTGATTTCTGTCATACTTTATTTATTTATTTATTTATTTATTTATTTATTTATTTATTTATTTAGAATGAGGGAGGGAGGGGCAGAGAGAGAGCGAGAGAGGAGAGGGAGAAAGAGAATCCCAAGCAGGCTTTGCAGAGCCCAACATGGGCCTTGGGCCCATGAACTGTGAGATCATGACCTGAGCCAAAATCAAGAGACAGACACTCAATTGACTGAGCCACCCAGGTGCCCCTCTATCATACTTTATTCTACATTTCCCCCATACTTTTTGGTTTCTTCTTCACATGACAATATATTTTTTTAATGTTTATTTCCTCGTTTTGAGAGAAAGAGAGCAAGTGTGTGTGAGCAGGAGAGAGAGAGAGAATCCCAAGCAGGCTCTGTACTGTCAGGGCAGTAGAACCCCATGTGGGGGTTGAACGCACAGACCATGGAATCATGACCTGATTTGAGATCAAGAGTTAGACGTTTAACTGACTGAGCCACCCAGGCTTATATTTTTACAGAGAGAATAGAAATACTCTATCTTTTCTGTGCTCTTATGGTTGACCAAACTTTATTTCTTATTGATAGTATAGGAAACGAATGTGTTCATATTGAGATATGACTTCAGGCTCTGAGCTGGTGTGCCTGATGGGGAGGGAGGAGAAGCAGAGAGAAGAGTTTTCTGGAAGCTATTTTTTCTTTGATTTGACAAGTTCTCAGCTATACACAGAGGGAAGGTAGCCATGACTCTTATACCCAAACTCTGGATACCCCTTCCCCTTAGAGCCAAATTTCAACATGTTCCTGGGCTGCTGCATCATCACCTAGGTGACACAGGTGTGACAGAGGGGAAAAAGGAGAGAGATGTTGTCCTAAACAATTGCTGTTAAACTACTTTATTTTTGCAGATTTTTAAAAAAGCACACAATCATTTGATGCTAAAGCAAAGGCCATCCCTTCCTAGGGCCTTGCAAGATGCCCACACTTGCAAGATGCCCACTTGTTGGGGACCTTAAAGCTTTTATGCTTCATTAACATCACTGTAAATCCACATTATTTGTCTGTGTCTGTCCTGGGGAACTGTACTGTAGCAAAATTTAGGATTGAAGAAAAAAGAAAAAAATCTGTGGGATCCAGGAAATAGTGGGTCCAATTCAAGAGAGATCTGAAGAAGGTTGGAAGGTTAATGGAAGGCAACTATTCCCAGTTTGAGAAAGCAGCGTGTTGTCCTTGGTGTGTGAGGAGAAGGGCTCTGGGAGTGCACAGGTTAGTGCCCAGAGTTGCAGGCCTTGGATATTTGGAAGATGCCCAAAGGATCCCATAAAGGAGCTCAGTCCTTGTACATGGATCGTCAAAGTTCGCACCACTAAGATCATCTCCATTTGTCAGTAGACTTGATTTCCAGCTGAGTGCTTATTATCTCCAACGGCTAGGAATCCTAAATTATAAATCAGAGCAGAAAAGGGATTTGTCTAGTAGTTTGATATTTAGTTTTATTTCCCATTTGATTTTGATTAATAAATGAATATCAGTGATTATAGTTTCAAAAAGAGAGAAATATATCCTGTCTATATTAATGGCAAAAAAGAGAGATAAGGATACAATTTAAAGTTATAAAGATAATAAACAGATGAATTGAAAACACGCTATAAACATATACTTCCTATACATACATATGTATATAGCAGATGAATGTCTTATAGAGAAAGATATTGGGGATGTAAGCAAACTAAATCATCACTTAGCACAACAGAAAGTTTAAGGATGGTATATAAGGCTGATAAATCTAGAAATAGCTCCATGAGCTTGTTATTGAGAACTTTGGATGCAGCCACAGAAGCATTAAATCAGAAATTATTAAATATGATTCCCTCTGGAGAGCAGGTTGGAGGGTGGGTGGGGGTAGGCAGGCTGGGGACAGTTATTTTTCCTTATTTGTGTCTTTACACTATTTGATTTTTAGGAAACAGGTACATGTCATTCTGATGAAAAAAAAAAAGGAGTTAAGACATTTGAAAGACAGCTCCGGTTATGAGCTTTACCCAGAGTCTGGACCACGGGATTTGTGTATGGAACAGCATTTTTTTCAACCTTCAGCTTCATTTTACCTTTGTCTGGAAAGGAATTAGTTTGTAACACAGTGTTTCATTTTAGGAGATTCATCAAAATTTGCATTGTTCTAGAATCTCAGCCATATCCTCCTGACAAGTTCATGTTCACAGATTGTTGACTCCTCAAGAGAGACCAGGATGCTCACCTGGAAGGGTTTCCTGTGCAGAGATGACATTAAAAAAAAAAGTTTATTTATATTCAGAGAGAGAGAGAGAAAGCAAGTAGGGAAGAGACAGAGAGAGAGAGAGAGAGAGGGAGAGAGAATCGTAGGGAGGTTCCACACTGTCAGCACAGAGCTCAATGAGGAGCTTGAATTCACAAAACTGTGAGATCATGACCTAAGCTGAAACCATCAGTAGGATGCTTAACCAACTGAGCCACCCAGGCACCCCAGAGGGGACATTTTAAAACCCTCCTTGATTCTGATACTAGACATAATGTCTTTGCCAAATCAAATGAAACAGTCCATGTTTTCATGGAGTCAAAGTTAAAAAAGAAACATGGCTGGGACCCATAAAGAGGAAAGCTTTTAGTTAAAGCACTTGGTTTTTTTTTTCTTTTTTCTTTATTCTTCACTGACACCTGACACAGACAAGCATAAAGCAGTAGTGACAAAAATGGGGAAAGGAAGGTAACGTTTCCTGGCACTCACCAGCATGAGGTCCTGTATTGGGCGCTCCTCAGAGACTAGTTCAGGTGACGTCTTGCCCTGGAGCTCCTCACTTACAGTAGAATGGGGTCTAACCCCCAGTTTTTCTGATCTTTCCTAGCACAGGTAAGAGCCCACACAGTACTGAAGAGAGATTGTGTTTACGACAGCTCCTGGGACTCGCCCTGGCAAGGGTGCAGGCTGGTCGGCACGGGGCCTGTTCAGGAAAGGAAACGTGATTGGCTGTCATGGGGTGAAAAACCCTCTGCTTTCATGGGTGCCTGAGCAGAGGCAGTGACTCCGTGTGTCTCTGAATGAGGCAATGCTCAGGTGAGGCGTTATCTTTTCCATGTGCACAAGGGCAGGTCACAGGACGAGGAGCGGGAGCACAGCACGATGACTAGGAGAATGGCATGGTGCAGTTCCGCAGAAGGAGACAGACTGGTGTGACATCAGTGTTGGGGGAGACACTGTCCTGGACTTAGGCCCATGCAGCCAGCAGCCTTCTCCCAGGCTACCTCCCAATTCCGTCATGTGCATCGGGGGTGTTACTCTCTTCTCTTATTAGTGAGGAAACTGAGGTGCAGCATGGTTAAAGTAATCGGCTGCCATCCCAAGGCCTCCACGCGGCCGAGTCAGGATTCCAGATCAGATGTGTCCACGGCCGAGGTTCCTCTTCCTGTATCACCAATGGAGGTGCTTTTTATTTTTCTGTTATTTATTTATATAATGTGTTTTTAAATGTTTATTTTTGAGGGAGAGAAACAGTGCAAGTGGGGGAGGGGCAGAGAGATAAGGAGACACAGAATCTGAAGCAGGCTCCAAGCTCTGAGCTGTCAGCACAGAACCCGACATGGGCTCAAACCTGAGAACTATGAGATCATGACCTGAGCTGAAGGCGGATGCTTAGCTGACTGACCCACCCAGATGCCTCTGGAGGTGTTCTTTAAAAGTTGATTTATTATTTTGAGACAGAGAGAGATAGAGAATCCCAAGCAGATTCTGCACTAACAGTGCAGAGCCCGATGTGGGGCTCCAACTCAAGAACATTGAGATCATGACCAGTGCTGAAATCAAGGATCAGCTCTTTAAACCAACTGAGCCATGCAGGCGCCCCAATGGCGGTGTTTTTAAAGGACAGCAAGACTGAAAAGAGAGATAGAAAGACAGAGGCTTGTGCAGGCACAGTAGATAGAATAAAGATTATAAATGGGGGAGACTTGCAAGTTCTCTCCCTCCTCTTAGTGCAACCTGAGTTTCTTTGCTCGCAAACACAAGCAGAGCACCTCAGCACGTGACCCGTGGTGCATGTCATCCTTTCCAGGTTGCAGGCCAGCAGCTGGAGGCTCTGCGGGGCCCCTGTTGGCAGGAGTCCAGGGAGACACCAGCGTTGGGGCCAGGCTGTTCCAGCTCCCCTCCTCTCTGTGGACAGAGCCACCTGGCTCTCCTGTCACCTCAGGCACACACTTCTGCCTTCAGAAAATCAGCTAATGAAACTCAGCCTTGTTCCAGAATCCCTACTGGAAGGCCGGGACTTGGGTCTCACACCACCTTGGAAGCCAATGGCTTTGCGGTGTGCTGGGGACGTGTTTGGCCCAAGGCCACCTCTGTGTCTGCCTCCCCTGCTCCTATTTCTCTTCCAGGGGCCGGGAAAAAGTGGCACAGGGGAAAGGAAGGGAAGGCAGGCAGAGGCAGCTCTTGCATTTTCTTTTTCTCAATACTGGCTCACTGTTCCGTCGTAACCTGGGGCTCACTTTTGACTAGATCCGGAAGAGTCCTGTGACACTGATACGGTTGGCGTCCCCAAACTCAAATCCAAACAGCTATATGCTTTTTCCACTTGTTCTTCTTCCCCACTCTTAGGAAGAGAATCTTGTTTTATATTATCCTGTACATAGCATTGGAGTCCCCTTATGGCTTATGGCTTACCAACATTGGGGACCAGGCTGGGCCATGTAGGCATTCTATAATATATTTACTTAGAGTCAGCAAGAAAATACTTGTGCTAGGATATTACAGAGTCCAAGTTTTCCTCAAGGTGAATCTTTTAAAAATGATAAAGCACATCCCACTGTGGAATCATTGCACATTTTTAGGCCTCCTGGTATTTACTTCATACCAGCACCTGTAAACATCACATCAAAGGCTAATTTGAAACCCACACTGCCAAGGCAGTGTTTTCCCACCTGCAATCCAAGCTGGCTTCCTTTTGTTTTCAGAGAGCATAAAACAAGGTAAATAAAACTGAATTTTCCTGCCTTTTGCATGAGTCTCATTACAGACATGCAGCCTAGAGCTTCTCAATCTCCTTTCTTACTAGTTATGTTTTTTTTTAATGTTTATTTTTGAGAGAGAACTTGAGGGGCAGAAAGAGAGGGAGACAGAAGAGACCTCAATGTGGGGCTCAAACCCATGAGCCATTAGATCATGACCTGATCCAAAGTCACACACTGAACCAACTGAGCCACCCAGATGTCCCCCCAGTTATGTTTTTTAAAAAATTTTAATGTTTATTTACTTTTGAGAGAGAGTGAGAGACAGAACATGAGTGGGGGAGGAGCAGAGAGAGAGGGAGACACAGAATATGAAGTAGGCTCCAGGTTCTGAGCTATCAGCACAGAGCCTGATGCAGGGTTCAAACCCATGAACTATGAGATCATGACCTGAGCTGAAGTCAGACACTTGACCGACTGAGCCACTCAGGCCCCCCACCCAGTTATGTTTTTTAAAACAGGGACAATGGGAGAGCAGCTGGCCTGTTGGGAAGTGCACACATTTCACAGATTGTCTGACCTTGGGACTTTAGAGGTGGTACACCTTAGGGACCCTCTGGTCCATCTTCTTCATTGTAGGAGTACATAAAGTTTACTCAAGGTCCACTCAAAACTGAGTGGCAGAACCCGGGTGAGTTCCTTGGATGAATAAGGCAAAGTATGTTCTTCATTTATGAGAGAAAACCACACGTACTTATTGGATTAGTGTGAATATTCCTTCTACTTCCTCATTTTGGAATCTGTAAGGTCAGCATAAGCTCATGCTTTTGAAGCTGACTCAAAGTGTCTTTGTTACTGGAAAATCCATATAGATGGGTGAAACCCAGACGATGGATTTTATTGTTTTGTTGGGAAGAAAAGAAAAACTGAAGCTTCCAACACCTGCCAATTAGTCTTGGACTACCTCCAATCCAAACTTGGCTCGGTGAGGCAGATTAACAAGAGGATGGGACATCTCTGGCTGTTGAGAAACTTTGATGAATATGCATGAAGAGCAGATATGCAGCTTAAACCCTTTTCTCACCTTGGAGTTGGGTAGCCAGGGTTTTATCTTCTTAGTTTTTTCTAAGATAAGGTATGCTAGAATTGGGGGACCAGAAGGGATCTCAGTGAAGACCATTTGGCCCAGTCCCCTCATTTCAGAGATGAGCAGACTGGGGCTGGGAAGGAAAGTCCACACAGGGGCATCCAGGAAATGGCTTGCAGACTTGGGACCAGAGCAGCTCTTGTAGCTCTTGTTCCAAATGAAGCTCTGTGCCCAGAGTGTCCCTAGTGCCCATAGGCACTCATGTTTTCTTGTGGAAGCTTATTGATTAAGGCCACATGGAAAGCAAGTTTAGCCTCAAGTTATATGCCTTCAAGGCCAAGGGAAATGTGACTCATCATGAGATCTGTCTGTGTTGGGGGTTCCCATGGGTCCCCTCTCTTAACTGTATAGGTTATGATAATGTCATCTTAGAACCCACTAAATTCATTCTTGAGAAATAACATGACAGTTTTTCTTTTCTGAAGAACTGTTGTATACTGGAGGAGCAATAGCATCATTTATAAACTATAAAAGTGGTTCCTGGTCTCACTTAGCAACGTCACACATGCAACAGCCCTCACCTGCCTGGCAGCACAAATACCCCACCATTGCACTGTGAAAGGGTGAACCATCACAGCATTCATTGTGGAGGACAGAATGCCATCAAGACTAAAGTGGGAGGATCAGGACCTGTCATGCTCCTCATCTTTTACTGAACGTGAAAGACACTACAGCTCTGAAAATGAACTTGCTCTGGCTCAACAAAACAGGAGGAATCTCACCAACATAATGCACACTGGGAAAATCAACCCGGACACTGCCTGAACTCGGGATTCATTTTTAGAGTGATAAAAATCAAACAAGTTGAGATAGTATACTGTCTAGAAATGCTTTCATTTGAGATCATCTTTTTTTAAAAGAAAGAGAATGATTTAACACATAATTCAGGATGGTGGTTATATCTGAGAAGGCCACAGGGGAATATGATAGGAGAGAGACAAGAACTGGTGATGTTCTTATTCATGAATTGGGTGGTGGGTCAAAAAGCAGTAGAAGGGCAAGATATCAAGCCAACTTCTGGATAGAACTTCTGACTTCATAACAATATTGCTGTCTTTTTTAAGCAAGACATCTTATTCCAATAATCAATTAATTTACTAGCAAGCAGATATCCTATTCTCTATACTGTTTAGGAATAAAAATCCCAAAATAAATGAAGTCATGTGCCACAGTGCTTCACTGAATCCTGCTCTGTAGTAAATGACCATCATAGCTATTCATGTTCTGTTCTATTAGATGAAGACAGGAGACCAGGAGGTAGAGGGTAAAAACTGAGTTGCAATATGCAAGAGATATCAAAGTCCTAAAAGAAAACCTTTAGGCATCCCTCCTGGTGGCGAGATGGCCACTGTGCTTCCAAGCAACAAGTTACAATTCTAGGCAGGAAAGGGTGTGGGAAAAAAGTAAAGGGTTTCTTGATTCTGGTTGTGGGAGGCCTGAAGCATAAACATAAACACTTTGCAGGGCTCTAATGTCTGTCTACATCCTAGGTTAACTCAGTAGAAGGAGTGCTTCTATATAAAATGGAGAGCAATGATGCAAAAACAAATCAGAAGGTACACAAGTCCAGCGCGAATGACAAGAAACGAAACAAAAGTCAAGAGAATGGGAAGGAAGTAATGGGGGAAACAAGAGAAGGTGGTTTGTTTTTTTTCCATCTTTCCTCCCGATCTATAAACATGGATGAGGCACCTGGAGGGAGGTGGAAGGAGTGGGTTTGCTGTTTCATTATAAAGATGGATACAGAGAAGTTTGATGAATAAGGAAGAGTTGAATAGAATGTGTTATCTCCTGTTTCCTTAGACTTTCTCCTTCCAGCCACTGTTGCCTCAATTAGGAACAGCTTTAATAGGCCTGGTCATTTCCAGCAAGGGCAGGGGCAGGCCGACTCTGGGAGCCTCCTCCCAACCAGTGGCTGGAAGCTACACTCAGTCCTGCTTAAACACTGTTCTTGGTATTCCTGAAGTACACCTGGAGGCAATTCTGGGTCAGTGGATGTCTACAAAGTCCAAGCTATCCTTTTTAATGCTAGCTATGTCTGACTGAGCCATACAATCATCTATATCTTGATTTCTCCATTGCCTTCTAGATTCCTCCTGAAGCTGCTGCTGAACCTTGCTCTTTGACCCACTTAGCTGAGTCCAGACACTCTGTTCTAGACCTTCTTCTATGTGTTGAACTCTGCTCTTCTTTAATAATTTTTTAAAAATGTTTGTTTATTTTTGAGAGACAGAGTATGAGCAGGGGTGAGGCAGAGAGAGAGGGAGACACAGAATCTGAAACAGGCTCCCGGCTCTGAGCTGTCAGCACAGAGCCTGACATGAGGCTTGAACCCACAGATTGTGAGATCATGACCTGAGCCAAAGCAGGACGCCCAACCAACTGAGCCACCTGGGTGCCCCTGGACTCTACTCTTCTTTAACCCACTAGTTTTCCCGTGTTCTGCTCCACATTGGGTAGAATATGCAATATAACTATAGGATTCCAATGACCCTGGCATCCCCAACGTTCCAGAAACACATCCCAGGTAATCTTGGGCACTCCTTACATCAAGCTTGAGTTTTCCAGTCTGATGGAAGCTGTGATAGGGCCATTGATGACCACCCTGGAGAATTTATATCCTTTCCCACAGTCCTGTTTTCCCACAGCTTTCTCTTTGCTGAGTGCACTGGCTATTACTTATCCCACAGCATTTCCTCTCTCTTATTGTCTGGTGTTGAAGCCCCAATTGTTTAGGTACCTGGCAGACATTCCTTGTTCCTGGGACGGCACGTGAGTGCTCTAGCCCAAATGGATGAAACATGATTGCCCTACAAAGCTTATGTACCCTTGGGCAGTGTTCCGGCAGATGATCTACAGAAAATTTCTAGACTTCCTGATCAAAAGGCACTAGCTTTTTGGAGTTCCTCTTTGCCTCTTTATCCTCCTCCCATCTTCTTGCCTGGAATTCTATATAATCTGGAGGAGCAGCAGTCCCCCTGCAAGGCAGTCTGTTGAAGAAAGCCAGTGCTTTCTGTGTCAGAAGAAAAAAGTCTGGTGCCCCAAGGCAATGCTGAGCAGCTGCATCAGCCTTGGGTTGCCTACCTCCAGGCTTACTGTAAGGAAATGAAATTCTTTTTCTGAGTTGTTTTCTGACAAAAGGGAAGGTCTTTGACAGAAGGGAAGTTCTGCTGAAAAAAACGCAGGAATCTGAAGCTCCAGAGCAGGGGGTCTCCTTACGGAATTCATATGCACTTGGGTGTGTGACGGAGTTTTCTTTCCTGCCCTAGGAGGAGGACAGGATTGGCTTTGTGGATGACCCTTTTGTTAGTGGAGGCAGCTGAGTATCCATAGCTCTGGTGCCACCAGAGTTGTTCTTGGAAAAATTGTCCAGGCTGTGACAAAACCTGCCAAGATTTTTCAGATCCCCTCCCTGCTACTTTCTGTGGGTACATATTACTTTGCCAGGAAGCACCAGACCAAGTGTTTTTAAGCGTCTTAATAGGAATCACATGAACCTCCTATGGGTTAAATCCCAGGTTTCTCCGCGGTTCTGAGGCTCTGTGGGTGGCATGGGAGGCCGTGAGGGCGGATGTGAGCGGCTGGGGAGGACACAGACCTGGTCAGAAGGAGACTGAGGCCTGGAAAAGCCAAGGGCAGAGCACCCAGGATAGAAGAAGTAGCCTCAGCTTCAGGGTGTGTGGTCTCCCACCGGGAATGGCAGGCAGTCTGTTGAAACTCATCAAGCTCGGAAAGTAAAAATAGCCTGAGGACAGACAGAATTGTCTGAGGACAGACAGCATTGTCATGTCCTTGGGGAAAAGAAAGGCTTCTGAAACAAGAGGCACAAAGCAAATACCACAAAGAAAAAAATAAATTTGATGTAAAAAAATGTTAGAATTATGTTTCACCAATGATAATATTTACAGTAGGTATGTGATTAGAAAATTAAAAATAGAATCCAGGATACATAGTGAGCTCCTATAAATCAATAAAAAGGACACAGACATACCAATTAAAAAAAGGTCACAAATGAAATTTGAATGCTTAATGAGGTAAGAAAAATAAATATATCTTATGTATTTTTATTTTTATGTGTTTGTAAAAAAATTTTTTTACGTTTATTTATGTTTGAGAGACAGAATGAGACAGATCATGAGTAAGGAGGGGCAGAGAGAGAAAGAGACACAGAATCTGAAGCAGACTCCAATCGCTGAGCAAGCATTCAGCACAGAGCCCAATGCGGGGCTTGAATCCATGAACCGTGAGATCATGACTTGAGCTGAAGTCAGACACTTAACCGACTGAGCCATCCAGGTGCCCTTGTATTTTTATTTTTATTTAGTGTATGCTTTATTTAAAATAAGCGTATTTGCTGTGCAATATAAACACTAAAAAGATGCTGGTCTTCACTAAGAAAATGTAGAAAGCAAAAAAAGAAAGAAAACAAAAACTAAAACCAGTTATTTAACTTCCATTGACTTGACACAAATTATATAAAATTTGATAATTTTAGGAATTTGCAAGGATGTGAAGAAATGGGTCCCTCATATTCTTCTGGCAACGTGACAGTTTCTATTTAAAATATCTGACCATTTGACAAAGCAGTTTCCTATTGCGAGCCTTGCAGAGGTGTAAGAGGGGATGCAAAATAATATTCATCACAGCACTATTTGTAATAGTAAAAGCCTGGGAACAAACTACCAAAGTCTATCAACAGAGAGATAGCTTCTTTAAAAAAAAATCTGTGGTCATATTGCAGAGTATTAGGAAATAATTAGATAGAATAAGGAAAATGGTAAGGAAAATGAAGAGAGCCAAACATTCAGAGGAAAAGGTTGCATGATGCAGGACAAGTAATGGATGAGGGCTTCAGATGTCATGCTGAGGAGCTTAGACTTTATCCTCTTGGACAATGAAGAGGGTTAAGAAGGTGAGTGCTTTGGTCAGATCTGAGCTTCAGATAAATCACCCAAGCAGCAGAGCAATGTATTTAAAAAACTCATCTTTAGAGTTAGGAAGGCAAGTTGGGAGATAATTCAGGAGTCCAGGTGAGAAATGACAAAAGGTCTGTACTTCCTTAGGGTTTGCAAGAGAGAGGAAGAGGAAGCCTGGGCTTAGTTAGATGATATTAGTCCTGGTAAGGTAGATTGTTTTTCAATGCATGAGCTTCTTAAAGGAAAGCTCACTGAGGAGGGTTTGGAGGTCTTCAAAATGAATAAATATCTCCCTGAGGAAAAGGAACCACCTAAAGAATCCAATAGCAAGAGAGCAAGTGGGGAGAAGAGGGAGGTAGAGGGTGAGAATCCCAAACAGTCTCTGCACCAGCACGGAGCCCAGACGCGGGCCTGATTTCGTGACTGAGAACATGACCTGAGCCAAAACATGAGTCGGGAGCTTAACTAAGTGAACCACCCGGGCGCCTCCAGACCCAGATACTTAAAGTCATCTGTATCATCACAGGAAAAAAGGAAACCTAAAAAAATAAGCTGTACATTCTTGAATGAAGGCATGACCTTGTTGGCTTTGTTCCCACCAAATTCCTACGATCTAGCACAGTTCCTGAAATACGGTAGGTGCTCAATAATATTTGTTGAGAAAATGAATTAATGAATGAATGTAAACTTTCTAGTGGTGAGATCTAAACAAATAGTGTCAGCCAGGGTAATATCCCACCTAAGAATTGTAGAAAATGCTAAAAAAAGAACCAAGTGGACATTTAAGGCTATTTTTGGAAGATAAAAAGTTGTCATTTGCAGATGGGTGCTGAAAGATACAACCTTTTGACTCAAGAAGCTCTGGTTTTGACTGAAAACAAGAGACTGTGTAGAAGTAGGAGTGGTGAGGTGGGCAGACTGATGGGTTTGGAAGCTACCATTTAACAGGTCTAAAGAAGCACATCTTCAAAGCACAGGTAAATTATATCTCTGGGTAATGACAGAACTCTAACTGAGCTCGCTGTGCCCATCTCCACACGGGCTTCATCTTGCACTAGGGTCTGGGGACACAGTGCTGGAGGATTCCACGTTGCAACGTAATGCTTTGTCCTAGAAATTTCAGGAGTCACTTGCCTCATAGCCTGGTGGTCAAAAACCACATGGCTCATTTGCCTCATTGGGGTAGAAAAGTGCAATCTCTCATGTGCCAAGAAGGGGAGGTGTTTTGGGTGAGGCTGTCTTTAGAAGTCTTTACTAGAAGTTCAAATGGGAATTTATTGAAAATGTGCTTCTCAAAGAAAAATGTGCTTCTCTTTCCTTTATGCAGATCTTTTTTATTTTTATCAAGGTATACTCTGTTTTTATATCTCTTGTGCTACGGTCTGTACTTTTTATGCTAAAGAATATTATCTTAGCTGCCATATTGAATTTTGTCTTTTTTGCTTGTCCTTTATCAGACTGTAGGATTTCAGCTGAACGGTAACCATTTCCAGTTGTGTAAATCCCCATCTGGAAGCTGAGGAGGAGAGGGTCTATGTGCATGGCTCCTAGCTGACTTTCTGATGTGTGTGCATGTGTGCATGCGTGTACACATGCAGCAGTTTTTTTTTTTTTTTTATGTGTTTTGCAACGCTAGTCCTGGTATTTTCACAGACTCAACACCTGTCCTGGCACAGAGTGGGTCAAGTCATGTTTGCTGAGTTCGTTGCATGCTGGTTTAGTACTTTGTGTCTGTGTGCTCTCGGGGGCCTGGAACCAATCCTACCCCAGAGATGACTGGCTTTGCTTTGGGATTGGAGCCCAGGAAGTGTGGTAGCTGACTTCTAGGAAATACTCCAGCTGTAGTCTCTGGTCCTGAGCAAGGCTGATGTGGTTTTTCCTCTAAAATGGTAATAGAATATTGCATTTTAAATGCTTCTTCATCTATAAAATAAGAAAATCCTTTCTCTTTCCTAAGTGCAGATGTGCACTCAGCACAGTGTCTAATATATAGGTATACATAGTATATATATTATTATATATACTATCAATTATTATTGTTCCATTAGTTAATTCTTTTATTGTTCCAAGGATTAATTGGTGCTTTACTGATTTATTTATTATTAAAAACTTTTTTTTAATGTCTTATTTATTTTTGAGAGAGAGAGAGACATCGTGAGCAGGGGAGGGTCAGAGAGAGGAGATACAGAATCTGAAGACAGGCTCTGTCAGCTGTGCTGACAGCTCAGAGCCTGACGCGGGGCTCTAACCCACTGAACCGTGAGATCATGACGTGAGCTGAAGCCGGATGCTAAACCGAATGAGCCACCCAGGCGCCCCTGACTTATTGAGTATATTCCTTTGGTTAATGTAATGGGTGAAATCTGGAATCATCCTTTATTTTTGGAGGCCAGCAGGAGGTAGTGTTAGGTGAAATCACGAATGTGGGGCCTCAACATAGATGTCTAAGAAGAGACAACAGAGACCTCACTTTCTCTGCTGTGAGACACACAGAGAAGAGAACTCTCTGAAGGCCAGGAAGAGGACTCGTACCAGGACCAAATCAGCCAGCACCTTGATCTTAGATTTCTCAGACCCTAGAAATGTGAGAAATAAATGGTTAGCCACTCAGTCTTGTGGTATTGTTTTTACGGCAGCCTGAGCTGAGTAAGACACTTTCGCACTAGACGGGTTTGTCATCCTATGCTGTGTGTCCGTCCTTGGTCATCGCAAGAAACCATGCACTCCACCCCAAATATGCTCTGCCCACCACATCCTCCCTGCCACCCACAGTGCCTGAAGACTGCATTCTCCTCCCACTGATGGCTTTCCCAGGAGATGCTGCCACAAGGATTTTCTTGGGGAGAGAGATCAGGAAGAAGAGAATGCTAAACTAGAAATTGCTAAATGTCTTGTCAGTGGAGGGAAGGGAAAGGCTAGGAACTGACATATGTTAAATTTTGTCGCAACATGATTGCCAAAGTAATACGTGTTCATTATAAAAATCCAAACAACACGGAAGTATAGAACATAAAAGGTAAACTTCCCTCCTTGCCACTTCATTATTCACATTTTGCTCCCTACTCACCACAGGTCTCCACCATTAATGGATGGGCATTAATGTTACCAGATGGTGTCCAGGGTGTATACATATGGGTGGGCACACGCACACTTGTGCAATAGTATATACACAAATATAAACTTTCTTACAAAACCAAAAATATTATTCAGCATCTTGCGTCATTTCACTTAAAATTATATCATATAGTCTTATGTCATATCGCATATCGTATATCACATAGTGTATATTGTATATCATATTCAGATGGAGGGAATATACCTCCATACCACTTCATATGGATTTATCCTGTTCTTTCTAACAACTATGTAGAATTCCGTACTATTGTGTTCCATAATTTATTTAATAATTTCCCTTTTGATGGACATTGAAAACTTTTCATTTTTTCCCAATTACAAATGTTTTAGTGAACATTCTTGTTCATATATCTTTGCATAGTTGTTTAAATGTTGTCATAGCTCAGGCTGCCAAAACACAAAATACCATAGACTGGGTGGCTTAAACAATAGACATTTATTTTTCACAATTTAGGAGGCTAGGCGTCTGAGGTCAGGGTGCCAGTAAGTCTGGCTCTGATGAGAAGGCTCTTCCTGGCTTGCAGGTGGCTTCTTTCTTGCGGTGTCTTCACCTGGCATAAAGTGAGGACCTTGTTTTCTTATAAGGACACTAATCCCACCTGGGATCCCGGCTCCATGACCTCATCGAACCCTAGTCACCTCCCAAAGGCCGTCCTGGGGACGAGAGCTTCCCTATAGGAATTTGGGGGGCACATTTAGTCAATAACAATAATTAATAATAGTAATAGTAGTAGTATTAATTAATAACTAATAATAATAGTTGAGTTTATTTCTACAAGTGAAATTGCCATATTAAAGGATCCACATATGGAAAATTTTGATTGTCCTCCAAAAAGATTGTGACACTTCCTATTCCCACCAAAATGTGTCCTGAAAAGAGATTATCATTTCATTTTAACTGGCATTTTCTTAATTGTTAGAGGAGTTGAACATATACTTTCTTTTTAAAAAAATTTTTAAAAATGTTTTATTTATTTTTGAGAGAGAGAGAGAGAGAGAGAGAGAGAGAGAGAGAGAGACAGCGTGAGCAGGGGAGGGGCAGAGAGAGAGGGAGACACAGAATTTGAAGCAGGCTCCAAATTCTGAGCTAGCTGTCAGCACAGAGCCCAATGCGGGGCTCGAACCCACAAACTGTGAGATAATGACTTGAGCTGAAGCCGGCTGCTTCACCAACTGAGCCACCCAGGTGCCCCGAACATATAACTTTCATAAATGTTTTAGTCATTTGTAATTTTTCCACGAATTGTCCATTTGTGCACTGTCAGAATTTTAGGGGGTGTTTAACTTTTTTTATGGGCTCATTGGAATTCTTCATATTTTAAGATATTAATTCTTGCTGTTCTTAAACTTTTTTCCTCATATGAATTTTGACTTTTTAAAAAAAGTGTTTAGTTTTTTTTTCTTTAAAAACTACAAAAAAAGGGGAAAAAAAGGAATTTAGGTGGTCATATTGCCAATCTTTTTCTATGGCTTTGGAATTTTGTTGTCAGGCATTACCAGCAACTTTTCCTCATGAGATTCAAAAATACTCAGATACACTTTGCCCAATCCTTGGATTGTTTTGGTTCTCATGCTTAGCTCTTTAGTCTGTCTGCAATTTGTTTTGGGTGAGCTGTGAAATAGAGCTCTAATTAACTTTTAAATGCGTCGAAGTTTTTTCTAAAACCATTTACTGGAGAGTCTTCCTTTCCTCAATTCTCTGGAAAGTTATCATTGTCATATGCTGCATTTCCACACAGAGCATGTGTCTGTCTCCAAACTTCTGAAGTATTTAAGTTATAGTTTTACATAGTGTACTTTTACATTATGCATATCAATTGAAAATTCAATTGTTTTTCACCTGGTCTTGGCTACTGTTGTGGGTTTTCTTTTCTAGATTCCAAGTTCTAATACTTCCACTTCCCGAAATAATGACTGGAATTTTCATTTGAATTGCAATGAATTTATATAATAATTAGGGAGAATTGGTGTATTTTCAGGGTTAAGTCCTCATATCCATAAATGTAATATATTTTTAAGTGTTTTTTTATGCCTTAGCAAGCTTTTGTGGGTTTTGTTTTCATGCTGTTCTTGGCTTATTTAAGTTTATATGTAGGTGTTTTGTAGTTTTAGTTGCTATTTTAAATGAGATTCTTTTCCATTAGATTGTCCAGTTAAGTGGCAGTAAATGCAAAAGTTATTGATTATATTTACATCTGGCCACCCTATTGAATTTTCTTATTCTTTTTCCACATTTTTATTTAAACTCTAGTTATTAACATATAATGCAAATTGGGTTTAGGAGTAGAATTCAGTGATTCATCACTTACATACAACACCCAGTGCTCATTATAACAAGTGCTCTCCTTAGTCATCAACCCTCAGTTCTCTATCCTTAAGAGTCTCTCAGGGTTTGTTTTAATAATTTTTTCTAACCAGTTGCTTTGGGGTCAGCAAAGTTCTGTAAAGGGCCAGATGGGAAATGGTTTTGGCTTTGCAGATCATAGGATCCCTGTTGGAACTACTCAACTGTGCCATGATAGTGTATAAGCAGTCATAGACAATGTAGAAAGGTATAGGTGCAACTGTGTTCCAATAAAGTTTTATTTACAAAAAACAGGCTACTGGCCAGATTTAAACTTTGGGGATGGGACAAGTCTTGCTGACTATATTCTAAAGATGCAATGTATCATATATAATGTGTTTTTCCTTGTTTCTAAAACAGTGAACTTCAGGAGAGTGTTGAAAAACAGAAGTGATAATAGTCACTCTTCTCTTGTTCTTATTTAAGGTGCTGGCATTTCACTATTAAATTCAATGTTTCTTAAAAATTTTTTTTAAATGTTTATTTATTTTGGAGAGAGAGAGACAGAATGTGAGCAGGGGAGGGGCAGAGAGAGGGAGACACAATCTGAAGCAGGCTTCAGGCTTGGAGCTGTCAGCACAGAGCCCAATGTGGGGCTCGGACTCACGAACTGTGAGGTCATGACCTGAGCCGAAGTCAGATGCTCAACTGACTGAACCTGAACCACCCAGTTTGGGTCTAGTGAAGTGTTTACTGATGAACATTTGCCATTTCAATTTCTATATGAAAAACAGTGTACCCATCTGGAGGCCTCTTTATCCTTGACAGTTAAAGCCTTTGTGCTGTATTAGGTCAATTTCACTTAGACTTGCCCTTGTGGAAATTGGCCAGCAAAATGTAAGAGCAGAGGAAATGTGTTAGGTTAAAATATCTCTGTTGGTTTATCTGCCCATTTCTGTTTGGGTTCAACAGTAGAAAAGATAAAAGAAGAAGGCTCACTTCACTGTTTCAAGAAAAGAAAGGAGTATGCACTCTGGAAAATTGAATTTAACTCCTGGAAACTGGAGTCAAAGAAACCCAGTTTCTATTAAGTTGTCAGGTCTCATTTGCTCAAGCAAATGGGACTAGATGTGGGTGTTGGGGACCCCGGGTTATAGAGCTCCCCAGTCTCCCCAGTCTGTTCTCCCCACACTCCAGTCCATGGACTGTTCCCTTTCTTCAGGGAGCGCTAGCCTGGAGCCTACCCCACTTCTCCTGCACCGTGCTTAGGTCCTGGGAGTCTAAGGATTTCTGGCCAAGTGGTCCCAGGCTGGAGGCTTGGTCAGTATCTTCACCTGTGCTGACTTCATGCCAAAGAGTGGCCCAGGGGTGGCCTACATGGTGGGGGACTGAGCCACAGGTAAGAACACAGTGGGAGGCACCACGGGTACACCTGTTCTCTTGCTACAGATGTACATGTGTTGGATTTAGGACAAGGAATGCACTTTGCTTGGGCTCAGAAAGGTTTGCTTTCAAGAATGGGGTAAAATATATTTTTCTTTCCTTTAGACCCTAGCATCCAGTTTTTTAGCTCAGTGTCCCAAGCAAGGAGAGAGATTCAAGGCAGAACTTGTAGAAGCATTTCAGAGTGTGGACTTGGCTGTTGTGTCCACGCTCTATATCTCTCAGGGCCCTCGGTGTGACTAATGGGGAGCAGAGTGAGAGGCTCCTTCAAGGTACTAATTACAAATGTGCCCATAGACTCTTTATCATATTTTGTTTACGATTTTTGAAACTAGGGTGGAAATCAGATCTGTTCTTAGGGCTTCTCTACCCACATTTTTAGATGTCCTTTCTGGGTATAGAGGAAATACATTGAGAGAAACAAAGTCTAGAGACTTTGCCTCAGGAGAGCTTGCCCAAGTCCCGAGCAAAGGGGAAACCCAAAGAAAAAGAATCCTGTCCTCCTTTTCAGACCCTCCAGTTCTTGGGAAAATTTTTCTCTCCCCAGGTAGTTATAATTACTTTCACAAGATTATTGGCTCAAAGCAAAATCTCTTCAAGCTGAAACTCCATCTGCCTTGAGGTTCAGCTGGAATTATGGGAGGCAGGATGGTGCGGGGTGGTGGAGACTATGGTGCCAGTGAGTGTGCCCCAAAGCAAGGGCACTCCTCTGGGGTCATAAGCCATGGTCTTCCCTTGGGCATGACATTCCAGGCTCTAGGTGGCCAGTGCCCCATAATGCTCTCCATGTCTGCCTCCTTTGCTGAGATTTGCCTTTCTCTATATGGGGCTAAAGCCCCTAATCGAAGGCTTTGAGCTCTCAGAGGCTTAATTTTTCCCAAGATGCCTGACAATACCAGCATGTGGAAGTTCAGGAGGCCAGAAAGCCAGGGAAGGCTGGGTCCACCATGGAGCACTGGAAAGTTCCCGATTTGCTTCTTTTTCACAGACCTAGTTATCCTGGAGTCCTGCTTCCACATGAATTGCAATGTACTCTCAGCCCTGTTTGTACGTAGGCGACCGATGATCTTCAGAATGAACAACACGAAAACAAAGCTGCAACTTTCCTGGAAATGATGAGAGTCAGCCCTGCAGGGATCGGTGGTGGTCGTGAGCCAGCCGAGCCCCACTTCCTGCTCTCTGTTCTCCTGAGGAACAGAAACAAGGCGGAGCATTGTGTGGGGACCAGCTGGTCCAGGAGAAAGTAGTGGCCGAGGGAGTTGGGGCTTTATTCCCTGGGGCCAGAGAGCTGGAAGTCAAAGAAACCTAAAGCCCTGTGGAAGATTCCAGGCCAGCGGAGTGGATTCCAGGTGCTAGTTCCGCGGTCTAAAGCCAACTTAAAACTGTACTCCCCCCACTTCCTGCCCTGTGCCCTCCACCTCCCAGCTGGTCAGCTGCTGGTCCTCAGTTTTCGGAAGCTGACCTCTCCTCCCTGTTGCTGCCACCTGGTTTATCACCAAGGTGGCTTTTCTTCAGTTGTTGAGATGGGTTTACACTCCCAGACTCTCACTTGTGGTCAGTACACATGAGAACACTGCTTATTCCGTTATGTGCTCAAGTACTTAGCTGGAGAACTGGGTTCTTACAGAACTTTTACCTCAATCTTGGCAGAACAATTTCCTTAAGTGCTAGGGGTTACTTTCCTGGCTCACAGGAAGCTTAGAATGTAAGTGTTTCAGCCGCACAGAGTTCTCATGGACTGAGAAAGCCCTTAGAGGTAGGGGAGGTGGATGGCAAGGTGTAAGCCATGCAGCCCGGGGTGGGGGGGTGTGCCCTCACACAAGGGTGTGCTTTGTTCATTCCTCAGGCTTCTAGCGTTTGTGATTTAGCAGAATCACAACAAAACTTGTTTGCTTTGGTGCCTGCCATAGAAAAATCTCATCCATCAAGGAATTCCCTCTTGGGAAAATGGGTGCTGGGTACTGAGGAGGGCACTTGTTGGGATGAGCACTGGGTTTTGTATGGAAGCCAGTCTGACAATAAATTATATTCATAAAATTAAAAAAATAAAAATAAAATAAAGGAATTCCCCTCTTGGCTCCATGTTTCTCCACAATGAAGGAAATCAGGAGAAGGGAGGTCCTAGGAGCAGGTGCGAAGATGCTGCAGACCCCGGTCAGAATGCACACTGCTGGCACACAGCATGGCACTGAGGAGTCCCAGTCACACACAGGGAGCCTCCAAACATTAAAAAGTTTCCAGGCCATTTGGGTGTGGACAAGAGAGCTTTGGAGTCCAGAGTGGGGCCAGGGAGGCTATGGGAATCCTCTGTACTTTCTGCTCAACTGTTCAGTGGTTGAAGTTAAGACCGCTCTAAAAATAGAATTTATTAATTAATTTAAAAAAGTTATCAGGAAAGAATATCTACAGTAGGTCAGATATGATTAATAACTACTGCCAACACTGCATTGTTAACAAAGGATACAATATTATTACTTATAAGTAAAGAACAATGAATAATATACATCTAATTTTTTAATACTCAATATACAATCAACATGTTCTGATCAACAGTGTAAACCATGTGAAAGAGAATCTTGCTTTTCATTTGTACACATATTGCTTTCATCACAGCAAAACTTACATTGTTAAGACGTACCGTACGTACATAGAAGCTATAAAGCTATTGCTTGCTTGTTTCAGAAATGAAGGTATTGCTCTCTGTTGTGAACTCGACATGGTCACCCAACAGATCTATAGGATCTCTTCATTTCCAAGAGATGGTGTTACAGTATAAGATTATTTTGTAACCAAATCATGTCAAAAGGGTTTAAAAATAACAATAATTAAGTGCACCTAAGAAAAAATATTTATGCTTTCCTTTGAAGTTTTATATGCAAGGCGATAGGATGGGGGTGCATGGTACGAACTTCTGTGGGCTATTGAGACAGGACAGACCTGTGACCTTGGAGGCCAATTTTAACCATGGAAGAGAAAACAATCCTAATTGCTTCAGGTTTTTTTTTTCCAGCTGCAATGTATGAAAAATATATAAAAGTGTTTCTTAAAGCAAGAATCCTTTTCTTGGACTCTTGTTTTTGTAAAAGCCATCTAACTACTTACACATAATGTCTCTCTTTTATAATGTAACTGATATGTTAATGTTTTCTTTCTCCCTGGGAAATAAAGGTTGTGGATGGATGCCATGTTGGTTGGACCAGCAGCAAGAGTGCTCCCTATCTTTATTATACCACCAGTCCACCTTTAATAGAGGAAATGGAAAAAGGTGTCTGTTCCATATTTCCTTCCCTTTTCATCAATTGGTTAAACCCTCTCCCTTCTAGTGCTTGGGCAGCTTGTCATGGAACCTCCATTCATCCATGGTCCTGCCCGCCAGCAACGGGCAATGAGGTCCTTGAAGCATCGAGTTGTCCAGTCACCTAGATTGGTGGTTCTCAACCTTGGCTGTCCATCAGAATGACCCTTAAGAGCTTTCAAAAGCACAGATGCCTTGGTTTCACCCATAAAGATTTGTATTGAATTGGTCTGAGGTGGGGCTGGACCTCACTAGTTCCAAAAGCTCTCCAAGGGATTTCACTGTGCAGCCAGGGGCTGAAAACACTTTTTTTCTGGGATGGGCAGGTGGGGTCATTAGAAGGATTGGGAAACATGGACTTCATTAATGTACTGAGTAACCAAAACATGCTGTACATTATTAGGGCTCTGCAGATATGTCTAGTCTATTGGTAAATGCATATCAATTGTAAATATAAAAATAGAATAATTTGTATCAAAGTCAGATTAGTATATATAAGCCAACAAAGTGCTATATTATTATTATTTTTTTTTTCTTACACAGACAGGATCATGCTGGCAGTTGAGTAGGGTGTAGCTTGCAGTTGGATCTGTGTTAGCAATAACAAAGTCATTCTTTTCCTCTAACATTGACAGAGCCTGCTTTAGAAGAAGGCTAAGCCATATATGGTTTTTACCTTTTCTCATTTTATAAATATAAAAAGCATGATTCCTCTTTATCAGGACAATGACCTAACTTAGCTCTGCAATGAGGCTGTGCCTTTTTATAAGAAACTATTCCCTTGGTTAAATTAAATCCCTTCAAACAAAGATTTCAGTTTCTAATTTTGATTCTGTTTCAGTCTTTCTAAGCTGTAGTAGAAAAATGAGTTTTTCTAAAAACATACCTTATATAAAGTTCAGTGCTACATGAGAGGCTAATAGTCCTCAAAAAAGTTACAAAAATAGATGAACATTTACAAACTCTATCTGAAGGTGTCTTTCATAGTACAAAAATGTATGCCCCCGATACGACAGATGTGGCTGGTAATAGAGGCAGGGATTTCTTTTCAGAGGTTTTACAGCCCGTGGGCAAGGAAATACAAACAGATCATTATGTTGTAATAAAAACATTCACTTATCAAGAGAAAGAAATGCAAAGTAGACATTGAGGGCAATTCCACCAGCTGTCACTTGGAGCGAGCACCAAGCACCTTGTTCAATGCAGAAGAGGTTGATTTTTCTAACTTCTTAGAAGACGCAAACTGTTCCAGGGCTTTACTGAAGCTCCAATTTGGGTGTTTGCCACTTTCAGGGTAAGCTGCTATTGACAAAGAATTAGAGGCTTTGGAATGGTCACTGGCGGCCAAGTCTCAGGAACATTAAGGACTCAACCACCTCCTTTTACCTGACTCAGGCTTTTCTATTCTGCCCTGACTTGGTGGCACGGTATAGAGTACTGCAGGTCACCTTAGAGATGAGGGTTTCAACTCTGCTTGCCTATTAGGATCACATGGGGAGCCCCCGAGAGTCCACTTATATTGGTCTGTGCGGACCCTGCCCCTTCTTTTTAAGCTCACCAGGTGCTTCTGGTTGGCAGCAAGGGTGAGATCTGCAGGTCACCATAACCCAACAGCTTCATTCCTGCTTGCGTAACCCAAGGCCTGGCAAGTGTGCAACGGGCCAGCAGGATGCCTCCAGCCAAGGGATGGGTCTCCCCATACGCCTTTCCTTTATGCCAGTGGTTCCCAAATCTTTGGTGCTCATCAGAATAACCTGGGGAAGCTCTGAAAAGCCCATGGGCCCAGGTTACACCTGAGCCAAATTAAGTCGGAATCTTTCAGGCCCAGATGAAGCACTTTCAACAAATACCTAAATCTTGTTCTCAACTGGGATGCAATTTGGTGCCTCCACAGCACTGCTGGTTACAAAACGAGTGACAACCGTGTCTCAGCAAATCTAGAATTTGGAAGATTCATCTTTTATACTTTGGGAGGTGATGGAACATTTTTCATAGAGCATTGACTGCAGGGACTCCTTAAAGTGTATAGGAGATGTGTGAGGACACTGGTCCAGGGTAAGTGCTTCCAACGGTTCCTTTTCCCTAAACTGTTTCCAAAAGCCAGATCTGAGGTGGGGCCAGGGGAACGTTTCCAGGAACTGACTGAGGAAGGAACAGGCTCTCTCTAGGGTCTTCAAACCCAGTGTCATTAAGGAGGACTGAAGAGACAGTGTAGAAGTTTTGAACTCTGGCCAATCAGGGCATGAAACGGAAATACTGGTGCTGTGGGGAGCCCTCTCCTCATCTGCCTACAGTGATGAAGGGGGCCCTGACTCAGGCTCTGCATTCCCAGGCTCTGAAGCATCTAGAAGCCCCCTCTGCACCGCCCTGACTAGCCACAGTGAGGACATTCTGGGAAATGCAGTTCTACAATGAAGAGAATTTAGCAACTAGATTTGATGCAGGAAAACTGAAATACAAAAAAGAAAAAGCTTGAATAGTTTTTGCTGTTTTATTATGTTATACTAAAATACTGCAAATTACAAAAATACTAGGATTTAACTGCTACTGTTGAACTGACACATTCAGTTGCTCCTCTCATCAGTCACTTGCTTCTGGACAAGTAAGTGGTAACAAAATGCGTATCATTCCGTTTCCCGGGGCTGAACAAACTTCTGACTAAAATATTTATTTCTGGGGTGGATAAATAACGAAAGTGGTTTACTGACACTGGCATAGAATTTTAGATTCTTAGAACGATGTTTAATCTTTTCACTAATCATTTTCAAATGCCCAGAAGGACCCATGTGTAGGGCACTTGGGGAAAGCTACTGGCTAGTTGCCAGGCTTAAAGGGACAGCTTGTAAAGGCGACCTAATGCAGCCTTTTCCCCCACTTCATTAGTGGTTCCTCTGACAGATGCTTTCTTGGTCAAGTTTTCCTCTGATGGGAACACGCTTCCCATTTCCCCTATGGCTAAGACCCTGGTCATGTTTTGGCCCAACTCCACCACTCCCTCCCCAAGGAGGCTTCCAGGTCTCCCCAGGCAGGATCCACCCACTATTCCCTGTTCTGTGCGGTCCATGCTCGGCTGACCTGTCTTGCCTAGCATCCACTGTGTTGCTTTAAGGTTGGCATGTATGAGTCAATTCCCTGTGCTACATTGTGACTTTCTTGGAACCACCAATTATGCTTCATTTATTTTTATATCTTGAGTGCTTATGCTGGGCTAGGATAGTTGCTTCAGAGCATTGAGTACCATTGGGACAAGGTCAATATTTTGGTAACAAAGCTATACAGCCCTGACCTGAGAATCAATAATTTAACAGCAGAAGGACAAGTGTGTGTGTGTGTGTGTGTGTGTGTGTGTGTGTGGCTGAACACATCCGTAGGCTGTATTACTGTCTGCAACATTCTTCCCTCGATAATCTGGATGTTGACTAAGAGTGTTTAAAACACAGTCCACCAAGCACTGCCATGAACTGATCAGACTGCCGGGACACAGGTTGAAAAAACATGTCATGCCCTAAATTAGCTGCATCTTCCAATAACAGGGAGATCGTCTTAAGAGGGAATTTTCTTTTTCTAAAATACCCGTAGATGTTGTTAAGGCATTATCAACAATTTCAAACTCTGATTTCATCTTTACCGCTTTCATTCCCCTGTATATAATGTTGCCTTTATTTCCCCCTGTAAAACGCACCCCCGGTGGGGAGGGCTATAGAACGTTCCTGCACAGGGGCCCCAAAGCCTGGGTCCCTTCATTCCTGGAAGAGTGAGGAGGGACTTTGGGGGCAGCTCACCAGAGATGAAAAAAGTACCCTTTGAGCAAAAATCTTCTAAAGTGACCTAAAAAGAAACTGATCTCCCATAAGAAGCCTAATCTGATAGTGGGGGGTGGAGGTGGGAGGCTGATTGATCATGTTTTAGGAGTGGCTTTACCTCGGCAGTGTCCTGATATACGCCCACTCCTTGACCCCTAAGGGACTTGATGTATTTCCTCTGAGACTCAAGTTTGAGAGTCACGTTCTTACGTGAACTTTTGCATTACTGTTCCACCTTGATTGAAGGCTACTGGTCTCAGTAGGAGCTGATGCTGGATGTGGTTTGTTGTACCGTCTCCTCTTACTGACAGGGAAGGCATACTGAGTTTCAGTGGAATGGAAAATAAACAAGTTCATCTAATACTTCTAACTAGAAAACACCCATGGAGAGTAAGTACCGTGAGGAAACTTGTATAAAAAGAAGTCTGAAGAAGAGTCCTCCCCTCTCCGTTTCTTCTCCCTTCAGGAAGGGTTCAAAGTGGCTTTATCCTCTCGTACCTGCAGTGATGTGATACAGTACCAGTAAGTCCTCCTCAGGACATAGAGCACTTCTAGTTTTGTTAATTGTCTTGCAATGGAAGAATCGTGAAGCAGAGTCAGTGGAATCAAATGTTAGCTGGAAGACGCTGACTCTGGCTTCTTGGTCACAGTTGGGCCTGGATCAACTCAGTGCAGCAAGTGCCATGAGCAAGCTTCCTCCTCACGGAAAAGCCCATTAACAATATAATCAACAACGACAATTAAAAACCCCAAGGGCCCCCAAGCAATAAAACTCCTTATACAGGTTTTTTCCTCAGATGTACCTCACTGCAAGGTGAACTTCTGCCCAAACAGACAATACTCTTGCTCGATGCCTTTTAGAGGAGGCCTCTGAGTTTGAGGACAAAGGAATGTCCCAGAAACTTCCCCAAAGTACATCCAAGTCAGGGGCACCTCCTGGGCCAAAGATGGGTGCATCGGAGCAAATATGGCTGACCCAGTCCGTGGGTCCAAGAGTTAACATGGGCATGATTATCAGCACTGGAGTAGCTGCCGTGGCTTGACCCAGGGGCTGAAACATCGGAGACTGTTATGGCCGATGCTGTCCTCCAAGGTCATGCTCCAATAAATTCACTGCTGGGGGGTGCTACCCTCAGGTAGTCTGCATTTTCAGCTGCAGGACCCTTAAAGAGGCCATTTGACTTGGCTTCCTTGGGAAAGAAGTCCTGTTGGTAGTCAGGGTTGTCCAGGCTAATCTGGTGGCTGCCTTTCCGGGCCCAGAGGGCGGGGCCGTCCAGCACACTGTTGACGCAGGTTGGGTTGGTGTTGAGATACTCCGGGTTGCCCACTGCATTGCTGTGGGGATTTTGGTAGTGAGGGTCTCTGCCAGGAGCTGGATTTAGAGGCTGATTGTGATACACGGGGTTCTGGACAGAACCTGCAGGCCTCTTGGGAACAGACTGATTTATGTATTCTGCAATGGAAAAGAAATCAGAGGTGAAGTAATCAGCAAAGCATCATCCCAAGCAGGATTCTGCTGGACAATCTGAACCCTGTCAACATTTCTCCCCGAGGCCACCGAGCGTGGGGACAGCTGCAGGGATGACTCTTCGGTTGTTGCTGCAAAATAAATGATGTTCCTTTCTGTATTTCTCAAAGCAGTGGGCACATTTGTCTCTTGCCAATTTAAAGTTTGCAAAAAAATGGCTGGCCTTGAGGCATATATGTGTACACAGGTATGGAACATCTGGGGATAAAGCTCAAATTTGGAAAATACATGGTTTGGGTGCCTGTGTTGCTCAGTCGGTTAAGCGTCCAACTTTGGCTCAGACCATGATCTCATGGTTCGTGAATTCGAGCCCCGCATCAGGCTCTGTGCTGACAGCTTGGAGCCTGGATCCTGCTTCAGAATCTGTGTCACCCTGTCTCTCTCTGTCCCTCCCCCGCTCATGCTCGGTCTCTCTCTGTCTCAAAAATAAATAAACATTAAAAAAATTTTAGAAAATACACTTCATAGGCCACAAATGGAGCCAGGATCGAAACTGTAACGTGTGTTCACATACTCACTGACACACACAATCATACACTCGCACACATACATCTTCAATGCTTGCTTCAAATTCTAGGATGTCTTCCAATTGATTCTAAAAGCATATCTCCAACCTGGACGTGACTTGAGCTCAACACAAAGACCTGCATGCGTGCTCAGTCAGTTTATATTTCTCTCCCTCTCACTCATGGTGTCTGGGAATTTGCCAGAGTCTACACCCTGGTAGCCTGAAGGAAGCATGCACTCCCGGCACCAGGGGATGGGAGCTGGCCCTGCTCCCTGGGAAGCCGCACGACTCTTTCCAGGGTAAGCCACTCACCAGGCGCCGGGAGGAAAGTGTCATCCAGGTTGTCCTCAATCAAGGTGCCAGTGGGGTCTGAGCTGTACCGCTGCAAAAAGCTGTCTTCCTTGAGGGGGCAGCTCTGAGAGGAGGAAATAAGGCAAGGTTACTAGTCGGTGCTGCTCAGACTTCAGTGTGTATAAAAATCACCTGAGATTTTGTAAAATGCAGATTCTGACTCAGCAGGTTCTAAGGAGGGCCTGCCACTCTGCATTTCCAGCAAGCCCCCAGGTGATGCCAGTGCTGCTGGCCCACATACCACACAGCGAGTGGCAACGACAGAAATGCTCCGTGAACTGTTCTCTTCAGTGTAGTCGCCAGTTTAAATTGAAGTAGGCACATGTGGCTATGGCTTCTCTCTTGGTAGGTATAGGTCTGGATCAAGGCTTTCTATGATCGAGCACCAGCATCACCTGCTGGCTCAAACAGAGACGGCTGGGCTCTGCCCCCAGCACTCCTACTCCAGTAGGTCTGGGCCAATGGCTTGACAGTTTGCATTTCTCACAAACTGCTCAGTGATTCTACTGCTCCAAGTCCACCAACCACACACTGAACGGCACTGCTGTAAGTCATAGCTATTATTGACCTCAGGGTAGTGGTCAGAGAAACCACCCAAGGAAGAAGGAAGGAGATAAAGGAGGGAAAAATCAAGATTAGTTGGGTGAAGATGGGCATTTTCTATGTCCAAGAGAGCCATGATCCAAAGCTGTGATTTAGTCCTGGTTTTTTTAGGTGTTCATACATACCCCGTTTCGATCGATGCAAGTCACGGTGGAATTGTTGCTGGTGGCACTCTGAAAAAGTTAAACAAAAAAAAAGATCAACAAAAAAAAGATCAACAAAAAGTTGTTTAGCATACACTTGCATATTCTCTGCCATTTTCACTGAATGGTGGGTCTCTTGGAGGGGATATACTTAAAGGTGCTTAATTTTGTCTTGACCCATTAGCTTTAGAAAACTAGGCTTTGTTCTGATTTAATTCTAGTCTTAATAGACCCCAAAAGGTTGTTATTCAGTAGTGGCAACACAATAAAATAATTAATACACTTAACAGGTTCATTCTGACTTTGGCTTGACCATTTGGTTAAAATTTACTTCTTTGTCTCTATGTACATTCCACTAGATGGACATCATTTTCTCTCTACATGTCATTCAAACCAGTGGACACAGCTTGAAAGCGAGTAACATTTCCTACCAGAGAACTCAGGAGGGGGGTCCGGGATGTGGAGGGGCTGTGGAAGAAGCCCTGCTGAGGGATGAGGTACTCATCAGCATCTACGACATCCTCCATGTCCTCCTCGTCCATCAGGGCGCGGTAAAAATTGGAGTCCGTAGGGCTTGGCAGGTGCATTCTCTCATCTCCCTGGTGCAGAGATTTTGAGACAGTTAGCAAGGCCCAGAGAGATGCTAGTCTGCTTCCTGCCCAGAGGAGTAGGGCTCTGTGGTTACAAACAGTGATGCCTATGAAGGACCTGAATGTGAGACAGGAAACCATCAAAACCCTCGAGGAGAAAGTAGGGAAAAACCTCCTAGACCTCCACCGCAGCAATCTCCTACTCGACACATCCCCAAAGGCAAGGGAATTGAAAGCAAAACTGAACTCTTGGGACTTCATCAAGATAAAAAGCTTCTGCAAGGCAAAGGAAACAACCAAGAAAACTAATAGGCAACCAGTGGAATGGGAAAAGATAGTTGCAAATGACATATCAGATAAAGGGCTAGTATCTAAAATCTACAAGGAACTCACCAAACTTCACACCCACAAAACAAATAACCCAGTGAAGAAATGGGAAGAAGACATGAACAGACACTTCTCCAAAGAGGACATCCAGATGGCCTACAGGCACATGAAACGATGCTCAACATCACTCATCATCAGGGAAACACAAATCAAAACCACACTGAGATACCACCTCACACCAGTCAGAGTGGCTAAAATG
>NC_043701.1:53711693-53915183 GCF_006229205.1 Suricata suricatta | reverse complement strand
AAAGACTTAATCATCCATTTTCTATATAAAAAGTAGCTACTTTTTTTGCATGGACCTCAAGTATACTGTAGTATAGAGGTGGAATTTAAGGAAAGGTATTAAGCAGGTTGTGTTTTAGCTTATGGGCAAGTAATAAATTATATCATGTATCTTGAATGTATCATAGATAAGCTGCTATATTACAATTGCCACTTCAGATAGTTGTGAAATTAGGTGATTAACTAGTTGGTACCTAACCTTCTAATTTCTGTATAAGTCTAATTACATGAAATAGAAGTGGGGGTTTTGATTTTTTACTTTGTTTTTCTGGTTGGAGTATCATTGTAACTACTGTATTGTAAATGACGGAAAATAATTGCATGTTAAAAAAATAAATTGTATAAAAAAAACCAAAAAAAACCCAAACAGGGATGCCTATTTGTTCGCCAATTTCATGATAATAAAATCATCCTGGTTCTCTGAAGTCTAGATGCTCCCTTCCTTCCTCTACAGACGTTAAAACACTAGAAGTTCTTTGATGTTTAAAAGACCCTGGATGAGGGGTGCCTGGGTGGGTGGCTCAGTTGGTTAAGCGTCTGACTCTTTATTTCGACTCAGGTCATGATCTCACGGTTCATGAGATAGAGCCCTGCAACGGGCTCTGCAATGTCAGACAGAGGCAGCTTGGGATTCTCTCTCTCTCTGTCTCTCTGCCCGCCCTCCCCTGCTTATGCATGCTCACACTCTCTCTCCCTCTCGCTCTTTCTTAAAAATAAATAAATAAACATAGAACAAAATAAAAGACCCTGAATACAATAGAAACAGCTTAAGAGGAATAAGAAAGGGATGAAGCAGCAGCATTTATTGATGTTAGGTGCTACGATAATTAATAATAAAAAATTTGTCCCTGCTCTTAAGCAGACCTCTCAAACCCTAGGTATTTCCTGAGTGATAAGCGCTGTGAAAGTGTCTTCTGCTACATTAGTGAGTGGCTTTAGGACCGAACCCGATGACTGGAACTACCAGTCTCACCCCTGATGTCCTGGAAGGGAGGAGGGGCTAAAGGTTGAATGAGTCCCCACGGCCTGTAATGTAATCAATGAGGCCTATTTAATGAAGACTCCATAAAAACCCGGAAGAGCTTCCATGCTGGTGGACATGTGGAAATTTGGGAAGAGACACTCAGCTGGTGTCATCAGAGAACTGCTTGCTTGGAGGTCTGTGGAGAGCCCCACTTCCCCACTCCCCAACACACACTGAAGGTGCGAAGCAGAACCTTTGGGTGCTATGCAATACATTTTGCATTCATTATTTCACCGACTTAATTAAAACAGGCCCGTGAGTTTGGTTTTGTTAACCTAAAGCGGGAAGTGGAGAGTCAGGGATTTGAAGCCAGATCTGCTGACACCAAGCCCTGCTTCTCCACCAGACTGTGCTCGGGCTCTGGTTAACTGAAATGTAAAGAGACACATGGAAGGGAGGGGTGTCTGGACACTAGACAGAAGGGAATGGCAAATGAAGTTGGGGGCACCACACATGAACTCCTCTCTTAGTTCAAGGCTTGCTATAAGTGCGCTGAGGATTTAAGGACGGGACCTGGGAGACAGGGAGGCTGAGGTGGCCCACAATGGGACACAGTGATATTTGATGCCCATCAGGGGGACTTTTCCCAGTGGAGGTTCAGACTGTGATCTGGTACCTGGATGACAAGGTAGCGCTGGGGGTCTCGGGCCATTTTGGAGAACTCAATGATCAACTCACGGAATTTCGGGCGACTGTCTGCATCTATCATCCAGCCTGGGGAAGGAATGAGGAAAACAGTACAGTCAGACCCTGAAAGAAATGATGTAGATGGCACTGCTTGATGGGAGCATTTATGGCGACCTCCTTTTAGCCAGATAAGTGATGCAGAAAGCTAATCTCTGTGATAGACGTTTTTGTCTTGGCAAATGAGCACTGATCACAGTTCCCGGACCATGATGCCATAGGACATTTGAATCAGAATGACAGGATCATTCTCTAATTTTCCATGCCTGCTCTTCCTAGAGTTTCACCGCAAGTGACCCAGCAGCCGTGGACGCAGCACCATTTGTGAATTGCTCTGACTGTAGGCAGCCCTGGCGTCCAGGCTCTCCAGCAAAGTCCTCACTGGACGTTCACGCTCCGCTACATTCACTTGGCAGTCTTGCAAGACTGGACACTAGATTCAATTTAGGGAAAGTTGGGGACTTTCTTTAAGAGCCTCAGGGTTTGGGAATTGCACACCCTGGTGCTTCCTCTGTCCTACATATTCAGTAGCCACGCATGCAAGCGAGGGGGGGTGTTCCCGAGTCTTCGTTAGGACACTTGTTAACCTCGCTAGCACATTTGATTACACAATGATCTAAGTCTGGATCAAACAATCTGGAGGAACAGTTCTCAGCTGGAAACCCTTGCATCTCTTGAGGGTTCACATTATTTTTTATCAGCAGGATGTCAAGCTATTTTAGGACAGGCTGCTATGTGACCTTAGACGAATTATGTAACCTCTCTGAGCACTAGCTTCCTCAGCTCAAAGCGAGGAAGTTAAAGTAGGTTAACTCTGTAGTCTGAAGTTCGGAAAGGCATTAGTATTTACATCAACTTTGCTCTGTCATACTCCCTATGCCCCCTTCTTTTATAAGCATAATGTTACCTTCAGAGCCTTTTGAACTCGTGGGTATTGTGGAATAATAGCATCAATCAAGTTACACACTTTTACTTAGATTAAAATGTGTACTTGCTACACTGCACAAGACCTCACGTTGATCTATTATTTGAAAGGCTGAAGTCAAGGCACAAATGTTGATTCTGTGAGCCTCATGTGTTTATTCATTGTTAGGCATTTAAAAACATTCTGTCTCTCTGGTAATGGGCCTCAAAATGCAAAGCGTCTTTTTCATTGAGCAACTCAGAGAGTAGGATATTTTGGTGTAATGGCTTATGGAGGAATTTGATTTTATTTATTTGCTTGTAAACATGGGCACATGCCAGGTCACAGTGCTCAATGAGTCAAGCAAGTGCTTCCTGAAAAATGTTGGGGGAGGGTACATACAGATATTTCTGGACTTGAGTGCTGCTGTAAAGAATGTGACAATATTTCTTCAGGGAATCTGAGGTCTCAATTTTTTGGCTAAGGCAGTGATGTCTTTCTAGGCACAACAAGGTCTAGCAAGGCAAGAGTGGATGGCCACAGCAGTCACTCACACTTGACCATGATCATGTAGACATCGATGGTGCATATGGGCGGCTGCGGGAGGCGCTCTCCTTTCTCCAGGATGGTTGAGATCTCACTCGCCGGGATTCCATCGTAAGGTTTAGACCCAAAGGTCATCAACTCCCAAACGGTGACTCCTGAGAGGATGATGAGTTGATAATTATCACAACACCTTGTTTTTAGTCACCATTTAAAATTTTTCTACCATTTAAAAACCCATGTTCCTGTGGCTTTGGGCCATTTGCTTGAGTGCTGTAAGCCTCGGTTTACCTTTTGGAAAAGTAAGATAATAACAGCATGTGTCTTAGAAGACAGTTGTGCAGATCAAAGGAGATAATGCAACTGAAATGTTCAGACAAGATCAGGTGAATAGTAAGTGGCCAATAAACGGTAAACGTTAGTAATAGCAACAATGACAACACAACCACTGTAATGACATATGTGTTATTGTGAAGGGAGACGGAGACACACACTCAGACATCTGCCCTAAGCGACTTGGGTCTGTGGAAGATGGAGACCTACAGGCAAGGTTGTATACACTGCACGTTTTAAAATAATAATAAAAACTGGAGGCACCTGGGTGGCTCAGTCGGTTGAGTGCCTGACTTTAGCTCAAGTCATGATCTCACAGTTTGTGAGTTCAAGCCCCACATTGGGCTCTGTTCTCACAGCTCAGAGCCTGAAGCCTGCTTCAGATTCTGTCTCCCAATCTCTCTGCTCTTCCCCTGTTCACACTCTGTCTCTCTCAAAAAAAAAAAAAAAAACCAACCAAAACCAAATAAACATTTAAAAATTCTAAAATAATAATAAAAATTGGAAACAGAAAACCCTATCATCTTTTAAACAAACCTAAAAACACCATACCTTTTAATTCAAAGAGTGATCAATCGTCATGATTAAAAAACAAAAAACAAAACAAAAAAAATCAAAGCAGTTTTGAATTGGTGTTTTGCCAGACCATCCCTGAGTTCTGAGGATCCTTCCATTTCTGTGCCTCCCTTGATGGAATTCTCTGCTCTGGAAACCTGGACAGTGAAGGAGCACTGGGGTGACTAAGAAAGGAGTCAGGTGGGACTGAGCCCAGGTCCCCAGACTACATGAGGGAGACACAGGATCCTGGCAGTTTCCCGATACTCTAATTGGTCAGATGACAGACACTCTTTAGGGCTGGCCTCTAGGGACCTATTACCACAGGTCCGCTTGGATCATCCAGAGGCCATCCCTGAACTGAAGGACCTGAGTACACAACATGCTGGAGTGAAAAATGATGGAAAGTAATGGTCAGGGATGAGAAAGTAGATTCTTCTGTCCTTTTTCACCAGTGTCAGTATGGACTGGAAGGAAAAATAAAATCTCATCTCCAGATCCATGACGTCAATTAATTCTCCTCTAACCAGGTTTAGACATTGTGCTTAAACATGCAGATTGAGCCTGGGTGGCTCAGTCAGTTACCCGCCTGGCTTTGGCTCAGGTCATGATCTCGCAGTTCGTGGGTTTGAGCCCCATGTCGGGCTCTGTGCTGACAGCTCAGAGCCTGGGGCCTGCTTCGAATTCTGTCTCCCTCTTTCTCTCTCTCTGCCCCTCCCCCTCTTGTGCTCTGTCTCTCTCAAAAATAAACAAACATTAAAAAAGATTTAAACGTGCACATTGAATTCCTCTGGGAAGTCAAGCTTTTCAGGTTTTGGAACAAAGGCTGGGAGAGAAAGTAACGCATATACCTGGTGTGGCTTTTGAGAGGGCCTGAAACGTGGCACAAATTCTCTTTTCAACACATGCATTCCTAATTTATTATAATATTTTGTCTTGACTGGAAACTAGAGAGCGGGGTAACAGGATATGTTTTGTAAACTAAAACTTCAGGCTTCTGGTTTAACAATTCCAGTGTCCTGCCAGGGACAGCAGATCTATCCTAATCACTGACCACACATTTTCCACTGAAACGCAAACCACACAACTGCCATGGTGATGCTGACTTTCTAATCCTGGTTGTGATCATTCAAAGGTATTAAGCCACAGAATTTTAAAGAGTGCTCATCTATTCAACAAATGTGGACCAACTACGGAGAGTGAGTTGGCTTACGCCAGTGGCAAGGAGGGAGATGCGGTCACATGATCCTGGACGAGCCACACCTGTTGTGATTATGATCTTACCCACTGTGGTTAGGAGCTCAGGTCTTATTTGGAACATACGTGGAGAACCAAAGAAGGATGGTAATCAGGGAAGTGAAAGCCTGCCGTAGTTTAAAACTATTTTTTTTGCCTGTTGTCTGGAAAATAGACGAATGTGTGCAGAGCAGAAGAGAAAAGACCCATAGCAACTCTTGCTATAGTGTCACTGAGGGAGGAAGGTGACAATGGGGATGCCTTTGGACAGGATTCAGGATCAGGAAAAGAAGCATTTCCTCCCTTCCCTCTTGGGGAATAGACATATCTTGGAAATGACTAAACTAACAAGTCATCAGAAGAGCTTTCTTTCCTCATCTAGTTCATTAATTGCAGGCAGCTCAGCTCACAGGCACGTGTCGAAATTCACATTCATCCACAAAGATCTCTGTCTTTGTAAAGCTTACATTCTTAGCAGAAGACACAGATCTGAGAAATTAAAGTACATTTACAATAATAGGAAGTTAATAATACTATGAAAAAATCACTAACTGGATTATATCCTGAATGATTTGTTTTTGTGATAATGACTAAATTACTCTTGGGAGCTTGTTTCACCATTGCTCTCCCCAAATACCCATTTCTATGGAGGAGGGTGGCCCCTTCCCTTCACTCCTGTTGCTTTAATAATGGAAATAGACAGATAATAGTGGAAATAGACAAGTAGTGGAAATAGACAGAGAATAGGTAAATGTATTGGATGAGCTATTTTGCAGCCTACCAGCAGATTGCTGGACTTGTGAGGGTGGACTGTGAACAGGTGTGGGTACCTAGTGAAATGTGCAGGTGACACTTTCTTAAATGGCAAGACCCTTGTAGGCTCCGGATGTCCTTCATACAAGGCAATGAGGCAAGAGTGAGAAGGGAGTGTTTGTGAGGAGGGGCACAGACCTGTGCAGGGGGGGGGGGGAACAGAGAATCAGTCCTGATAAGATGTCCTCACTAGAACTGCAGCAATAACTATTTCCCTTGCTTATTCCCCTCCTCTTCCCCACAGACATATCCTCGCAGTGCACTCTTGTCAAGTCATTCTCTCTGGTACACAAAGACCGCCATTCACTGCAGAACACAATAGCCACTGAGTTGGTCCATCACAAAACCTCATTTCTCTACCCGGAAATTCTTCCCCATGAAACCCCATTTATTATCTGCCTTTGGTTCACTTCAAATCCGTGGCAAGAGGTCAAGTTTGGTTTGATGTTGCAGGTACAGGCATTTCCTAAGTCAAGCTCTCTCTCCCTTCGTTACCTCCTCTTGACAAGTTCACTGATATCTCCAGAGACACGTAGTGTGGTAGTTAGACTCAATTTCCTTTGACATGTTATTAGTATAATAGACACCAATGACAACACTATTATTACCCATTGTCTCAGAAGACAGTATTTGGATGACAGAGCATGTAATGCAAATTAACAAACCATGGAAGTCAGCTTAGTCTCAGTACGCATTCATTAGCATCAAGATTTTGACTCACCATAGCTCCAGACATCACTTTGGTGGGTATAAATTCGGTGTAAGATGGATTCCAAAGCCATCCACTTGATAGGCACCTTGGAATGATGAGAGACAAAGTAATAAGGTAACTGTTAGCTTCTCTCTGTTGAAAAAAGACCTAGATCACGTGGGAACAAATTACAAATGACAAATGTGGGTGAGTCAGGCCACTGCACCCTGGTACCCCAGGAGCAGTGCTCCCACCCCCCAGAAGGAGGAGCAAATTTAAAATCTGGTAGAAGACAGGGCTATTATGTTGGTCCCCACATGCCGTTTCACAAGTCCTCAGGTGAGGACCTTTGGTCTGTGGGCTGTTCTGGTGAACTGGGTGCACATGCTGGCGCTGGGGGCCCTGGTCAGGCACTGTGGTCCTAGCCACCTCATGTTTAGGGGTGTTTGAGAGGTCAGCCACTTGGAGCCACAGAGGCCAGAGTGAAGCCTAAGAGGGGTACGCTGATTCAGAACTTCTGGTGGGCCTGGCAGAGGACCTGCACCCCCCAGTGCTGGGAGAGAGAACCCCCCTGCCTGTCTGGGAGCAGGGAGTCAACTCTACAAGAGCCACAGAGACCCTCAGGAGCTTGAGGAACAGAACAGGGGGTTTTTAATATTTCTGATATGTCCTCAGTAGTTGTGTGCTACCGAATTAGCTGTGACATTTCCCAGGTGCTCCTGGAAGAGAAGGTGCTATGTCCTGGAAGAGGAGGCTGAAACCTAACCTTGGCTAATGGTCACATGAAGATGGAGCTGGCTCATGGTTGTGGACATGACAGAGCCATCTAGACTCACTCCTCCCCCAAATCCTGCCCTCAAAGCAGCTCCTACAGCCTATGCTGCCAGAAGAAGATCCTGGCTAGACCCAGGTGTCGGGGGCAGCTGCTGGGACCTTACCCAGAACGTTGGGAGAATGCCCCCTACATGGGTCAGTTTGCTGGCAAGAAAACGCTTGCCAGTGTCCCAGCCAGGTTCTTACTTTGCCTCCTTCTGCGTGGTATTCTTTCTCCTCGGCACCAAGCAGTTTGGCCAGCCCAAAATCTGTGATCTTGACGTGCTGTGGCGTCTTCACCAGGACATTCCTGGCTGCCAGGTCACGGTGCACCAGGCGCCGATCTTCCAGGTAGTTCATGCCCTGAAACACGGGGCCGTGCAGTGAGGGAGCGCACCATTTAGCCCACTCCCCTGGAGAGCACAGACCTGGGTTCCTGCAGAGACCGCAAGGTGCCCCCTTGGGGAGGGCTGGTGCCTGCACACAGGGCTTTGAGACCACCTTCACACCAGACTCTGAGCTTTCTGTGTCAGGGGCTGTGTCTGCACCCATCTGTGTGCTTCCCCTGAAGGACATAGTAACTTGCACCCTAAGCCCCAGTAACTACCTACTAAACGGTGACAGAGCCTGAGCTCTGCTGTGGGGCTGAAACCTACTGGTAGCTTGTCTGGACTGGGGCAACCATGTCGCCTGCCTGGTGTCTCCTTCCCTGTGCTTAATTGATCTGCAAATCAGGGAAGGTAACGCCACTCAGGCTGGGGCAGAGCCGTGCTTCGTGCTTCGTACGTCTCGGTGGTGGTGTGAAGCCATGCTCCCCTCCCGATTCCCTAAACTACCTGATGGGATTCCCTACCAAAGGAAAAGACTGTTTTTCTTTTCCAGTTTAAAAGAGCCTGAAAGGGGGCTTGAAGTCACAAACCCAGAGATCATGACCTGAGCCAAAGCTGGATGCTCAACTGACTGAACCACCCAGGTGTCCCATCCAGTATGATTTTTTTTTTAATTGCAAGCATTCGGATACTGCATTTACTTTTACAAGGGGGCCCTTCCCACCCCTGTTTGGGTTGCCACCCTAATTCTGTTGTAACCGGAATCACTGCTAAAGAGAAAGAAAGAAAGGATATTTGAGAAACACCTAGCACAGTGCCTGACACCTGAATTCCCCGAAATTCTACCCTTCAACTTTTGTCCTTGCCCACAGCTTTCTTGGGGTCTGTCACAAGCACTTCCTGCTGGGAGGCAGGGGTCACTTCCGGCCGCTACTCCTCCTTGCTCCAGGCCTGCCTGGCTCAGCCAAGCTCCTTGGGACCCTCCCAATTTCCAACCTGTTGACATGAGCTTGGCAGCCTTCACCTCTGTGCAGGGCCAGGTTGGCAGGCGGGAGAAGCCGTTAAGTTCTGCAGACATCTTACATTTGTCCCACATTCTCTCCCTCTTACTCACAAATGTGCCTCTCTCTCTCTGCAGCCGGGAGAATAGGCCAGGTTTCCAACCTCCTTTACAGCTGACACTCATGAGCTCCCCAGTAAAGACAGGCACAGAAATGCTTATTGAAGTGCATGAAATGGAACCAAATAGGCTTTACTGACCCTGCCTTAGTCTCTAGTTTTTACGTAGCGGTGGTGGGATTTCCATGTGGGGCGACGGCAGGGAGAACCTGTAGATAGGGACGGATTCCCAGATTTTTTTGGCAAATTCTTTGCTTCCTTTTGCATGGATATTAGGTAAAAATTATTCATAAAGGGGCATTAATTTTTTTTCTTCCTAGAGCAAAACTAACCATCATAGGAAAGTAGGTTCCTAGGAAGACATTATCAGGAATTAGTCTTTGAGGCCTATTTTTGAGGCTTTTAATGTTTTCATTTCCTTGGGAGGAAAAAAATGATTCATTCCCATGTCCCCCTTCTCCGCTGTATTATCTAGAAAGATCCTGAATGTTTAAGATGCTGTGTGACTGAAGTGCTCCCATGCTAAGATTTCTCAGGTGCTGCACAGTAAGGTCAACGGGGCTCGTGTCTACTCAGGAGGAAACCAGCAGGCTCTCCCTGACACGCACTTCCAAATTAGGGATTATTATATAGGAATGGCATGTGGAGAGCGAGAAGGAAGAAACAGAAGCTGAGAAAACACTTCCAAACAGAAGGCTGACTTATGACGCCCTGTCACCTCTCCCCACGACCTCTTCACAGGGGGCTCCATTCATTAGCTTCCCTTTCTCCTTCGGTTCCTGGGACCCTGCTTGGTCCTCCTGTCTCTTATTCAAGAGTAAGTCCTCTATTTATTAAACGTGGCGTACTCTTACCCATTCCAGAAGGGTTAATCGAGCTTGGCCGCTTGCCTGGTTAGTGCAACGTGTGCATTCCAGGCTGTATTAGCTCACTTATTCTTCCTCCTTTCTTCTCCCTGCTTGCCCTTGTTTTCTCTTTTTCCTCCCACCCTGCATGGCTTGCACGGCTCATCAGACCCTTCCCGAAGACCTCCGTGGTGGCAGGGATCATGTCACTGTGGCACACTGTTAGAGTAATGATCACACATAAGTTCTGACACATGGGAGCCAGTCAACCTTGCCCTATCCCTCTTGCTTTATCTCAAATTTGTGCTTTCGGAGTTCATCAGACCCACAAGGGGGGACATCAGAGGGAATTTCCAGCTTCGTTTAACTCCCATCTCACACTTTTCACTGGAATCTCTAACAATCTGTACACTGGACACATTTGGACAAAAGTCTTGAAAAATGAATGAATGAGAGAACGAGTGATCAGAGCAGCGGACAGTTGTGAACAATGATGATGTGCCAGGCAGTTCAAATATACCTCCAAAGAAAGCCCCTCTGGTGCTGGGGTCCTGGCACCCACAGGGCTGCCTTGAGAGCGATGCCAGAGGGTTCCAGAGGCCAGTCAGACCAAGTGCTCTGGGTCTTTAAGACTGCCATTGGGACCCAGTTTTAATTTCCGGCTGGAGCGTCCTACTGATACTGGCATACCGGCCAAAGGCTGCTTGAGACTGAGACGTAGAAGAAACTCCAAATAAACAAACAACCCCCCAACGTCTCCCTCCCCGCCGCCCCAGCACCTTGGCCCTGTGCCACTGAGTAAGTCTGTGCCTTATGTAAACCTAATAAACTGACCTGAGCTCCACCTCCACCCCTCCGGTCTTTAAAGGACCAGAACCACTTTAATAAATTGTGACGTTTTCTCAGAACATCAGTCTTCAGAGAAGGCTTGGGAACAGGGAGGAAAGAGCCATTTACATCCTGTGGAGCACCCAGCTAATCAGCCAGAGGGGTTGAAATCAGAGATGATTTGGGGGCGGCAAGATTAGGCTCATTTGAACTTCGATAAAACTCTATTCATCAGTCTCTGTCCCACACTATAGAGGCAATTTAAAAGGCCATCTCAGTGCCCAGCGAAGTTATATTTTAACCAGTCAGCAAAGAGACTTGATAAGAGCCCATCTAAACAGAGACCACAGGAAGCAGTATCAAAACAGAGGCTCAGTGGGGCCTCTTTGGGAAGCTCATTTCCTGAAGAGATCCTCTCTTTAATTTAAATCAACATATTTAGTTTTGTTAAGTATGACAGGACAGCTAGGATGCATTTTGAAATACCAAGGTCAGGAGGGAATTTGAAAAGCCAGCCTGGAAGCTCTGTGTACAAAAGAGAAGCCCAGGGATTTGCTTCACACGGATATTAAAGATTTTCCTGGCGCACCACCTACGGGAAGAAGAAGGACTGGGGGTGGTTGGGTTTGACATTTACAGACTTTTCTCCCCCAGGGCTGCAGCATCCTACCACTCTTGGGGAAGTCCAGAGTGAGAGGCTGGAATGGGATCCATTTCTGTTCTCTTTCATAAACAGCCATCGGGAGGAGTCCAGTGACCCCTGACTTCGGGAACATGGAAATGGCACAACGTAGGAAGTGGAGAGGTTGTTGGCAGATGGTTTTGGCAAAGTAAACTCAATAGTATGGCTCACCTACCACTGAGTCCCAGCTCTCAGAAGAGGTAGAAAGTATCAGAATTTCTAATCCCATTCAGGGCTCATAAGGCACCAACCTCCTACCCTGAGGGGACAGGAGACCAGCCAGGCTGTGAGTTCTGCCCTGAGACATGACAGCAAGTGCTGTCAAGAGTTGGAAAATGAAAACCACGATGACACACCACCTCACACCTGTCAGAATGGCTAACATTCAGGCAACAACAGATGTTGGCGAGGATGCAGAGGAAGGGGAACCCCTTTGCACTGTCGGTAGGAATGCAAACTGGTACAACCACTTTGGAAAATAGAATGGAAATTCCTCAAAAAACAAAAAATAGAACTATTCTATGACCCAGCAATTGCATTACTAGGTATTTATCCAAAGGCTACAAAAATGCTGATTCACAGGGGCACATGCACCTATCAATGATACTATCAATGATGGCCAAATTATGGAAAGAACCCAAACATCCAACAACTGATGAATGGATAAAGAAGAGGTGCTATATATGTATATGTATACACACACACACACACACACACACACACACACATACACACACACACACAATAGAGTATTACTCGGGGATCAAAACAAATGAAATCTTGCCATTTGCAACAATGTGGATTGAGCTAGAGTATATTATGCTAAGCGAAGTAAGTCACACAAATATTAGGTGATTTCACTCACATGTGGAATTTAAGAAACAACAGAGGGGTGCCTGGGTGGTCAGTCGGTTAAGCATTGGCTTTGGCTCAGGTCATGATCTCATGGTTTGTGGGTTCGAGCCCCGTGTCAGGTTCTGTGCTGACAGCTAGGTCAGAGCCTGGAGTCTGCTTCAGATTCTGTGTTTCTCTCTCTCTCTGACCCTCCCCTGCTCACACTGTCTCTCTATGTCTCTCAAAAATAAATAAAAAACATTAAAAAATTAAAAAAAAGAAACACAACAGATAAATGTAGAGAAAGGGAAGGAAAAATAAGATAAAAACAGAGAGGAAGAGTCTCATAAGAGACTCTTAACTGTAGAGAACAAACTGAGGGTTGCTGGAAGGGAGTTGGGTGGGGGATGGGCTAGATGGATGATGGGCATTAAGGAGGGCACCTGTTAGGGGGAGCACGGGGTGTTGTGTGTAACTGATGAACACAGGGTTCAACTCTTGAACCTGTGTTAACTAACCTGACTTTAAATAAATAATTTAAAAAAAAAAAAGAAAAAAAGTATGGACTTGGGACAAGCTGACTGGGGCCCAATCCTGACTTTGTTACTTATTAGCTCAAGACATCAGCAAGTGACTTACACAACCCCATGACTCGGTTTCCCCATATGCAAACTGGGCTCATCAGACGGTTAAATAAGTTAATCCACATAGAACTCAGGATGGTGCCCAGTGAGAGTCCTTCATCATTTCCTCCTAACTGCCAAATCCACCCTCTCTTCTCCCTCCCTATTGTTGTGAACTTGAATTAAGCTGTGACTGCTCCACTTTCCCAAAAAGTCTGATCATGAATAAATTCCTGGGTGACACCCTTTGCTTGCTTCACCAGGAGCTGTCTTCTCGTTGGAGCATGCAGGGCCCCCGCCAGGGTCTCCCCTCCTCCTCCCCAGCTCCGCACTGCTACCCCCTCCCTTCCCGCAGCCCAGCCCTCAGCCCCTGAGAGCCCCTGGCACTGTGGGCTGGGCAACTCTCACTGTGTGCTCACTGCCAGGAGGCGACAGGCCTCCCACTCGTGTCTCTGGCTCAGAACTCTCGAAGCTAAGGGACAGGCTGGTGTGCCCACCCCCTGGCGCCCCCTCCTGCGCCCTCCCCACTGTCCTCACAGCACCTGGCGCCCGGCTGACGGACTGAGCCCACCTTGCTGGACCCTGTGTGTCCCTCATAGCAGCCTGCGGAGGTCTGTCCTCTGCCCACCCAGCTCTCCCACTCTGACTGCTCACTCCCTGCAACACTGCCAGCTGTGTGATCCGTTTCCCTCACTGGCTGGTGAACTGGGGAGATGAGAAATTTCATCTTATTTGTATATCTATTTCACACGATTCCTAATACTGGTACATATGTGCCCAAGAAATGACAAAGTGAAATATGTAAACATTGGTATTTTGATGCTTCGAGATTTTAAGAGCACGGTAACTTTTGGCTTTTTAATGACTTTCTGCAAAGTGACCATTTAGGTGGATTAAATTCAACTGTCACCTTTTGTGGACCATTAGAGAATAAGTAAAAGATAATCCAAATAACTCAAACGCCTGGTAACTGGAGCTGCTGTTTGGCTCTGTTGCTGATCTGTCTTGCTGTCTGGTGTTTACAGAGGAGTGTGCTATGCAGGGGAATCAGCTCGTGGAAGTCAGAGGCCAGGGGTGAACCAGCACCCTTGGGCTGCACCTTGAACCTCACCTTGAGCACTCCTGACCTGGAGCATAGAGGGAGCAGACCTGAAGCTCTTTTTCCAGTTCCCCATGCAGCATGAGTTCTGTTCTCTCACATCCCTGCTCATCTATTACGACCGCAGTACGGTTTGTGGACATGGGTTTCAGGACAGGGCACCCAGAACTGAACACAGGTAACCCAGAATGTTCTGGCAACATCAGAGTAGAATGATCACCTTCTTTCTCCTCACCTGGACCTGATAACCTGCAAATGGGTCTGCCCATCTTGCCTCCTCCGTGTTTCAGTGGTTCCCAAGCAGTGATGGTTCTAACAAATGTGTGGCCCATGAAAACCCCTGGGGCTTCCTCAAATAAACTGACACCAAACTAAGTAATCAAGTGTGCTTCAAAAAGGAAACCTTTGAACTAATGTTTTACGTTGCACAGACTGGGGCGCCTGGGTGGCTCAGTTGGTTGAGCGTCCGACTTCAGCTCAGGTCAGAATCTCACAGTTCATGGGTTTGAGCTCTGCATCAGGCTTTGTGCTGACAGCTCAGAGCCTGGAGCTGCTTTGGATTCTGTGTCTCCCTCTCTCTCTGACCCTCCTCTGCTCTCTCTCTCTCTCTCTCTCTCAAAAATAAATAAAAAACATTAAAAAAAAAATAAGTTGCAGAGACTGACCTAAGTGTGGTATGGTGCAGAGAGTTGTGGCCAGAGAAGGGTCCCACAGCTCATGTCTTTCTGAGGGTCTCTCCCGCCTTCTGCCTTCTATCTTCAAACCCCATCGGGGCCTGATCTAGAGGGTCCTGAACTTATGCCAGTTCCCTGAAAACTCAACTCTGTGAGATCTTAATCTGGGTTAGGTGATGAGAAAGTTGTTTTGTCCCAAATGTTTGGAAAAATGACGGACTAAGCAGTTCAGAGAGCTTCCTTTATTGCGGGACCTTGCAATAATGTGTGGTACGATGGATGCTCTGAGTGACGTTTTCCAGGAGATGGATGATAGGATGATAGGATCTTTCAGATGAGGACATTTTATGACGTTATGTGCCGTCTCGTATGTTTTCGGACCTACTAGCTGGCTTATGTAGCCTGAAAGAGTGGATAAACTTTCTGAGGCAGCTAAGTCCCAGCTAATGGAGCTACCTGGCCTCATGAGCCAGGAGCTTAGGAAACACGGATCTTTCTGACTGGGGAGCAGGTGGGTGTCCTCAGACCAGAGAGCAGAATCCATTTTCGCCGTGTATGGTGAGGGGGCTATGGCTCTTTTCTGCTCTCTCACTTCCATCCTGACCCCCTCCCCTTCCTTTCTGTCTTTTCTTTTCTTTTCCTTTGCCCAGGTGATACAATTTGTGTTCTTAGCAGTTCCGTCAGGAAAATAAACTTGCCCAACAGTACCCAGCTCTCCCATCAATATTTGGAACAAATATTTAGAAAACTTCCCAAGAGAATCCATGCCTTTGTGAATCAATGCAGGACATTTATAAGTCAATAAATCCCACTTTGAAAATGCCACGAGTTTAGGTTTTGGTCAGCCACTAAGTGTTCTGGGTGGTTTCACATCCCACGTTTACAATAACAGTGCTTAATACTTAGATAAAAAGTCACTAACCCAAGAGCAAATTTCTCTCTTCACAACTGAGGAAATAACAATTTTCCTCTCCCTCTGGGCATAGGCACCCCATCACTACAGCCATTCAATACAGTGGGAAGAGATTTCTCTTCTGAATTAGAGAGCAAATCTATCCCAGACTGCTAATGGCCACCACCTGGCAGGGCTTCAGTATGAAGTAAAAGTTAACAACATACAACAGACAGAATAGTGGATTTCAATTAATGCGTTGAAATTGTGAGTAATTTTATATAGAGAACAATCTTGCAAAACTTTCAGGCCCTGGAAACTCAACTTGGGGACTTTGGTAACTCCGTTAGCAGGGTCCAGGCAAAGCTGAATTCTTCCTTGCTGTGGCTACTGGTATATTTAGGGCTGTGTGTTTTTTTTTCCATTTCGGTCAAAGAAGCTGGGTTTTAGGGTCAAATACACCTCCATCTTTGTAGATACCAGTAGTCAGGCAGATTGAAATGTAGGGTTGCAAAGCAGATAGAGGGAAAAAAAAAACCCTCATGAATGAGAGAAGATCCGGAAACAGGAGGAGATGCTTGAATCAATGAAAACTGATGTATGACTAGAGGAAGCCGGTGTTTCAGCTTAGATTTTAGTCATTGGTCCAACACAATTTGGCCAAAATACATGGAAAGAAATGGAGAAAGGGAGCAATTAGTGAGCACCACATGCATGCGGGAGCTGTAGGAGATGCTTCTCAGAGGCTCACCGGGGTCCTCTCACCCCCCGGGGAAGACAGATGGCAGAATCTTGGTTACAGCCAAAGACACTAGGCACAAAAAGACCCAGCAACTTGCCTGAGGCCACATGGCTAATAAATGCCACCAATGAGATTGGAATCTACAGTCTGCTAACTTGTAAACACGGTTCTGTGTTGGGCAAAACTTGCTGAGGCACATATGTCACTTAGGTGGAGCCGGGGACCGACATGAGATAATCAGAGAAGAAATGCGAGGTCTCTCGGCACCCTCTGGTGAACTGGGCCTCCTGAATCAGGCAGGAGAAGCTGGCTGCCAGTGGGTAGAGGTCTGGACACTCTGCCCTGGGTAGGGGATATGGCCAGGACACCCACTCTTACAGGGCTCACCTTCCTGATGGGGCAGATGGGCACACACTCAAGTGAACAAGTACATCTTCCACAGGTAGCAAGATGTGCTATAAATAAAATAAAGCAGGGGCGCCTGGGTGGCTCAGTCAGTTAAGTGTCCAACTTTGGCTCAGGTGATGACCTCATGGTTTGTGAGTTCGAGCCCTGTGTTGGGCTCTGTGCTGACAGCTCAGGCAGAGCCTGGAGCCTCCTTCAGATTCTGTGTCTCCAACCTCTCTCTGCCCCTCCCATGCTCATACTCTGTCTCTCAATAATAAAACATTAAAAATAAAAAAAGAGAAAATAAAGCAAGGTAATAGAGACTGCCTGGGTATGGAGGGCCATGTTGCCTTAGATAATCAGGGAAGAATGCTAAGCGAGAATTTCTGGGTTCAGGAGTCAGCATATGAGTAGACCTTCAGGAAAATTCTATATACAGTAAAACCTACTCGGGGCTAACCACCTACTCCCCCAGATCAGCCACTGTTCTGGACTGAAAAGGGCCTCTGAGTTCCATGTCGACCAAAAACCTCAGAAAGTGACATGGTTTGTCTGGATACAGGGTGTTGGAGATGTAATCAGGTAAAGATCTTGGATGAAGTCATCCTGGATTTAGGGGTGACAGGTGCCTTTTAAGAGAACTTGAAAAGGCAATTTAGACGGAGACACAGAGAAGGAGGCTGTGTGAAGACTGAGGTAGGGATTGGAGGGACACAGCCCAGGACAGGAGCCTGGGGATGCCTGGAGCCACCGGAAACGGAAAGGCAAGGACAGATTCTTCCCTAGAGCCTTCCGACAGGGCAGAGCCCAGCTGGCACCTTGATTTTGGGACTGCTGAGGCTCAGAGCGGTGACAGGGTGAGTTTCTGTTGTGGTAAGCCACCAGTCTGTGATAATTTGTGCCAGTCTCAGGAAACTAATCCAGTCACAGAAATAATGAGCATTTTCATGAAACCACAGCATCAGAGGTACACACCCCCTCTCCCAGGACTACTGTCTAATAACACGAATATCCCCTCTGTTCTGTGGCCAGGGTTATGGCTGGGAGAATGACAGGACCTCCAGGTGACTAGAGGCGGTGAGAGGAGGAGAGCCCCCCACTTCTCAGGGTGCTGGAGACCTGCAGTGGCTGTAGCTAGAAACTGACACCAGACGGCACTGGAATAAACACCAAGGTGCTGCTCTCTGGTCATCCTGGGAGGTGGATGTCCCACGTCCCACTGGCCAGTGTGGCCCAGAACCTTTGTTTCAGGAAAGGAGCCTGTCTATCCTGGGTGCCAATGCTCTGAGCAAGAGTTTGTCTTGTGGTGTTACAGGCATCCACTGGTTGGCCAGTGCCCCAGAGATGTTCATATTTGTCCTATAAGTCACCTTGCACACCTGCTAGGAAATAAGAAGATCAGAACAGCGCCAGAGTAATTCCAGAGGACCGACTACCACCACAACCAGGGGTGACGTGAGCATGCGAGCAGGCAGGAACCAGACAAGACCTCGTGGAAGATAGGCTTTCTGGCTCTGTGGCCCAGGCATGCCCCTCCACACCCTGCTCTGCTGTGGGGAGAGACAATGGGCAATAACATACACACTCAGAAAGGGATTTGTCCACAAATTCTCCAAATTCCAAACATGATCAGAAAGGAGCTTACCCACAAATTCCCCAGATTCAACCGAGAAAAAGATTGCCAGGAGAAAACAGAATTTGGCCAGTGGGTTGCAAATAACTGATGTGGTGCTGCGATCAAGAGGGGGAGGTCTGAGGGGTGCCTGGGCGGCTCTGTCGGTTGAGCAACCGACATTGGCTCAGGTCATGATCTCGCAGTTCGTGAGTTCAAGCCCCACATCAGGCTTGCTGCTGTCAGCCTGTCAGCACTGAGCGAGCTTCAGATTCTCTGTCCCTTCTCGATGCCCCTCCCCATCTTGCACTCTCTCAAAAGTAAATAAACATTAAAAAAAAGAGAGAGGAGCAGTTTGAGATTCAAGTAAAAGTTCTTTGGAAGCTATATGGGTAGTTAAATGCCCAGCACATGGCTCTGCTTCTGTCCTTAGCACACAGGTGGGGTCACCTGGTCACTGTCGGCGGTATCAGCCCTCGCTCGCTCGGGATCAGGCCCGTTAACAGCAGGCAGTCCCAGTGACACAGGGGAACCCCCTGTTCACCTGCCAGGTCTCAAACCCGGCACCCACCCTGTCTTCACGGTCACACCGCCCTCTGAGTCCCAGTCTTAGCCTCAGCCTCCCTGTTTGCTTTGTTATCAAGTCCCCACTGGCTGGAAGCCACATCTCGTCCTCTGCTACAAATGACCATAATATTCAATAAAAAGAATGCCAGAGAAATAAGAACATTAGCCATCAAATCGTACTAAGCACCAAACACAGAGAAAGCTGTTTCAATGTAGCTGCATAATTAGATTTCCAATGTGTGGTGGGACAGGCGCGGATTTGATGCAAAAGGCAATCAATTCAATTGAATCCAAAATAAAGGAGAGTGTATGCTGTGTGTCTGGGTACACACACACACACACACACACACACACACACACACACGTACCCTCTTGGCACGCTTAGTTATCCCAGTATGGAGAACCTAATTGTTGATTTTCCAACTATCTTTGTTTCCCCTAGCTGCTTTTCTTTGGGGCTCTTTTCAATGCCCCCGTCATCCCAGGAAATGAGGGCTGGGCACAGCGAGCTAAGGCAGTTACACCTCATATTTGGTGGGCATCTCTGCCTGTGCTGTGCACACCCTCTCTGGGTGGGCTTCCGTCTCGACTTACCTTTGCGATCTGCACACACCAGTTGAGCAGGTACTGGGAGCCAATGTTGTCCTTGTGCTCGCGGACATAGTCCAGGAGGCAGCCGAAGGGCATGAGCTGTGTGATGAGCTGGACTGTGGACGTCAGGCAGATGCCCAGGAGGCGGCACACGTGGGGATTGTCCACACTGGCCATCACGTAGGCTTCCTGTGTAAAGGAGAGGAGAGGAAAGCATTAGTCAGGTCTCCCTATTATAGTGGTTGAAGGGAGAGGCAGACAGACCCTTTTCCAGGCCAAAAAAAAAAGCAAAGCACACACGATTTTGAGTTCCAAACTGTGTTTCTGTGGAGGACAGGGTGGCCCATGCAAGATTTAGTGCAACGGACATTTACATGCACGCAGGGTCTATTCATACACATTTGGCTGTGAAATGACTCTTGTGCGGAACACAGGACCCTGTGAGTGGGAAGCAAGGCTTTCTGTCTATAGAGAGACCCAAGCAGCATGTGGCAGCAGCAGCACACAGAGTGAAAATGGAACCTGCTGATGTCTTTGTTAGGAAGACCTCTGTCCGAAGGCTAAAGCTTCTGCAGTCTAAAACGTCATCAGAGCTGCAGAAATCCTATGCCTTGGTAATGACTTTCTCACTGAATGGAGATACGCATATAGAGGTATGATGGTGAAGTTTCCCAGTGGAGGTCACATAAGTCTGCAAGTGGCCATTGAGAGATACCTCGTTTCTCAACAGGGCTGGGTCTCAACAGGCTATGGCTCACTGCACTGCCATGGTCCTGGGAGCCGAGCCTGAGAGGCCCTTCCGGGTGGCTCTGAACTGGACAGAGGGCATTATGTACAGTGATCGTAGACTCTGTTGGCTGCCAGGATTCATTTTATTTTTTTGTTTTGTTTTAAGTTTTTATGCATTTTTCTGAGAGACAGAGCCCACATGTGTGAGCAAGTGGGAGAGGGGCAAAGAGAGGGGGGAGAGACTGAATCCCAGGCATTCACCATGCGGTCAGTAAATAGCCAGATGTGGGACTCGAACCCATGAACCGAGAGATCATAACCTGAGCTGAAACTGAGAGTTGGACGCTTAACCGACTGACCCCCCAGGGCACCCCTGTCCAGGATTCATTTATGGAGAGAAGTGGTCTATGCTGTCCCCATGCCTCAGTCTCAAGAAGAGAAACCACACTGTTCTGCCAAATGCCCTCTCCCTCATTTAACTAGGTATCACAGGAGCCTTTTTGGACACAGATCTGTGTAACTACAGACTTTATTTTAACCTTTCTCCTATATTTAGGTGTAGGAAGCAGGTTTCATTTCCAACTGCGCACACACTGGGCCCTCTCTTCTGTCTGAGAATTAGGGAACCCTCACTTTGCACCCATAAATTCTGTCCTCCTTTTTCAAACACCTTTAATCCAGATGTGAAAGGAACCACATGGCCTGCAAGAGAGCTCAGAAGTTCTTTTTCATATTCCCACCACTCCAGTGGGTGGCATATGGACTTGGCCACATAGAGAAGGGGGACGCTTGGGTGGGAACATGGCAGGAGCCAGAAGTGACAGAGGAGACAGAGGACACAGGTGGCGGGGCTGGCAGTGGAGGGCAATACACATATTCCTAAACAGAAACCTGATCCCATCATGTTTCTTGCCGTCAGCCTTTCCCTGCCCCAAGCCCCAGGCCTTGCATGTCAGCAGCCCCTCCACTGGATACCGCCCCTCCTTCCCCTGCTTCCTGCTCTTGGCTCTCTCCACCTCCCTCAGGCCCTCGCCCACAGCAGGACCTTTGCCTGGAATGCCCTTCCACCTCCTCCTTCCTTCTCTGACTCCTCCTCTGGGGGGGGCCTTCCTGACTCCCCAGTCTCAAACTCTCATCTCATCAGTCTTTCCTTGGGGAAGCAGGCTCTTCACTGCCTGGGAACTTGCTAGAAATGCACACTTTTGGGCCCCACCCAGGCTGGCAGGTGGGGCCCAGCAATCCCTTTGAACAAACCCTCCTGGGCATTCTTGGTGCTCTAGAGCACTCCTCAGACTCTGCTCTTAAATCTTTGTGTGAATCTGAAAATGTCCTCCCTCTCCACCAGGCTCTTTGAGGAAAGGACTGTATTCTCAGCTCCTGTCATGTGCCCAATGCTTGTTAGAGCCCTATGCTGTCCGCAAACGCAGCTCATTTGTTGCCTCGATATCCCCGGCGTGAACCTGCGGCCTCAGCACGTGGGGTTGATGCCTTGGTGCGAGGCTCGACATCTATTCCTCTTTTCTCCTTCCAGTGGTGCCGAACACCTGTCCAGGCACGTAACTGTCCCAAAACTGTCAGGACGGAACTACACTGAAGTCATACAAAGCCAGAAATTCAAAGCAAATCAGAGACCATGCCATTCGCATTAACAACAGCCACAAAAATTCCCTTAGCTTTAACATTCACTGACGAACATTTGTGTGGATTATTTCCCAAGTGCCACGGTCCTCTCCTTGCAGGGAGAGCTGGTATTTCTTTTCTTCTGCATTATAAACATCGTATCACAACATTAAACAGCAGGGTAGACTTTTGACACCCGTGCACATTCAAACATCCCTTCATCTTGGAGTCCTGCAAGTGCGTTTCTTCTGAGGCCATTCCTCATCTGACAGGGAAACTGAGGCCCAGGGAAGCAAATGGAGACACTGTGTGCCAGAGCTGGGCCCACTGAGGGGTCTCCCCTCAAGGGAGCACCCTCCACGCGCCCCTTCCTCATCCCACACGCTGCACCCTGTGGTCTCCTGTGGTGCCTTGTTGAGCGCTCGGTTAATGGGTTACCAGAGAGCTCGAGGCCTCGTGAAGCACCAGCACATACATAAATGTTTGCATTCTTTCTCCACTGCCTTTCCTAAATTTAAACTGGAAAGTCTATGGAAACATTAAGAGGCCACACAATTGCCAGAAAAGCACAAATCACGTCTCTCCCCCGAGTCTGGGAAACAGTACAACCATAACACCAGAGAAATCCTCTGGCTGCTCCTCCTTTCTAGAGATCTGGTTGAGATTTGGAAACATATTGTATTCATTTTCAAGGGGAGAAAAATCTGCAAACCAGAGCAGTTTGAGCTGCCCATCTGTTGTGGGGCCTGGAGGAGCTGACCTGGACCCGTGGGGGGGATTCGGGGAATGGAGCACAGGGCGTGGGTGTCAGGCCACACAGAGCCTGGAGCCCTGCCAGGTCCCCCATCCTATTAAAATCCGATAGCGCAACAGAACTAGGTCATCGCTTCCGCCCCACCCCCAAATACAATGGAGACGCTGTTCGGTCGTGTGTCCTGTTTGGTGTGCGCAGAAGTTGAAGCGAGCTTTGTTCTGAGCTGTTTATCTTGGAATCTCAAAGGTGCACTGTGACCCGCAGAAAGAATGCATGGTATTCGGCAACAGTGTCTGGACTGGATGCTCCGGCTGGGCACACAGACTGGCAGGCAGAGCCCACGTGCAGAGCCCCTGAGGCTCAGTCACACGGCAGGGCGCCTCTGAGGCTCTGGGACCTTGGAAGTCTATTATTTTGTCCCAGTTGCCAAAAGGATGTTTGATGCCTTCCTTCTCGCTTGTCTCCTTCATCTGTGAACTATTTTAAGTGAAGAATTGGAGAAAAGAGGGCGCCTGGGTGGTTGAGCCAGTTAAACATTTGACTCTTGATTTTGGCTCAGGCCATGATCTCATGGTTCATGGGATTAAGCCCCACATTGGGCTCTGTGCTGATAGCAGGAAGCTTGCTTGGGATTCTCTCCCCCCCCACCCCCCACTGGCATGCACTCATGTGTGCTCTCTTTCTCTCAAAATAAATGAACATTAAAGAAAAAAAGAATTAGGGAAAAAGATTCCACTAGATTTTAAACTCCTTCAGCAAGGCATATGCATAACCTTATGAATGAAGGTGGCCCTACATTTTTGAAACTGTACCAGTTAACTAAGCCACAGGCAGCTGCTAAAACCAGAGGCTGTCGTGTGTGCATTCTGGGTCTCAGTGCCTGATCCCAGTAGGCGATAAAGAATATCAAGTATTGGGTGAGTGGGACCATTTACAAGTGAGTGTGAGCACTTCAAAGGACACATTCAGTCCCACTGGGCTGTCTGGTCACAGAGTCACAGAACTGAATTGCCCTTAGCTCTCTGTTGAAACTGGCCTTGGAAGCACTTCCTTTACCAGCTCCTTTCCTTTAGCAGCTCCCCATCACCCAGGCATCACCCTGCGTCCAATAGGATTGCCTGTGAGTTCTGGGCAGACTGGGCTTCAGGAAAAGCAATCGGCAGGTTCTCAAGTGTGTCGCCCATGAACTGTGACAGTTGTGACGTCTGATATCAGAGAAGATAAGAGTCCAGTAGAAACAAGAATCAAAGGTGGGAATAAAATAGTGGGGGCGAGGAGCGGAGATAAAGAGTTCATACTGTGGTATGGTGTCTAAGAAAGTTAACAGAGTAGATCCCAAGAGATCTTAAACAGGGGGAAACTTTTTTCTTTTTCTTTCTTTCTTTCTTTCTTTCTTTCTTTCTTTCTTTCTTTTTTTTGCTTTTTTAATCGTGTCTATATGGGGTGAAGATGCTTATGAGGCTTACTGTAGTAATCACGTCACAGTGTAACTCAGCCAACATACTGTATCCCTTAAGCTTATGCCAATTATATTTCAGTAACCCTGGGGAAAAAAGCTCAACAAAACAAACAAAACTTTCCCCAAAATGGAGGGAGAAATAAATAAGGGAGAGGCAGAGCAAGAGGCCAACAGAGAGTCATGCTGTGTAAACTTTTCAGTGTTTCCTTTATCATCCACCCTCCTCTACTACACCAAAGCAGATATTTTCCAGGTTCAGGGGTCCAGGAGGTCCTTTTCAGTGAAAACTACTTCTCTCCCAAGGCACACCTATTGTCTTTAAAATCACCCTTACTCTGGGCTGTGAACATTGCTGAAATTCACATTTCAACATTGTTTTGTGAGATTTATTAGAATGTGAGTGAGTAAAAGACGAATGAAGGAAGCAACTCTGCAAAAAAGATTTTAACAGTATAGTGAGGGAGCTGGAGGTTCAAGGTCAAGAGACTTCACAAACATATTTCTGGTGGTTATGTTCATACAAGTTGACAGTATGTTAATTGGACTTCACGTTAATTTGAAGGCCACTGAAATGAAAGATAATTTTGCTTGATACGTGTATCTGCAATGTGTGTGATTTGCTATTGCACTTAATTTATTAACACATCATCTTTTAATTTAGGGTGTGCCAGAGCGGGAATATCCTCACTATAATAAAGGAGGGAAGTCTGCTGGGGAAAACTGAAGCATATAGAGGGTTATGCCATCGGGAAGCTCATTGTGTCTAAACTCATTTGTTTAAAAGGCCCATGTTTGCTTTGTTTGGTGCATCTTCTGTGGGTTAGGTGCAAGACTGGGGAGTGTTACATTTGCTTCCAGTCCCTCCCCACTGCAGGATAATGACATTCTCTAGATTTTTGAGGCAGTCGGTTTCTTTTTCTTTGACTCTGTTTCCCTAACCCCGTGCTAAGCCTCTCCAGCTTCTCTTTCTCTGGCTCTGCCCTGGGACAGGAGCAAAAGTCTGCATCAACCCGCAACAAGCAGAGGCCAATGGCGTTAACAAGGATACCCCAACAGGTTTGGCCACTAGATCTTCCTGCGCATCCCTTGAAGCAGGCTCGGCCACATTCCACGGTGGCCCTTCTTTCAGCTCATCCCTGTTTAAGGGGACTCAGCACCCTCATTGACTAGTGAGGGTCCAGAGAAAATGATGGAAGTTCAGTGGTACTGAAAGTAAAGACACACAAAAAATCTTGTGGCACATTCCAAAGTCTTGTCCCATAAACTAACAAGGGACCCTGGAAATAACATTGAAACTATTTTTGGGTAAAGTACAGAAGAGGGGTAACACTTTCTAGAGCTTCTAGAGCATCCATACTATAATCCTAGGCACCTTTAAAACAGCCACTTCAAAGATAACTTAGTGGAGCAAAATGGACATGTGCTTCCGAGGCAGAAATAGAGGCTGAAACCCTGTGTCAATCACGGAAACATGAGCAAGCTTCTTTATGCCTGCAAAGCATGTGGAGCACTAACCTCAGCACCACAGACTCATGTATAGAGTTCCTCATGTGCAAAGCAACTATTCCTGAGGCTGGCCCTTGGTGGGCATCTAGCGATTTCTATCCTTTTGGGAGACGCAGCAGAAGGGAGCACACAAGTCTTCTCTATCAGAGAAGTCCTGAGTAGGAATTATACCAACTATAGACTGAAGGAAAAAAAAAGACATGACACGTGAACATTTAGAATGTGGTGATGGAGAAGATCTATAACAGGGCAATGTGCGGCTTCTAAAATGTGGCTTCTGGTGCCCAGGCCTGTGGACAACTAGAAAACAAAGGAGAAACTCACATCAAGGATTTCCTTGTTGGCTTTTGGAGACGTGGCTTCTCTTAACTCCTTGATGGCCACTGGGATTTTAACCTTCTCACCTTCTGGGATCCAGAGTCCCTGTGACGAGGAAGGAGAGATGACGTTAACTGGCGATCATCATGCTATGCAATATGCTGACTCATGAGATGCACGGACATTACCAGCGACACCATCAGAAAGGGCAAGGGGCCTTCAGCACAGCTCTGTGCTCCAAGGCCACCAAGGGCTGGGAGCCATGACATCTCAGCAGCTCTTTTGCTATCATGTTCCATGAATCAGGGTAGTTAGATAAAAAACCCTAAACTGTGGTCATTACAAAACCAGCATGGATCATTTTGTCCAGAATTCTGAGATACTGGCTCTAGGTCTAACAGAAATCAGACCTGATGTATGAGGATCCAGGAAAAACAAATTAAGAGCTGTTTTGATCTGGGCATTACTTGGATGCGGAGGACCCCTTCAGACTCTGTCTCTTCACAAAGTCAATGCCATCCTTCATGATGATGTGTGTATATGTCTCACAGGACCACTTTTTTTTGCCACCGTGATTATAAAAGATTTCCTCTCAACAACTTGGGGAGAACATCGAATTTCCCAAACCCTGAACTACACATAGAATAGACAAACTTGATAGACAGTGGACAGCCCAGGACTTTGAATATGCCCACCAGCCTGCATTCCCGGAAGTCTCGGTGCCCTGGTGGCCTCACCTTGTACACTGTGCCAAATGCTCCAGAACCCAGCACCTTGATCTTTTTGAATTCTGTTTCCTTTAAGATCCTCAAGAGAGCTTGATTGGGAGCTTCTCCGCTGGGTGTAAGAGGCTCAACGAGCTGTGAGAGACAAGGAAGGACAGTCACTGCCTCCAGCTCAGGCCCCCATGGGAGGTGGTGTGAGCCAGGTCCAGACATAGCATGTGAGGATGGGCTTCAGCACCAAGAACCTGCCCTGCTCACCCTATAGAAGCAATGCCACCTTCTCTAAAGGACTTCAGGAAAGATATGTTGGGACAGGGACTCCCTGATACAGGTGTCCTGGAACAGAACACCTCCATTTCAACAAACGCAATGTCCATTTCTGTTTCCAGCCAATTAGCCGGAGACAATTCCGGTGAGGAAAGTTCTGATATGGCTGGTCATTTGCTAGCCTGCCGGGCATCCAAACACACCCAAGTGCCGTTATGCTGTGAGCTGCTATGGGTTCCTGCTCCCAGGAGCTTTGGTTTCTGACACACTGCTGGACACAAAGATGGCAGCCAAAAGCCCAATTGAGTGAGTCACAAACAGAGCTGAAAAAGGAATGGCACTACTTTAGACAATGGGATTTTCCAAAGGAACATCTCAACATGTGCCTTCACAGGAATCACAGACACCTATCGGCAAGCCCTTCTCCTGTGCGTGTACATGAGTGCTGTATGTTACACAGACCTCATATGGCTCTTGTATCCATGCTGTGAGACCTACAATAGAAACATCTGCATTTCACTCTAGAGAGGTACCACCATATAATTAACTGGTTATAAGTGGACACTCAGATTCTTTCTGGTTTTTTCGTTGCAAGAAATAAAGCATAATAATACAATTTCATATGTAAAATACTTGTTCCAGCAAAAGAAATAAAGCATAGTAATATGATTCCATATTTAAAATACTTGGCAACCCTTGGCAGGGAGCCCTTGTTCCTGTCTGGGGTGCTGGGGACAAGGAAACTGGTGGTTGTGCAGGGCCTGGGCACCCACTCACCTCTCTCTCTTGCAGCAGTCTGCGAAGTGTGCGCTTGCGGACGATGTGGCGCCGGCGCAGAAAGAGGCCCACCCCAAGGGCCACCACTACCACCAAGAAGAGGCCGCCGACAATCCCTGTGGCAATGGATGGGATCTTGGGCCTAGCACAAGAGGGAGACATGGGAAAGTGAGGTTTGGTGACAGATGCCATTACAGTGGCACTTTATGTATTTCCTGTATGTTTTCATACATTGATCATTTAACATTGTCTCAGAAAAATAGATACCATGTGGCTTCTAAAAAGAGGAAAGAAAGCAAAGAGTTTTTAGGGTAGTGTGTCTACCTTTTTGAGCATAAGTGGCCCTGCCTCCCAGGTTTTTTTTTTGATTTTTTAAATTGAGGTATCATCTGGACATCTCCATAGATAGGACTCTTTCTCTTTTCTTCCTCTCTTCCTTCCTTCCTTCCTTTTCCCTCTTCCTTCCTTCCTTCCCTCCTTCCTTCCTTCCTTCCTCCCTCTCTCTCTCAATCATCTATTTATCTATCATCTACCATTTATCTATCTATTGAAAGAGAGCATGCACACACGCACATGGGGCAGGGGCAGAAGGAGAGGGAAAGAGAGAATACCAAGCAGGCTCCACACCCAGCCAAGCTCGATCCATGAGATCATGCATGACTTGAGCCAAAATCAAGAGCTGGACGCTTAACCAACTGAGCCACCCAGGTGCCCTGACAGTTCTATTTTAATAGTTCGATTAAGAATCCACAAAAATCAAAAAGTAACTCACACTTTAATAATGTTTTTTATATGAATTTGCTTGTATCCTCAGAGTATCTCCATCACACAAAGCCTAGAACATCACATCACACACATAAGACATGCATTGTCTACTGGTTTGCCTGGGTGAAGGGACCCTTTCCACAATGTTGAGATTCTTCAAAGGGTTCTTGGCTTTCAAGATGGGATAATAGCCTTGTCGAATGCTTTATGAATAAACTTGGGGGAGGTGATCACGTGATAGGATTTCAACATAAAAAGCATCACTGTCATAACTGAGTAACGTCATCACGCAACATCAAACTGCTCCACCACACTCTCCTTCCTAGAAAGGTTGTGCTTGATTCAGGGACAGCAAAAACTCAAACTCCAGGTTCTAGAGCTCACTGAGGAAAGAACCATCTGAATTTGTGGGGTCTGAATTTAGAATCTTCAGTTCTATAAATATATTGATATTTATAGATTCTATAAATTCTATAATAGAACCTTAATGTTCTAGAAATATAACCTGTATTAATTTAACATTAATATTAACTTTGTAATATTACAATAATATACAAACATTTAATATACAAGAATTAATATTATATATTAAAATTCTAGAAAAATGACCTTGAAATTATTGGTCTCTGGTTCTATCCCATTTGAGTTTCTGGAAAACTTCATATTTTTAGGAAGAAATGTTAAAGAATATCAAAGACTAATTAGTATCATTAGCATGTGAGTATCCCAACATCCTTACAAATGTTGTAAGTGGGTCAAAGGTACTTCATGACAGTGATATTTACAACACTTTCTTCTCAGTGAATGCAAAAGTCATCTCCTGCACTATACCATCTCCCCAATTAATGCAGTTTGGGTTAATGAATTTTTATTATATTGGAAGGAACACTAGAAAGATACAAAAAATACTGATTACAGATTATGTGTTCTGTGGGGAGCTGTAGTAAGGGTGAGTGAATAAAAAAGGGAGAAAAAAAAGAAAAAGTAAATGTCACAAAAGAATGGTCATTGGCTAGTTTCTAGGTGGGGCTTTGATGGAAACCTCATTACTAAGGTACTGACTGTAGCATGAAAATAGGACAAATTTTGCTGATGTCCCAGTAGGCTCAGCAAAGACGAAGCAAGAAACTGCCTTATTTTCTTCAATGTTTCACTTGAGAGTGGGGCTAATTCTGCAGCAGAAGAGTCAGCTGACCTGGCTGGCAGTTATTGAAGGATTTTGTAGACATTATTAGGAATGGAAGAGATGGAAGTTTGGTTAATGTTGGCGATGTTGGGAATGACAAACAGGTGCCTTGTGTATCATTCTATTTACTCGCTAAACATTGTTCATTAATAACACCACTCTTTCCTGAGAAGTCTGAACAGCAATTTCCAATCCTGCTTTTCTCAGTGCAGCACTTTAAGCAACGATAGCAAATGAATCAGAATTGAAATGCTAATGAAAGTCATAGTTGATTAAAAGGAAGTAAGGGGAGAAAATCTCCCCAAGCTGGAGCTCAGTCATCAAACATGAAGGTTTGTGACAGGGTCCACCGGATCATCAAGCAAGAAAAGAAGAGAGGCCAGAAGGAGGCTCTCACAGAACTGGTGTAAACAAGAAGTCATAAACAGACTCCATATAAAGAGAGGCACTGGATAATGAGTCTCAGCTCCACCTGGAATAGGTCCCAGTGCTCACATCCTGCATCCCCTCCACCGAAGCACACTGATGAAGTAAGCATGGGAAAGGTGAGTGCAACCAGCAGAATGGTCCCTGCTGGGATGCTACGCCAGCCCAGAGAAGAAATAAGAACCTGTGAAGGTAGGAGCACCTGGGTGGCTCAGTGGGTTAAGTGTCCAGCTCTTGATTTAGGCTCAGGTCATGATTGCACAGTTCATGGGATTGAACATCGCATCTGGCTCGGTGCTGACAGATTCTCTCTCTCTCTCTCTCTCTCTCTCTCTCTCTGCCCCTCCCCTGCTTGTGCTCTCTGTCAACATAAAAATAAATTTAAAAAAAATCTGTAAAAGGGTGCCTGGGTGGCTCAGTCAGTTGAGCAGACGTCTGTCTGGCTTTGGCTCAGGTCATGATCTTGCATTCGTGGGTTCAAGCCTCACATTGGGCTCAGAACCTGGAAACTGCTTTGGATTCTATCTACCTCTCTCTCTGCCCCTCCCCAGCTCATGCTCTGTCTCTCTCTGTGACTCAGAAAATAAGACAAAACATTTTTAAAATCTGTAAAAAAAAAAAAAAAAGAAGAAGAAAAACCTGTGAGGTAGAGGGGAATCAGAAATTTGGAAAGCATTATCTGTGCATACAGAGTGTTTGGTCCTTTCTGAGGACCACGGGACACAACTAGAACACTCACCCGTCTGGTGCACAGCCTTCAAGACCTGGCCCGGCGCAGCTGTGGGAATTGAGAGAGAAATATACATTCTGATCATTCTACTTCTTTAGCATTTTGCCTTGGAAAGTTTTTATCAAATCATAAGTCACGTGCATTAAATTACTTTCAAATCATTAAAACTACCATGAATCTCACTTTGGGGAGCAGCGATTAATCATTTATTTGTTTTGCATGTATTCATTCATTCATCCACTCAGCACGTATTTTTGAATGTTGGACCCTGTGATGCGGATTGTTCTAGCATTGAGCAAAGTGGACATTCTCTGGCTTTTGTTATTGAAATGCATTTGTGCGTGCTTTAGGGTCTAGGTATGGCTGTCTCATATCTGGCTCTAGTATGTCGGTACAGGCAGGGGAGTAGAGACGGCCAAGACTAGAGCCATAGTGATTAAGGGGTAGGAGGGGAGGAACAGAGGTGTGAGGATGAGTCTTCGGGGCAGGGCACCGGCAGTGATGATTTTAGACCCAGGAATTCAGAGGCAGTACAGGAGCTGGTTTCATCCCCTCCCACAAGGACTGAAATGTCTTACATCCAGCAGAGACGGCATTGATCTTAAATGACTCCTGAACAGCTGGGTCCCCATTCAAGTGAGGGAGGCCACTACCCCTTATTTTGATTACAGGATGATGTAAAAGGGCAGAATACATTGGCTTTGAAGTACAGCAACATTTGCCAAGACAAACACCAATAGGAACACAAAATATTCCAGTGAAATGGAAATGACAACTCATGCTGTTGTACATGGATGGACCTGGCGAGTATTATGCTAACCGAAATAAGTCAGACGGAAGAAGATAAATACCGTAAAATTCCATCTATATATAGAGTCTAAAAAAATAAAACAAACAGAACAAACAAACAGCAGCGACAGACTCATAAATACAGAGAACTGGTGGTTGCCATTGGGAAGGGGGTGGGAGGGTGAGTAAAATGGGTGAAAGAGGTATAAATAAGACACGGCGATGAGAAGTGCAGCACAGAATATACAGTCAATAATGTAACAATTTTGTCTGGGGACAGGACGTGACTACAGGTATTGTGCGGAGCACTGTGTAATGTATAGAATTGTCAAGTCACTATGTCCTACATCTGAAATGAACAGAACGTGGAGTGTGAGCTGTAGATGCAGAAGACCACCATTTGATGGCCTGGGGAAGCAGGAAGGACTACATTTCAAGTATGTGAACAGGCCAGAGGCACATGTCAAGCATCCCATTTCCTACCTCAATCAAGGGCTGGGATTTGTACACTCCTCCTGGAGGGCAGGGGTCTGTTCCCTCCCCCATTTCCAAGCTGTCCTGCTCCCTCCTCCCTAGAGCCTTTGGGCCTTTCTTCCTACCACACACACACACATACACAGGCTTTTTCAGGAAGTGGATGCAAGGGAGGCCTCTCTATTTCACACTCTATTATCTCCTATGGAAACCAAAACTCAAAGACAAAAGGCATCACTAATGAGTGACCACTGATAAGCTCCCCCACAGTGTCCCACAGTCTCTAAAAGGGAACACTATGCAAAGTGAGTGCAAATTGAAATTGTCAATTTGGGGACCACACATAGGGTTTTGTGCGTTTTTTTGCAGCCTCTGAAGGTGCTGTGGGGAAACCGCAGGGGTTATGAGGCGGAAGCCACTGCCACAAAAGTAGCCCAGAGGAAAAGAAAAGCCAGTTTATGTCTGAAGAGGTGACTTGACAAGGACAGTGACAAGGATGGAGCCTTGAGGTGAGTCCTGCCTGAGCTGGAGCCCCTTGTGAAAGCTGATGGCACTTTTGCATAATTTTGCAGAAACGACTGTCGAGTATGAAATGAAACAGGGCATATCACACTATCATTTAACGTCCTCAGAAAACTTATTCTCTGTCCTCTACTTGACTTCTTCTTTTCTTGTGACATGCAATTAAAATAGGAAACAACCTGTCACTCACCCGTAAGTACAGTTTGAGTGGCACAGGTGGCACATGCGATTGGCGTCTGCGAACTTCCAGACCAGGGTGTTGTTTTCCCCCATGACGCCCGCCGGGCAGGTCTTGACGCAGTGCGGTCCGTCGATGTAGTGGGCACACTGCACACAGCTGTCTGGTCCCTACACCACAACGGAGAGAGGCATTTATATAGGTTTCTTTCTCTTTTGAAACTGAAGTTGATTTTCATTTATAATACTTATAGTGAAAAGAAGTCAAACACCAGATGTTCTTAAAGCGGAAACCCACGCTCGCCTGTGACTGCCATTGTAACATTGTTAACATGACCACTGTTCACAGCTTACCATGAAATCTTCCTGACTTCAAGTGCATTTGCAATATAATAACAGAAAAGAAACTATACTCTATGCTTCACGACAGTTTACTTAACAGATTACGGGAAATTTTCTTTGTCCAAACAATCTTGATGAGTCTACGTGTAAGTTTACATCTCTATCGCTCAGACGGCATTGTTTGCATATCATATTTGAACTTAAGGTAACAGCTCTGTGGGAAGCCAGGCTTGCCAAGGCAGATTGAAGAAAGCCCACATCTATGTTTCTCTCGGGACAAGAAGGCGGCAGGTAGAAGTACAGCGATGGGTGCATAATTAACTGTGTACCGTGTGTATTTGGTTCTGTTTGCCAAACTCGGAGTGTTCTTGAAAAACTCATAGGAAGTGAAAGTCGACTGTTGGAGTTGTGCCCTGAACATTGCATAAAGGGAGTGAAATAAAGCTGGTAGCGAAGGATGTGCTCGTTGGCAGAGTTCTCGGATGTCTCTGTGTTGTCCAAAAACTGAGCGTTCCCAGGACCAGAAGAATCCGATGACTAAGTCAGAATCACCAACTGATTTATCTCAATGATGAAATTTAGCCCAACACTACGTAAACTTATGAACCAATGGTTTACTTTGTAACCTTCCCTGTTTGCAGCCTACACCTCAAAACACAGCCTTCAGTCTGATTCAGAGACAGCTTCTGAAAATGTTTTCAATTAATAGATTTAGATATGGCTGTTGAAGCTCAAATCCACACAGAACTCCTTGTAAATGATATTGAGCATGAACAACATTGGGACACGGGTATGAGGAGGACCTGGATTCTCACTTACACTCTTTATGGAAGTAGAAATCTGAATTTTGAAAAGCTTTGTGAGGTGTTTCTTTAAAAGAAATTTTTTTAACGTTTATTCATTCTTAAACGTTAAGATTAATTCACAGGAGAGAGTCAGAGTGTGAGTGGGGGAGGGGCAGAGAGAGAGGGAGACACAAAACCCAAAGCAGGTTCCAGGCTCTGAGCTGTCAGCATAGAGCCTGAGGTGGGACTCGAACCATGAACCATGAGATCATGACCTGAGCCGAAGCCGGTGCTTATGAGCCACCCAGGCGCCCTGGTAGGTGTTTCTTTAAAAACTCTTCAAATAACTGTGAACGAATGTTAAATAAGAATCTGATGGTGTTTGATTAAGATGACAAATCAATGATGACAGATGTCAGAAAGAGTGAAAACTGCCTGTCGAGGTACCCTGCCTCTCACAGGCATCCCTGGTTTTTGGTGAGAGTAGATGTTATTAGATTGGTTGGAGGGTGTTGGACAGAAAGGGTAAGTGTTCCTGCAAAGTGGGTTACAACCACAGCTTCTTTGAGCCTGCTGTGAGCTCACAAGGCCCCTGTGTGGGCGTGAGTGACGCTGGCTGCCTTTGGTAGCGCAGAGTGACGCTGGCTCGTTGTTGTGATTCTGCTGCTGGGAAGGCTTGTCCCTTGGATATATGAGGGAATAACATCAAATGTGCTCCTTACTCGTCCTGTGCAGGTGACATTCATGGCCTGGGGCAGGCATTCCGGATGGCACTGTATGCACTCGGAGTTCTCCACAAACTCCCTTGGCTCCCTGAGAGAAGAAAAAAAAACAACCAATCAGTGCCATCTCTAGAGATCCTGATTCAGAATCCTGGCAGGTTACAATGGTCTGAGTTGTAACTGTCTGAAATTTCAGGTGACACAAATCACCTTTCTCAGAAATGCAGAAAAATTTAGAGAAACAGTTAACGGTAGAGAATCTAGGATTATACTATAATATGATAAACTGATTGTGTTAACTGAGTCCTGAGCCATCTTCCGTCTGAATAAATACACATGCTTCATTTATAATCAAAACATCTTCCCTACATTTTTCTAGAAGGCGCAGTTTTTGTCTATTAGGTAAACAGACCAATAAATGAAAAAGTAATAATCCTTAAGAGGTGACCTCCCCCCACCAATATCAGATTCATGGATATTTAAATTAAGGTAGAAAGAAATAGTAACTGTAGATTAACTCACAGGAAAAGGAAGGAGAGATATTAAGACTTAATGGTTATTAATAAAAATAGTAAGTGTGGAACACAGGTGTGAACAATTTTGCTTGTAATAGTTTCGCTGTTCCTCAAAGATGTATGGGTCAACAGTAAGCAAGAAGATGATGTTTTTTTAAAAAAATTTTTTAATGTTTATTTTTGAGAGAGAGACACACACATAGAGTGTGAGCAGGGGGGGGGGGGTAGAGAGGGAGACAGAATCCAAAGCAGGCTCCAGGCTCTGAGCTGTCAGCCCAGAGCCCAAAGTGGGGCTCAAACCCACGAACTATCATCATGCCCTGAGTCAAAGTCGGATGCTAAACTGATTGAGCCACCCAAGTGCCCCAAGATGATGTTTGACTGAAAAGACAAAACAGTTGTGACAGCTATTAAGACTGAAAGCTGCCTGGTAATTAACTGCAGGTCTTCAGGCCAGTGAACGAGGAGAGTTTATACCCTGCAACATGTTCCTTAAGTCTTCCCTTATGTCATCAATTAAACCACATAAATGTGCCCATTTTTTTTCTTCCCTTCTTCTCTGGGTCACAATGCCTGCTGGAGGAGTCAATGTGGCAAACTGAGCAAGTGCTGCCAGACACCAGCGTTCTTGAACTGAGAGGCATGGGCACCAACAATGTGGTGGTTTTAAGTCCCTCTCCCTTTAAGAAGATGTGGAAAACATGAGATTCATATGTATTCATAGCAGTAAGGACTGCACTAAAATGTCTTCCTTGTTGAAATAACACTGTCAATTATACAGGACTCTGTTAGGTTCCTCAGCCTCTCTGCTAAAGGATTCCTACAGAATTAGGCTTGGTCTTCTCACCTGATCCTGAATATTTCTTTTTTTGTAATGTGTATTTATTTTGAGAGAGAGAGAGAGCACGCACGAACTAGTTGGGGAGGGGCACAGATAGAAGGGGACTGAGGATCTGAAGCAGGCTCTGCACTCCCAGCAGCGAGCCTGATGTGGGGCTTAAACTCACGAACTGTGAGATCATGACCTGAGCCGAAGTCAGATGCTTAACCAACTGGGCACCCAGGAGCCCCCTGAATATTTCTGAATCCACACTGTGGCCCAAGCCCTGACAGTGAACTAAGAAGAAAGATTTCCTGTAGCCACCTGTAATTCCTACAACTCTTCTCTCTCACAAAATGTCCCCTTTTCTGTAAATTAAAAAGAAAAAAGGTCTTTGCTTCTCTCTAATCTTGTATTTTACTTTTCTATTAATTTATTTTTAGTCATTATTTGTGGTCATTTGTAGTCAAAGCTTTACATCAATATCAAGATTCCCACAGAACAAGAGACTGTACTTTTAACCGAGTGCAAATAAATCCAATGAAGTTTATATGATTGTTTATTTCTTTGTCCATGGTTATATTTCAAGTTATTTTCACTGTTCAATATCTCTTGAACATAAAAAAAATAACCATGAAATATAATTTGCATTACTATATTTTGACCCACCAGGAAGTGTGTCCTGCAAAGAAAAGTCTAAGTGACTGTGGTCTTGGCCACATGAGCCATTTATGACTTTTCCATTTGTCTTGGGAACTTTGTGTGGCTTCAAAAAATATCAGATATTTCCAAAACTGAGACTCTATAAATTAGTGGATTGGATTAAGTAATGCAAAAAGTTTGTTCATTTCTTTTTGTGATTAACAGCTGTCAACAAATAAACAAACAAAAACAAAGAAAAAGAAAGGAAAAGTATCAGTATGAAAAATGGTAAACCTATCACAATAATCGCCTTATTTATTTATTTTTTCATCAAAGCAAAGGGGTTGGAAAATAACCTTACCCCTCCAGAACATTGCACTTCTCCACGCATTCCTTCCCACGGGTGACATTTTGGCAGGACACACAGTCTTTCGGCTCCGGGCCCCAGCAGCCCTCTGATGAGCATAATGGATGACAGACATGGCCTATGGCCTCTGAGAAGACAGAATGATCCACGAGGAGTCAGCTCAGGAGCAGTGACTAGTGGGGCCAGTTGAGACAACACCTGTGAATGAGGTGCTGGGTTCCCTGTGACCTTGAGCTGCACAGACATGCTGGGGGGTCGGGAGGTCCCTGGAACAAGCAGTGACACAAAATGGGGTTCTAGAGGCCAACTGCAAGTTCCCTTTTCCTGACTGAGAGTCAGGGTTCCCGGCCCGGACCTGGGTAGCATTTTGCTGATGGGTGTCATAGCTGATGGGGACACAGGGAAGGTTTGTGGTTCCTTGCCATGTGCCAGGCACCATGTTAAGAGTTTTATGTACAAAATTTCATTTCATTCTCTCACTAGCCGTGAGAATCACTGCTATCTCCATTTCATGGATGAGGAAGCCAAAGCCTAAAGATATTAAGTAAATTGATCAAGGTCTGGAAGCTAGGAAGGGCTAGAGGCAGGGTTTGAACTCAGATCTGCTTCTCCCAGGACCAGGGTCTCAGTAAAAGGCAATGTGCATTGCCCTGGCTTCAAGAGTGGCCGGTGGCTCTAATATCAGACTAGGAGTTGTTACGGTAAAATGATCATTCCATCGGCATGCGTTGCCAGCTAGAGTCATTAGAGGCTTAAATGAGCTGGGATAAATCTACAGCTAAAAGGTAAAATAATTAATGCTAAATTTAGTTCTGTATGTTACAAATACTTGACAGATTAAACCTCAAGGCTAATTCATTAAATGAAATGTGAATGATCTGGAAACAATTCCAATGAACTGTCCATGATAACTTCACATTGAAGGACTATACAGATTTCTTTTAATCTGCTTCTTTAGGAATGAAAAATGTAATTTAAGTGTTTGGGAATTTTCTAAAGTAACATAAATGACCCATGTGAACCATCTGCATGATCAACCAAAGTGATTACTTACTGCAGCCTTTTTCATCCTTGTTGTTTATAATTTTGGTTTTCTGACTTGGAGTCCCAAACAGTTTTTTCCAGTGTATTGTATTTGCATAGCACAATTTTTGGTTTCCTGAAATGATCACATCTCCATCACTTATCTCCTTGAGGGAACGTAATCCCAAGGACGTTATGTCCAGGCCAACGACCGCAAGAGAAAACTGACCACTACAGTGGAGGGAAGAAAAATAACATTGTGAAAAATGAGGAAAAAATCGTATCACTAAAAGCCTTAGTTTTATTTTCTTCTGGATCACCTTATATTTACTACAAGCCTCCTCCCAGTGATTGTAAGTCATATTGCAACTTTTGAAAATGACAAGAGATTTTTTTTAAGGTCCTCCAGGGAAAACCTAGTTCCTTGTTCATTTACATCTTTAACCCCAGTGGAATACTGAAGGTGACTAAATGTTAACATCATTATTTTACTTACTACGTGTTTTTTTGGCCTCGGAATTGAAGAGCATCTTTTTTTTTTTAATGTTTACTTATTTATTTTGAGAGAATGAGAGAATAACAGAGAGAGAGAGAGAGAGAGACAGAGAGACAGAGAGAGAGACACAGAGAGAGAGAGAGAGAGAGAGAGAGAGAGAGAGAGAGAGAGAGAGAGAATGTATGGGGGAGGAGCAGAGAGAGGGAGAGAGGGAATCCCAAGCAGGCTCCACACTGTCAGCACAGAACCTGATGCAGGGCTTGAACTCACAAACTGTGAGATCATGACTTGAGTTGATTGATAGTTGGACACTTAACTGACAGAGCCACTCAGGTGCCCTGAGAGCATGTTCTAATGCCTCAAATATCCAAATACGCCTCAAAAATCATACATTCATTTTTTCCATCCATTCACCTGCTAATTCATCTATCATCCATCTACTCACCCATCTATCAATCCATTTGTCTATCTACTTATCTAGGCATGCATATTTCCATCCATCTATATTTCTACCTATCCATTTTATCTATCTATCTATCTATCTATCTATCTATCTATCTATCTATCTCTATCTATCTATCTATCTATCTATCTATCTATCTATCTATCTATCTATCCATCCATTCATCCAGCTATCCACACTTCCATCCTATCATCTATGCATCCACCCATCCATCCATCTAGCCACTCATCTATCCACTCTTTCATGGATTCATCCAACCATCCATCCACTCAGCTATCTATCCATCCATCCACTGACCCACTGATCCACCAATCCATCCATTTACCCATCCATCCGTATACTGAACAAACATCTGAACCACCCAAATCTGTGCTAAAACTCTATAAAGCTACCAACATATTTTCATCAAGTGACTGGATAAAAGTAATTCAGACTAAAAGGAGGGAAATCCTGAACCACCAGGAGGAACAGGAAGGCAAGAAAGCACCTGATGGGTGCTAGGAACCAGGAGCTACCACTGGAGTAGAAACCTGGAGGGAAGGAGGCTTGGGCAAGGGGTCTGATGAGGATGGAAGAGTCTAGAGCACAGAAAACCTAGGACATCTTGAGCTTGGTTGTTGTCTGCAAATGATGGGAAACCACAGGAAAGAGAGTTGCATTTTTAGGAAGCTCATTGGATACCAGGGCAAGGAATGGACCAGCTAAGGCAGCACTGAATGAGGAGACATCAGGCAGGAGATGCCAAAAATTGAATGTGGAGACCCTTCCTCTCCTTGTTTCTCTTTCTCTCCTGACCCTTTCCTCCTTCTCCCTTCCCACAACCTGGCTCCAGTGGAAAGCCAGGAGCCTCTGTTGAAGACCTGTAGCTCTACTGTTCAGGAATTCTCTCTCAACATGTGCCCACAGAAGCCTACGCACTGGGACAAAGCTGGTGTCTTCCTTGTGGGGCAGACCAGGCTCTGTTGAGCTATACCTGGAGCCAGCGACCACTCTGCCCCAGTAGGGACTGTGTATTCCTGGACTTCCCATGAAATGTGAAAAGGTGAAAAACTAATTCTAATTTTGTGTAAATTCATAAACCTTAGCCAAATGGTACTTGCCAGTCACTCAAGAAAATGGATCTAAATCTCTTGTTGCTGTATGAATCTTGGGCAAAAGATGTGTTCTTGAGAACTCAGAACAAAGGAGTCTTTCTAGGAAGCAACAGTTAGTGTCAGAGATGCACACCTAAGAATGTTTTTAAAAAGTAGTATATACTTTATGTGTACTGTATTCTTATTTTCTTTAATACCATTTCTTTTGAGAGAGAGAAAGAGAGAGTTCACATGAGCAAGGGAGGGGTAGAAAGAGAATCTGTCAGTGCAGAGCCTGACGTGGGGCTCGAACTCACGATCTGTGAGATCATATGTGACCTGAGCCGAAATCAAGAGTAGGACGTGTAACCAGAGCAGGCATCCTATGATTTTCTTTAATATTGAATGATACTATGCAGTCATTTTGAAAAACAATTAATGAGTAATAGTTCCCAGCATCAGACTGTTTCCAAGGCAGGTCTGACAAAGAAATTTTCAAACTCTTCCTCACCGCAAACTTGTAACGACTCTTAACTATATTCAAGATGCTTCAATGTGAGTGTATGACTGTTAGAGTTGGAAAAGTGGAAACCCTGAACAAATCATTTATTAAAAAGTCTGTCAGCTCCCTCTGATGGGGTGTACTCATAAGGACATATCACCTCAGTGCTCTTCTTACCAAAACACGCATAACCTCCATGAAATCATGAGAAAACATCAGCCATTCTACAAAATGCTTGAGCAGGACTTTTTATAAGTGTCAAGGGCATTAATGACAAGACATGACTCAGGAACTGTTACAGATTGGAAGGGACTAAGGAGACATAACAACTAAGTGTAGGGCAGGGTCCTGGACCACACACTGCTGCATGGCATTCACAGGCAAACTGGTGACATAGGAGTGATGTCTGGTGGTGGAGTCAACAGTACTGCACTGATGCTAATTCCTTCCTTTTCCTCTCATGCTGTGCATAGGTGAGATGTTAACAACTGGGGAAGCTGGCTGGGGGACAGACAGCAGCTCTCTGTAGGATCTTTGTGCAATTGTATAAGCCTAATTTCAAGCTCTTCCGTAGGTCTTATTGGAAAGAAAATTGTTGGGGACGCCTGGGTAGCTCAGTCGGTTGAGTATCTGACTTCAGCTCAGGTCATGATCTCACGGTTCGTGGGTTTGAGCCCTGTGTCGGGCTCTGTGCAGACTGCTAGCTCAGAGCCTTGAGCCTGCTTCGGATTCTGTGTCTCTTTCTCTTTCTGCCCCTCCCCTGTTCATGCTCTGTATCTCTCTGTCTTTCAAAAATAAATAAATGTAAAATAAAACATTAAAAAAAGAAAAGAAAATTGTTTTTAAATCTACCAGACTTTGGCTTGGGTCAACTTACTGTTGCTTTGTTCTCCCACGTATGATTTCTAGGTTCTCAAAAGCATGGAGGTCAGTCCTGTTTTCAGGCCAGGCCTGAATCAGCAAAAATCCTACAAAGGCAGAAGGAAGTCTCAGATACACACCGTGTATAGAGTTCTTTTTTATGAGATGTTTTAGGATTCTCAAGAGACTGTAATGGCAGCAAGAAAGGCAAACATCCGATTGGCTTCTTTGTCTTGTCTTTACCCAACCTACATGTAGATACAAGCCAAGGCACAACTCTACAGTGGGCATCCTGCCCCTCCCATGGAATCCTCCGTCCCCCACCACCCAAAATCCCCAAGGGCTGTTCCATGGTGCCGCAGCCCTGACAGCCTTGCTGGGCTCCATATCTGATGATCCAAACTTGATGACAACTGCCATGTCTTGAGCGGTTATTACACAGAAGGAGATTCACAGATTTTCCTTACTTAATTCCACACTTCCAAACAATCTTATTACTTAGGTCTAATTATTCCCTTTTTAGGGATGAAGGCAGTAGAGCTCTGATGGGAGTCACGGACCAAATGCTTGCTGGTAGCTGAACAGGGACGTGAAGTCCAGTCTATGAGGCTTAAGAGTGTCTGCTAGTCCCTTAGCACTCTGCCTTTCTTTTCTTTCTACCCATGAAAGTCATTGGGCCATCAGGACAGCTGGCTGGAGCCAAGGAGACAAGGGGTTAACCACATTCATGCAAAAATGGAATGACTCAAGTCTTTGATTGAAGTGTTCACCCCTCACATGCAGGGGAAATTGCATTTGTGAAAATGATCAAAGAACTCATTAGTCATTACTGGTAGGAGTTTGGAAGGATGTTTTCATGCTGAGAAATAAGAGAATACATCTATAAGCTCTCTATAAAACACCGATTTCCTATTTTTGTTCATGTGATATGTTAGCAGCACACACCTGTTATTTCCTTTACAGTTCTTAGAATATCCAGTTCCTTTGGATCTAGAGGTGGAGTGCGTGTGAAGGAGTCACTGAAAAACAAAGCAACGAAATGATTATTGATTAACAATCTCTACCAGTGAACAAAGTGGATTTTATGTTTCTCTCTACTGGTGACTTAATCTGTTACTTACCCTCTAAATGCTACTGGTAGGATATGAAGATCTCCACTGATTGATGTGCAGTTTTTGAAGTGTTTAATATTTGTAGCATTTATGGAAAGTGTGTCTTTAAATTCACCGATTCCTATTCCATTACAAACTGTAAAGAGAAGGGAAATGTTTATTCCATCCACATATGTTGGATTAAGAGTAGCTAGGGTTCTACAGGCCAAGGGAAGTGGGAAGGAACTATAGTCATGAGCTTATCAGTGCCGCGCTATCATTCATTCATTCAACAAATATTCACGGAGGACGGCTGGGGACTGTTAACTGTGGCAGGACTTGGAGTTATGTGGTTAGAGAAGGTGATTCTGTCCTCAGTGATTGCCGTTGCTGCCCTCAACTGGATTTGGGTACACGATGCTGTCAGCACAGAGCTCGACATGGGGCTCGAATTCACAAACTGCGAGATCATGACGTGAGCCAGAGTTAGATGCTTGACGGACCGAACCACCCAGGTGTCCCTTAGTCTAATTGCCCTTAACTACTCTTGCTTCCTCTGGTTAGTGTCTTGGCAATCCACCTGCTGCTGCCAGCACAGCCTCTGCCCAGCTCTCATCAGGGCATTCCCCTAAAACTCAACACCTTTCCTTGTTGTAACCTGGTTGCAGCTTTGTCGTCTGTCTTTTTTTATCTTTTTTTTTAAAGACAAGATCCTTCTTTTTTTTTTAATGTTTTTATTTATTTCTGAGAGAGAGAGAGAGAGACAGCATGAGCAGAGAAGAGTCAGAGAGAGAGGGAAACACAGGATCTGAAGACAGGCTCCAGGCTCTGAGCTGTCAGCACAGAGCCCGACGCGGGGCTCGAACCGATGAACCATGAGATCATGACCTGAGCCAAAGCCGGATGCTTAATTGACTGAGTCACCCAGGCGCCCCTGTCGTCTGTCTTAAAGAAACAATGGGCACATATACATACATATATATATATATATATATTTTTTTTTTAATTAGAAAGAGTAAGGTACATTCATTTGGGGCTGTTGAAAAACAGGACCAAAATGACCAGAAGTTCCACTGTGGGATATTTTGAAAAGTGTTCCTTCCAGCTATCTTCCATGGTGGCGTCACAACAGATTTGTGTTTTCCTTCACTTATTCTGATGTGAACAGTCCTCAGATCATCGAAACTATTCATTGAACATGATTGTTAATGGCTGTCTGATATTACAACATGGGGAATACTGTAATGACTCTTATCAGATAAACTGCTTTTTCTGCCCCTGTGTTTACTTGAGCCACATGCTTTGATCTGTGTCCTATTGCTACATCAGTCTCAGATGCCTTTTTGCACACTCTGAGCCCATTTATTAATTTATATCCACTCCTAAATTTCCATCTCAAAGGCCATCTCCACCCTAAAGCCCATATTTATCTGTTGTAATTCTCCATCTAGAATTTGCAGAGAAATTTTGGTACCTATCTTCCAGACTTATCTTGGCTTTGAAATACAATCACTGAAAATTTCACTGTTTAAGATAAGGTCCTTTCCTGTCCTCCCCTTGGACTTCTAAGGGGTGCAGTCAAGCCCTGCTCTCCCACCGCCCGCCTCTGTACTCTGCTCCCATTGGGAGCTCTTTGTTGCAGAGGAACCTTCCACCGCCGACTCTGGTGGCCAAGAATGTCCACTGGGTCTCTGGGCTCACTCTGGGTGCCAGCCTCCTCTCTGCTCTGGGGAGCTGCTCTAAGGACTCCTCTGTCGAACAGCTCATTCAAACCTTCCTGTGCTGCACCTAACACATTGTGGGATTGGGGATTGCCAGGTTTCCTTAGGATTCACAGGGTCTGGCTGACAATGGAGAATGAGGTGACCATATAAGGACTTCCCATTTCATTACAGGTCTGGCAGAGAATTCCATGCATTTGAGAGAATATTCATTTTCTCTCTCTCTCTCTGCTTGTGTGTAATAGTGGGGGCAGAGCTCCTTTAATTCCTAAAGTCAGAGATAAATTATGTATTCACCCCTAGACTTTCCTGGCACTGCCATCCTTACCCAGGGGTACTGCCCTATACCTGAATGTATCTGAATTGGGGATGTGCAGAAAAATTGGTCAGAATAATTATAGGAGAATCAAACTGTTTATTGAACACAAAATGAACAAAGCCAAGCCCAAGCCATCTCTGATTGTATGAGTCCATGTGAGGATGCTGACAGTAACCCTTTCTCTCCTCGGTGGACTCTTCTCTTTTTCTCCCTCTGTGCCAGCCACTGCCTCACATGCTTATTTTTCTCCTTCTATGTCTCCTCTGCCAACATCCTCTTCCTGAAGCCAGAGGCTACTCATCCATCAGGGCACTGACCCGCCTGGTCCACAAGGGTTATAAGACCAGGAAGACATGAACCCAGCTGATGAGCTCATGGGTCTGGCTTGGGACCAAGCTTGCATGAACTTCAAATCTTGGCTGTTAGTCTTAGCTGCTGAAACTTGGGCAAGTGATTTAGACTCTGTTATTCAGCGTCCTCATCTGTAGAATGGGGATCATGATAACACAGACTTCCCAGAGGTGTTGGGAGGCTTCAATGGCACGGAGGCTATGTCGGCCCCAGGGAGAACATGCATTAAATGTCTATAAGAGCAGAAAGGGGAGCGATCAGTTTCAACTGAAAAGACAGATGGCTGCACAGGGAAGACAGTACCTGTGGATAATGAGGTAGGCAGCGGTGCACTGAGGTGTTGTCTGTAACACCAAAATAGTGGAATAATCAACATGAGCACATAAAGGGACACCTGTTGAAAAAATTCTGTCATAGCCACAGAGTGAAGCCTATGCAGCTGCACTACAGAATGGAGATGTGCAGGACTTAAACAGAATGATTTCCAGGATATATTAAGTTTAAGAAGCAAAAGACGGTAGACAGTAGTTTTCGGGTAGAAGACATGATTGGGATACAGGCACCAGGTGGAAAGGCTCCTGCTAGCCACATGTTGAGCTAATCTGAGCACCCAAATGAATGACAGGAATGAATGAGAAGAAACTGAATAAAGAAGAATTCCACAAGTTCATGTAGGAACTAAAAAAATTTTTTTAGAAGAATGCCAACTAATAAAAGAAGAAATGACAGAAATAGGAAATCACTGTATTACAACCACTAAAAAAATCTTTTCTGGTTTGTCATCATTAGTAATGAAATAAAATGGCATCGTATGTCACTTGCTGTGAGACAATGAGAGGAAATCAATACGACATAGGCAATGTTTCTGCCTGAAAAAAGTTCAACATGAAAGCAACCATGAGGAAGAACATCCAGTGAAGGTAAACTGAGGGACCTTCTGCAACATACCTGGCCTAGACTCTTCATATCAGGTCACAGAAGACAGAAGGAAAGCAAGTGGGGGAGGGGAGCTGAACTGCTGCCATCAATTAATGAAGAAAATGGGGGCAGGATAGCTACATGAAACCCATGATCGTTCATTGAGGTCTGGCTTGAAGAGCAGCTAAAAATGACTTAATTGGGACAGAATGGGGAAGTCTGAACTAAACAATCCTAGAACAGAGTATTGAGTTGATGTTAAAAAATCCTGAATCCTGAGTGTGAACCTGTCTTTCCTTACTTAGGAGAATGGCCCCCTTTGTAAGAAAATATGCTGACAGATGTCGGGGTGAAGTGTTACAGTATTTGTAACTGTTCTATAGATCAGAAAACAATTTCACCCATGCATGCACACATACACATATGTACACACACATACACACAAATATTGAGACAGTGAAAGCCATGTGGCAAAACACTGACCAGTGGCAAATTCATATATGGGTGTTCACTGCACTATACTTACAATGTTCTGGGGTTCAAAAACTTTTATAAAAATGATAAAATAAAACTTGAACTAGGAGGACATTGGTATTAAGGATACTCCAAGAATAGGGCACAGTATGAAGGAACGAATATCCGAGCTTGAAGAAAGAGATTTGCTCAAGTCTCTTCCAAGTCTGATGCCGAGGGGGTTTGGTGGAGGTAGGGTGAACCCCGCCCCCTAGCTTCATGAGTAGGGAGAAAGCCTCGCCCCACACCGTGCAGGCCTCCTACCTTTACGGCAAGGCCCCTCACACTTTTTACACTTGCGGACGCCATCTTCCTCCACCTCATAGCTGTCAGAACTGCAGGCACGGACACACGAACCGTGGTCTGTCACCACGTAGTTACCTGGGGAGAGACCAGGAAAAGAAGGTGGTGAAAGCAGCACCAGGTGTTTCCAGTCCTCCCACAATTGTCTCCTAGCCTCCTACAAAGGGGCTGATGAAAGGGACCTATCACCCTCTGCTTTTATTTACCTTAAGGACAAAGAATGAAAGGCTGCAAACAGAAAAGAAATCGAGTTCAAGAGTTTTGAACAGCTTATCCAGCCACGGTATGGAGAAATAGATTTCAGCACGGTAGGAGACGGACGTGTTGGGTAGAACCTGGCGTCTGCTCACAAGTTTAGAAACATCTCTTCACAGCTCATTTTTCTGAATGGTCTACCTTTAGGCTATGGTTAAAGCTCGAATACTTATTAAAAACTAGGTGACCTTGACCAAAGCCTGCTCTTCCACCGAAGCTGCCCCATTTTAAGATGTGTATAATTTGTGTGGCTGACATGTTTCCCTCTGGGGTCTTGTCCCTATGCTGAGGGCTGGTACCACCACCAGTGATGCATCAAGCCGGGCACGTGGGTCCTCTTCCAAGCCTCCCCTCACATTGACTTAACTTATTTACATTAACATTAATGCAAATATTAATATTTTTTGGAGCTCTATGTGTTCCTGGTTTGACTTCCCCCACTATGTCCTGACACAGATTTCCTGGATATTTCTAATTTTTCTTTCTGTAAGTTGTCTGCTTTTCTGTCAGGTTCTGTTTTCCTGTGGATTTTCAAATTTTTTTAATGTTTATTTATTTTTGAAAGAGACAGAGAGGCAGAACATGAGTGGGGGTGGGGCAGAGAGCGAGGGAGACACAAAATCTAAAGCAGGCTCTAGGCTTCTGACCTGTCAGCACAGAGCCTGACACGGGGCTCGAACTCACTGACCCTGAGATTGTGACCTGAGCTGAAGTTGGACGCGTAACCGACTGAGTCACTCAGGCACCCTGTTTTCCTGTGGAGTTTTAAACTCTACCTAGTAAGCCCTCTTTCAAAGATGATCCCTGTGTCATAATTGTGGCAATTTTTAGAAATTCTAGTCAGTTAGTTCCATTACAATGGTGTACTGTTCAATTTGTGTCTTATTTTTTCTGTATAGAATTTAAAAGTTCTCATGTCCATGAATCTGGTAGGGCAATGGTGCCCCTCATAATGGTGCCTACAACCTTTTTCTCTTAGTTAATTTCCCTTCATAGACATTAGGAATGGTTTCTAAAGCTCTTTAATTAGATCACTCTGCACTTTCTCTATTAGGACATAATTCATATCACCATTTCCCTGAACACTGTAGCCATCTGTAAAAAGCAAATACAAAAAAGCAAAACCCAATCCAAAACAATTAAAACAAAACCAACCAACACGTAAAATCCCTCCTGTGCAGTGTCAGAACCCCAAAGAGGCACAATTTTGACCAGGATTTTAACCACTAAAAAAGGGGTGTCTTGTGACACTCTCTAACTTTGCTCTACTGGGGACAAGAGCTAAACAGTGAAATGGCCCAATGTGTGTGGGTTTGGGCCAATCAGACGGCTGAATATTCTGGACCACTTCAGCTCAACGTCGGTCCCAGGGTATGTTTCTTGTCCTGGCCACTATGGACCCAAAAACTGATGCTGGCGAACAGGGCACCAGGCATCGCCTGTCACCTACGGCAGTGTCCCAACTATACAGTTGGACAGGCCTACGGTCATCTGCCTGACAGCGAGGCAAACCTACGAACAAAAAGATTACCCAAGACAGAGGGACTCAAGGATTCCAGTAGGAAACAGAATAGGAAATGGATGTCTGATAACTGAAAGGGTTTTGCATGTGATGAACTTACGGGGGCATTTCTTCACGCAGGTGGCGCCGAAGCTGTATTTTCCCTCTGGGTTGACGTCCATCTGGTAGGTGGTGGGGTTGTAGAGCATGAGTGGCGGGCAGGTGTCTTTGCACGTGGCTTCATCCCGGAACTTGCGGCAGACCTGTTCACAGGAGGGACATGCACTGGTCAAGCTGGTAAGGATGCTTACACGGTGTCAAGTCTCTGCTGAAAGCTCAGATTACAGCTCTTAATGTTCAGGAATTTGATTAAAGCAAAAACAAAAACAAACACAAAACTAAAAAACAAAAAAAACTAGCAAAGTACTTTCAGTAGAGTCAGAAAGACCTTTTGTCGGTAGGGGGGTGGGGAGAGTAGGCAGAGGCTCTGAGCTGTGGTGGGAAGAGCAGAGGGACTCGGTTAGAAGATCCAAATGTAGCCCCAAGCCATGCTGAGGTCTGTGTGGCTCTGGATGTGTTTCATAATGTCTCTGTACATAGGTTGGCCTTACGAAATCAGCTCCATAGGTTTATACTGGGACTGACAGGGAGCAATAAAGATTTGAGAACAGCACTGCTGGCCAAAAATAAACATTAACCCCAGACAGCTCCTATTTATTCTGATGCCCATTCTATGCCCAGGTCCCGGTTATGCATGCCACGTGCACTGTGTCATTTAAATCATCTAACAGGTAGGTATTTGCCATCCATCATAGTCAGGTCAGGAAACCGAGACACAGAGGGGTCACATAATTTGCCTGAAGTCACAAGGTAAGTGGTGAAGGCAGGACGATACAAGATCTGGGGTCAGGCTGGGGGAGGGGTGGGTCTTACCAGGCAGTCGCTTTCACGGGGCCCTGTGCAGCCAGCGGCACACTGGTTATGGCAGCAGTCGCTGGGGGACCTGCCGCGGCAGCGCCCCGAACACTGCTGGGCGCAGATGATTTTGGTCACTGAAAAGGAGCAAAAGTCACCTGTGAGCTGAAGAGCCAGGGAAGATGAAGGTGAAGAGCTAGGGAATGTCATTTTGCAGGAACCTTGCAGAGTGCTTGCAAACGGCAGATGAAAATGTGAACCAGGTGATGGATGTAGGGATTCCTCGGCTCTTTCAAGTTCCCAAACATTCCCGTTCTGCCTAATAACACTGAATCATGACCTTTCTTTATTGCACCTCTGTTTTCTACTTATTTTTAATCACTTAGGAGAACTAACCAGATCAAGTCTAGTCTTCTGGACCTACTCAATAATTACATGCTAGTTACAATGGAGATGTTCATGATATGGAAAGCACAGCAAATAACAGAAGTGCCTGCCAGAAAGTAGTGTTTCAAAGGAAGGACAAAATCATCACATCACAATTAAACTGAAGGGCAGATAGTGAACTTTTAAGGTGACAGGTCCCCAGATTCCTTGGCCATCCATGCTCCTAAACTAGGATTCCTGCAAAAAAATCCTCCAGAGAAGATTGCTCCTGCTTCTGGGTAGGTGGGCCCCCAAGCGAGAGAAAATAAGAAGTGTTGTGACACTCAGGTAACATGGGCAAGTCTTCCGTTCCCAGGAAATTCTGCCAAATGTTTTTGCTCAGAGAGAATGGCTAGGTGTGCATGGCTGGCTTTCACTCACTCATGACAGGCTGGAATGCCCCAAGGAGCCCATGCTGGATTACCCACATACAGGGAGATTTGCAAGAATGTGGTTCCCATAACTGTGCGTATCTGGCCTCACTACGTCTGTGAGTCTTCAAAGGGAAAACATATGGTTCACTAAGTATAAGGGGAAAGGTGGGCACACATTTATCCAAAATTCTGTTTGCTGACTCACATTTCTGGCAATTCTCCGTTCCCGGACCCCAGCAACTTCCATTGGGACAGCCTGGATCACACTTTTGGCCTAAAACATAAAGGTAATAGTTAAATTTGTATCTCAGAGGAAGCAAACATGATGACAATCTGCCCAAGCCCTTGAGCAAGATGATGTTCTAGAAACAAGGAATGACTTTCAAATTTCTTATTCTCTATTTATTTGCTGGTTGGTTTGTAAGATGATTCAAAAGACTTTCATAAGAAAAAGAAAAAGATGAACCACGTTCTGCTTTTATTTACATTTCAGCTGTAGAAACAGAGGCAGAGAGTAATTATTGACTTGCCACAGGCCATGAAGACTGGGATTCAAATGAATTCAGTGGTCCAGTTTCCCATATTTGTTTAGGCTTGGAGAATTTTCCAGCTTCTCCCAGGATGCTAAGGGTGTCTAATCTGGTGGGGCTGGTATGCACCCACTACATTCTCACTATGTCACTTTCGAGTGACTGAGGGAGTGAGTCAGTGATCCTGGGGGAGATGGGGTCCTGCAAATAAACACTAGATCCCAAGCCAGACAGAGGCACCAAACACTGCACAAAGGGTCAACTGTTCACAGCGTACACCACCTTGCTGATTAGCTAAACCTCAGCTGTTGATTTGTAAGCTACTGTCTGGAAGTATTTGCAGTCGACCAATCAGTTTTTGCAGTTTTTATAAATGATCAACTACATATTAAAGCCACAAAGGCTTTTAATCTTATTAGTTGGGTTTTGTTTTTATTAGCGTGGAGATGCCTGAAGACCAAAGCTATAGCTCTATCTGTATACAGAGAACAGATTGACCACCAAGCTTGTTTAGAAAAGATCAGCCATGAAAGTACCTTTCCCTGCAAAGAGATGTAACCAAAAGGAGTTCATATGTGTCCCGAAGTCTTCTGCAGTCAGGGAGAATTTAATTCCTAGCAGAATTTGGATTTCAAATGGAAGAGCTAATGATTTCCCAAGTTACTGTGGAGCCAGGACAGCCCTTTAATGAGACTGAAAATCTTTACAATCACCCCTGTAATGAAAGGCATCAATAAAATGCCCATACTCTTTAGAATCATGAGAGATGGTAAGGCCAAACTCCAAATGCACAGTGTGGGCTGTGCATTGTGAAGAAGAGAGAGACAAAGAGACAGAAACAGAGACAGGAAGAAGAATGGAAAGAACAGAAGCGGTACACAGCAATGTTAAAGGTGGTTGGGTCTGTACAGCAATATGTTAGTTTTACTTTTTACCATATACTCCTTATAGTTCTCAAATTTCTATTATAAGCACGCAATAGGTTTATAAAACAAAAATACTTAAAATAAAAATGCTTAATGGCATCTTCCTGTATCAGAGAAAACATCTGCCAACCAATGAATCAAAGTTTGCCTATAATTCTATTATGAACTCCCCATGACAGAGGGAGAGAGGGAGGGAGAGAGAGAGAAATGCAGGCACATTATATAAAATATGGGCAGCAACAGAAAAAAACAAAAGGAAGAAATGAGAATCATCCAGAAGTAATCTATACATATATGTATATATAAGGACTGATGTCACACATTTGAGAAGCTTAACAGAGGACCACGGGAAAAGGGAAGGGGGAAAAATCATTTCAAACAGAGAGGGAGGGAGGCAAACCATAAGAGACTCTTAAATACAAAGAACAAACTGAGGGTTAATGTGGGGTAGGGCAGAGGAGAGGAGAAAATGGGCGATGGGCATTGAGGAGGGCACTTGGGATGAGCACTGGGTGTTGTATATAAGCAATGAATCATGGGAATCTACTCCCCAAGCCAAGAGCACACTGTATATACCATATGTTAGCCAACTTGACAATAAGTTATATTAAAAAAAAAAAGAATTGATGTCACACTATTCACTGTATCATGACTTTTAAAAAGCTAATAAAATGTTATGACAATTTTTCCATGCCTTTAAATATCCTTCTACCTAAGTATGATTTTTACTGGCATGACTGTACTATAATTTCTTTAGTCAAGCTCTTATTTTTAGATATCTAAGTTGTTTCCAAAATCCATTATAAATAAAGCTGCAAGGAATATTTTTGTACAAAAATATTTTTCTGTATCCTATAATTTTCATTCCCTTTATTGTTTTTTTCTTATTATTCCTAGACATGAAGTTCATAGGTCGGGAGGGGGATGCATACTTTAAAGCTTTAATACATATTGCCAAAATTCTATCCCTGACCATGTTTTATTAATTTATATGCCCATAAGAAGAATACGAGAATTTCTGCTTCTCCACACCCTTCCTGATCTGGGTACCTAAAAATAAATAAGGAATCCAAATTTTTAGCAAAGGCAAAAATGACATTTCTTTATTTTATCTTGACCTTTCAAAAATTACAATAAAAAATAACTTCTTACTTTATTTCTTGGCCATCTTGTGTGTGGAGCGGGGCGGGGGGTACAAACTGTTCACATCTTTGGCCCATTTTTCTTTTATTGGGAGGTTCGCTTTTTTCTTGGGATTCTTAAGACTACTTTATACAGTTTTTATTTTCAAGAATATTAGCCCTTTTCAAGGCAAGCAGATGATCCACAATATTTTCCTGTTTATCTTTAACATTTTTTTCCATGAAAGTTTATGGTGTCTGACTGGCTTTTCTCCAACTTGATATTATACATACTCATCTTTATGTTTCCTTCTAGCACTTACATATATATTCAGTAATTTATTACATATCATATGATTCGGAATTGCTATGGGTGTACAAAGTGGGTGATTGATTTATTTTAGTTTCCTCTTAAGTAAACCCACCTGATACAACTTCAATTACCAAACCACACCAACAATAACATAATATAAGGGCACCCTGGGTAACCTTTCTGAATCTCAAATCCATCGTCCATAAAATACTTAAATCACCTTATGAGATTTTGGGGATAAAAATTTAATGAGACAAGTTCTCAGAGGGCATGTGTGGCCTGAAAAGCGTTGGCAAAGGGCAGGGTTCCCCTTTCCAGCAGGGGAGTGGCAGGCCCCTCAACTTGTCCCTGTCGGGGAATTAATGAGGACAGCAGGGAAATGGTGTTCCTTTTTAAAAAGCATTATAGTTCTGTTGCTTTGATATTTTCTCCTTAATAGTTAAATCATTCTGGAACAATTTATTGTAGATTATGTAGATAATGAATTCTTCCCTTATTTGCTTAAAATGTCATTTCTTTATGGACATTTAATTTAGCAAGGCTTATTCTTACTGTCTTTCTCTTACATTATCAGTGGCTTATTCTTACATGTTTATTCTTAACTCAGTATCATATCAGTTTGTAGCTTTGTCGTATTTGAATCTTGTTATTGCGTGCACCTGTCATTCTTCCTTCCCAACACTTCAGGGTCTTTCCCATGGTCTTTTTTTTTTTAATGTTTTTACTTATTTTTGAGAGAGAGAGAGAGAGAGAGAGAGAGAGCGAGCGCGAGCATGACAGCATGAGCAGGGAAGGGTCAGAGAGAGAAGGAATCACAGGATCTGATGACAGGCTCCAGACTCTGAGCTAGTGGTCAGCACAGAGCCTGACACCTGGCTTGAACCCATGAACCATGAGATCATGACCTGAGCCGAAGTTGGATGATTAACTGATGAGCCACCCAGGTACCCCTTTCCCATGGTCTTGGTGTGATGAGGGCACATATGCCATTTGGGCTGTCTGACCTCATGTATGGGAAACCAGTATAAGCCTCTCAGCCTTCCTGTGTCAGTGTTTGTTTTTGTTGTCATTATAAATGTGCACAATTTAACCTCCTCAATGTCCATCAGATGGCTGTGGAAAGGTTAGCCATGATGTCATGAATAATACAAAATTTTATGTGGTAAGATACAGTTTTCAGTTTTGTTGCAAACACAGCAGGTGCCAAGCTCAGTCTGTGTCAGAATAATCTATTTATTAAACAGAGGGGCTCAAAACCCACATTCATAGCAGCATTATTTATAATTGTCAATACACAGAAGTAATGCAAGAGCTCACCAACTAACACATGGAGAGACAAAGCATGGGGGATGTGAGTACCTATATACACGCAGTGGAATATTGTTCATCCATAGAAAGGGAAGAAGTTCTGATGTATGCTATAACGTGGAAGAACTTGTGGATGTTATGATAAGTGATAGAAGCTAGTCAAATACTCCGTGACTCCACTTGTACGAGGTCCCTAGAACAGCCACACTCACAGAGACGGAAAGTAGCATAGTGGCTTCTAGGAGCTGGGGGTGAGGATGGGGAATTCGTGTTTAATGGGGACAGAGTGTTAGTTTCATGAGATGAAAGGAGATTTGAAGAACGGAGGAGGGTGGTGACGATTGCACCACGCTGTGAATGTACTTAATACTGGTGAACTGTACACTTAAAAATGGTTGAGATGGTAAATTTTATGTTAAAGGTATTTTACCACAATAAACAAACAAACAAATCAGTAAGATTAAATTAAACCCCCACCAAGGGGCTCCAGTGAATTCTGAAGATCAAGTGCGCTCCAAAGTCTTTGAGACCAAAGAAAACAAAAACAACAACAACAAAAAACCCAAAACAAAAACATGCATGCACTGCACAGTTCAGAGAAATAGAGAAGCAGGAAATGGTGATGGGTTCTTATTTTAAAGGACTGAAAGCTGAGGTAGATCAGGAAGGGGGATGCTAAGTGGAGCTTGGTAACCGCAGGCAAGTGTCTGCAGAGTTTCCCACACAGCACTGCCAGGGGGCCAAGTGGTGCGGCCTTGACCTACAGCCTGGCCCCCTGCCCGCCTCTCCCTGGCATGGGCCACTTTACTGATGAATGACAGGGACTAGGTCATGGGCATTAGGGGGAATATAGACAGACTCCTGCCCTGTGTGCTGTGCCCACCCTAACCTGGGGCTCCATGTAGGAGTGCGGAAGTTAGCTTAGTGCTTCCAGAAGGCCTGGCATCACATTGAGGCTCAGCAGCAAGTCTGAAGTACACAGAAGTTTGGCCTGACTCTGCCAGCGAGGATGGGGGAAGCCCACGTGCCAGGACTCATGGCCACACGAGGGTTCAGCTGTCCCGGGCGGGTGATCTGCAGAAACAGACCTTCCCTCTGTCTTAAATAAGTGCTCTCCTCATGGGCAGATCAACTGTTTACTAGTTAGTTGGGGTTGAGATTAATGTGACTTAAACATTGACTCTGCTTTCCAGCACCCCCCCCACTCCCCCCCAACACACACTACAGCTCTGTCCCAGCACAGGAGATCCGGGCAGAGGGGCTGTCTGTAGAACACTTACAGTTGCCCATGTGGTTCTGGAAGTCCATCGACATGTTGCTTATGAAATCGCTGTGAACGACATCTCGCCACTGGATGGTCTCCACGTTGCAGAGGACAGGGTTGTTGCTGAAACGCACAGCGCCCTGCAGGATTTCTGTACGAGCAAAGAGCCTCGGTCAGCCACCCACCGTGTCTTTATGCTCCCACAAAGTGCATATGCATTTCTCTACATTTTGAGTCCCACCAAACCAATGCCGGTGTCCAAACGAAACTCCCCATAGAGCTTTGGTGGGGGCAGCTGAAAAATGAGTTGATGATGGTGCCTTGGAGGAGTTAGGTTCCACCCCACCGCCTACCCGGAAATGGGCCTTTGATCAACAATCAGAATTCAGAACTATGGGGAGGAGGAAGGAAGCTGCACGATGATGTGAAGGGGCAGACGGGAAGGCAGAGCCGTGGCAGTCATGCACAGTGGGCTGGGGACGTCAGGAGAGAGGGCAGTGCTGTGAGCTGCGTCTGAGCTCCTCCCTGGAGAAAGCGGCAGGACAGTGAAGGGGCCTGAAGAGAATCCATATGTATAATAAAAAGATGGTGGACACTAGGAATGCAAATGGCGTGAAAAGCTGTAAGATGGTTTCAAAGGACATGAACAATCGGGGCAGATTAAAAAAATTCAAGGGTGAGGAAAGGGAGAGCGTTGCATCGATGACATGAGATAGAAACCGTTGCACAAAACACTGTAACAGGAGCTGTGGATTCTGCTAGGATGAAGTAGGTCTCCCGGCTGACAGGCAAGGGGAGCAGGGCAGGTCACAGAATGAGCTCATGCCACAGAAGACCCTGCATGCTACGCGACAGGGCCAGGTACTCGGCTAGGTGATTTAAACACATTCTCTTTAAAATTTTTTTTTCATGTTTATTTGTTTATTTATTTATTTATTTTTGAGAGATGGAGAGAGACAGAGCGCGTGCAGGGGAGGGGCAGAGAGAGAGGGAGACACAGTATCCCAAGCAGGCTCCAAGCTCCAAGCTATCAGCACAGAGCCCGATGCAGGGCTTGAACCCACGGACTGTGAGATCATGACCTGAGCTGAAGTGGAAGGCTTAACCGACTGAGCCACACACACACCCTTAAACACATTCTCTCAATTAATTCTTGCAATGGTCCGAGGACTCTCTGTAGGTATAGATCCATAAATAATGCTCAGCCCCCGCCTCCAGCACCCCCCAGGCAGGGAGATCTGGATCTGCCACATGCACAAAGTACCATCTTGGAAAAGGAAGGGGCTTCCTGAGGAAGAGCTCTGAGGCTGCTGGAAAGCATGGAATTCCCCAGAACAGACAGGAGCGGGCTGTGGAGGAGCACAGAGGGAGGCTGCAGCCGGCTGCAGAAAACTGCAGCAAAAGTGTGTCCTGAGATAGGCGAGCATTTTCTTTGGCGGATGGTGGGGAACAAAGGAATTGTAGAAGGCAGGCTGGGAGGTCTAGAGGCCCAAAACTGTGGAGCTTTGGGTATAAAGTCGAGAGATGACAGCAAGGCCATCAAGAGAGAACATTCAGCCAGGAGATGGCCAGAGTCGAGAGGATGAATCTCTGATGAGAGGTCAGAACTGGAAACACACACTAGGGGCATCGAAGCTGCTGTGACAGTCGGGACAACAGAGCATGGTGGCATGAAAGAGAGCACCTTGGAAGGTCACGGTGGGCCTACAGAGCTCCCACAATCTGCAATTGCGAGAAGTAAAAGGAAGGCAGCAAAGATGGCAGACAATTCAGGTGCCCCTGCCTGGTAACTTAGAAGAGAACGAGGTGAACTGTCTGGAGACAGTCATTTCTTTGTTTTTACTTTCACTATTTCATGATTATATACCTGGTGGTCAGCACTGAGTTAATTATAAATAACAGTACTTAATACTAAAAAATTCACAATAATTATGTAATAACATTGACTAATCTGCATTTATACAACCCCATGCCAACCACAGAAATAATACCAACAATAGGAATAACTTCTAAATGCTTTTTCTATGGTAATCTGCTTAATTTTCTCAACACCTGTATCAAGTGTGTTACCGCTGCTATCCACATTTTTAAAGAGGAGGAAACTGAGACACAGAGATTCCGCTCCGGGGGCGTCTGGCTGGTGAGTGATGGAGCCAGGGGCTGGGACCCAGACAATCTGGCTCCAGGGTCCACGCTCTTAACCACATCGGCCTGTCACCATGAGATAGCACGAGGCCAGACAGGCAGATTGAGGCACGCCGAATGCACGTACTCTTTCGCAAAATGTGTAAATAGCACAAATTAGTACTCGAGTAAACACAGAGCGGGTGCGTGGGCACCCTGAGCAGCTGAAGTGGTGGGTGTTAGGTCTTAGGGTGGTTTTATAGAATGGCCAAGCCCAGGGGCCCACTCGTGTGGTGTGCCAGTGGCTTGTGAGCCCCGGATTGGAGGTGTTGGCGATTTCCAGCACTACCGGCAGTCAGGCCTCCACGGTCCCCAGGAGTCCCTCTGTCATGCATTCTCTGCTGTCACCGCCCCCTCCCCCACATCCTGCTTTCCTGGTGGGCCCCCTTCCCATCAGAACTGCACAGCACGTGGGAAGGGTGAGGACTCTGGGGGAAGACATTTGGTGGCCATTTCTGGCCATCTCTTCACTCACTTGGGACCTTAGGAGGGCTCCTTTGCCACCGTTTCTTTATGTGTAAAATGGTGGGAGTTTAAACGCCTGTTCTGAAGGGAGGTGGTGGGCATGAAGTTCCTGATTTAACATGACCGGCACTGCGCCTGCCACATAGTGAGGGCACGCTTGTCATTATCTTCAATTTTGTTTAAATCCACTTGCTGTCTCTTCTATGAGCTTCCTTAGTTTCCACTCGGAGGGTCTTCACAAGTGTCCTACTCATACGAATTCAAACTCCTTTTGTAATCACGTCATTCCCTGTCCTTAACTTAGATGTGAATTTCTGTGTAACAGCATTACTCTGAAAACAGTTGCAAACAGGGGTTGGTTTTTAATGCAGGTAGTAAGGCTGGCACAGAAAGTCTGCCCCCAGAGTCCTTACCCTTCCCACATCCTCTGCAGTTCTGATGAGAAGGGGGTGCCCCAGGTCATCTGGATATTTTTCCATGAACATAGGAGAAGTGGTACCTGGCTTAAATCTTCCCTTACCATCCAATCAGCTATCATCTTCCTAAAAACTTCCATCTACTGTATCTTGTACACAGTTGGCACTCAATACATTTGTATTTGATGAACAAAAGTCTTCTCTCGTGGCATGAAGAAAAGTGACAGGTTTGCTGAGGGGATGACTGGGTGGTTCAATCAGATAAGCATCCAACTTCTTGATTTCAGCTCAGGGCATGGTCTCATGGTTTGTGAGCTTGAGCCCTGTGTGGGGCTCTGTGGCGGCAGCATGGAGCCTGTGTGGGACTCTCTCTCTCTCCTTTTTCTCTCTGCCCCTTCCTTGCTCATGCTCTCTCTCTCTTTTTCAAAATAAATAAACTTTAAAAAAAAGTGACAGTTTTGCTGAGTACCATCTGAGCAGCTCTCTGCACCACAGCCTCCCTGTGCCCTGGTCTCTCACCGTGTAAATTTCTCATGGGCAGCTCCCGCAGTCCGGTTCTATTTGTGCCGTAGTTGGATAAGACGGATAAGGCGTGGGTGTTTTCATAGAGCACATTTCCTCGGATGATCTGCAGATTTTCCAAAGGAATCTTCTCCACTGTGTTGAGGGCAATGAGTACATAGCCGGCAACTTCCTGGATAGTCTAAGGAGAGAAAACACAAACACGGTATTTCTCTTATGCATAAGTCAAGAATGCAAGATCTAAAATGGGTCAAGAAAGCCCAGGGCACCTACGTGAGTACTGACAAAAATGAAGCATGTAGATAACTACAGTGGGGACATGGGAGGTGACAGAATTTATGATGACTCCTATACTTTCACTTCTTGAGCCTGCAATAATAAAGGGTAATGTGCATTATTTAGGAATGCTGTGACTCTCATTTTACTCGGTGTTCAATATACTCAGAAGAGAATGGAAATGTTTTATTAATTCACTTTATATCTGTCTTGCGAGCTTTCTTATTAAAAAAGAAAGAGAGGAAGGAAGGAACCCAGAAGGAGGCCAATCAAATCCAAAATTTAACTATCGCCAACATCTGATGCCTTCCCAGTGCTCCTATTGCCTCCCTAGACCCTACTGAGAAATAGTTGGGAAATTTGTGAAGTGGTGTTGCTGAAATCAACCAGAGTGGAAGTATTTACATTAAGGAAATAGGCAAATGTTACAAAGCAGGACTTTTTTTTTTTTTTAAGAGCCAATATATCAGGATACCACAGTTAAAGTACTGATTAAATGTTTAATATCAGGGTCTGTGATTATTAGCCTCTTTCTCTTTGACGTGATTTCATAGCTACAACTTCATACTAGCTGGTGAAGTGGCTTTTTGATAAAACCCGTAATTGGCCCGTAATTTTCATCGCAAAAGCAAACAGACTTCCAGTTAAATTCTGTTAAGGTCTTTATGTACTTATATTCCTTCTATCATATTTGGGTAAGACAGTCAAATTCATCGCACTAACTTTTAAGAAGGAAAGGTCGTAATTCCTTTGCATGTAGGTGATTTCCAAATTCCCAAGGACCACCTCACAGTTATTGAACATCCTCTGAAGGCTGAGAAAGTGGTCTTCAAAAGTGCCCAACTGGGTGAGCCGGTTACTTGTGCCTTGGCAAACTGCAAAAAAAAAAAAAAAAAAAAAGATATCACATGAAATGCCAGGTAGAGTCGCAGAAATAAAAATGTTCACAAATTTCAACAAACCTTTCGAGAGTGACTTATAATATAAATTCTGGTAAAAGGTCACTCAAAACAAATGTGACAAGAAATGTTTGTTTACCTAACGTACAGTTCGTAATAAAAGATAGCTCATTCCTACAATGCATGAAATCCTTATAAAATGTTAAAAATTCAAGGGGAAATGGGAAAATTCTATAAACATCTTTAAAGACAAAACAGTCTTTTAGAGCTTTGGTAGACAAAAATGTATGTATCAATAGGTAATAAGATAATTACAAAGTTGAATTGATAACTACATAATGAACTTTTTACATTATGAAAAAGATAGAATATCACATTACTGTGTGTCCAAAGGATATTTACAAACATAACATACACCAGCCAATATTTTCTGACCACTATGTTGTACAACTTAGAATCAATGACAAGAGTGTAAATCAAAACTCAACTGGCCAGAGATTAAAAATATTCTTCTAAAGTAATGCATCAGAGAATAAGTCAATGGTCTAATTATACGTCTAGAAAATAATGAGATGGCAACACAGCACTGAAAACACATTCAGGTACTAAGAAACCAATACATCCTTTTACTTGTCCACACTCTACAAGAATCCACCCTGCACAGGGGCAGATGCAATTGTACCCTGCCTTGGCATGCTTAACCCCCTCATGTTGTAACTTAATACAAGGCATAGTGCAAATTGGGGGACAAAGTTAGACTATGGAAATACACTTGACAGTCTATATTTAAAAGCAAAGGAGATTATAATAAAGTCTTAGCTCTTTGAAAGACATGTTCAAGCAAGCATAACAAAACAAAGAGGTTTGGGGCTTTTGAAGCAGGGAGCTTGTCAAGCGACTATACTTTGAACCAAAATTATCCTAAGAGTGAAGAAATATGGCCCCTGGCTTTGGAGGTTAGATTCAGAACTAGCCAGGTTCTTCTACATGTGCAAAGGTATGGCTGCAATCTGTAGCCAGGTGGCTGAACACAAAACCAAGGCCAAAGTCAATATGCAGGTACTTTCCTCAGAAACTCTTTCTAAATTTATATTTCCATTTGATAGACTTCTTTGTTCTCTCCCCATGGGAACTGCTCTGAAGGGCATCGTCTGACCATCTGCCCTTGTATTTTGGTGCCGTAGCAGCGAGCACATGTTGAGACACCACATACTCAATCCGAAGCATTTACACCAACATTAAATATGAAGCAATTGCCACATCCTCTTTAACTCTATGGGGATTTCCCTCCTCTGCTCTTCTGTGGTCTCATTCAAATCTTGTGGTAGAGGGAATGCTCACATGGGAACTTAGACAGTTAACAAGACTGAACCCCCATCCACTGATTCAATATTTCTTCCAACCATAACACTGGATGGACCCAATATCTTGGGGCTGCTTTTACTCAGGAGGATGGGCTGCTCTGACTGCAACCTCACTTTGGAACAGGTGCACACAGTTGGCAACAAAGTGCATAGATGGGGCCAGACTGCTTTCCCAATTCCAAGGTCCTTAAAGGTGCCATCACCAATGTAGGTACAGGGTTGTGACAATAACTCATGAACTCTCAGCTGGCACACGTGGAAACAAAAGCTGCTTTCCTCGCTGGAAGACTGTGGTCCCTAAATTTCAGCCAAACTGATTGGCTATCATTGAAGTAGCTCAGTATTGGTCATGCCAGTCAGGTGAACTCCTAGTCAGTTCTAGAACTCAGGGTTGAAGTGCATTTCAGACTTTCTTCAGTACACAGAGAAATGAAAAACAGTAACAATTGCTTTCATTAAAAAAAAGTTTTTTTTAAACATTTATTTATTATTGACAGAGAGAGACAGAGCAAGAGAATGGGAAGGGCAGAGAGAGGGGGAGACACAGAATCTGAAGCAGGCTCCAGGATCTGAGCTGTCAGCACAGAGCCCGATGTGGGGCTCAAACACAGAAACCACGAGATTATGACCTGAGCCGAAGTCCAAAGTTGGATGCCCAACAGACTGAACCACCCAGGGGCTCCTCAATTGGTTTCATTTTAAATGATAAAGGATTTCAGCTTGTAAATTTCTCTTGGCTGAAGCAAAGAATTTTCATTTATAAGTCAATGACAAAGTAACTTTACTCAGTAAAAAAGGAAAACATCCCTTTAAGTTTAGCCTATTACATCCTAGCAAAACATAATTTCAAAAACACTTTGTGCTTTCATTCAGTCATTCAAAAAATGCTAAATGAGCTAAAATATTTATTTGATGAATCCCTCCCATCAGCCTTCATTGTTTGCAATTAGTATGAACTACTTCTTTTATTCAGAAAAAGAGATGCTATATTTGGAAGATAATAGCAACACTGCACATTATTGATATGGACATTTATTCATAAAACATTTTGGGAAGCAACTAGACAGCTCGTGTAAGCAAATAAATTTGCTTTAAAAAAGCTTCATGCAAAATGGTCATTAAAAACATTAATTAAAAAAATGTTTATTTATTGTAACAGAGACAGAGAGAGACAGAGAATGAGCATGGAAGGGGCAGATAGAGGGAGAGACACAGAATCCAAAGCAGACTCTAGGCTCTGAGCTGTCAGCACAAAGCCACATGCAGGGCTCAAACCCACAAACCGCGAGATCATGACTTGAGCCGAAGTTGGATGCTTAACCGACTGAGCCACCCAGGTGCCCCAAAATGTTCATTTTTTTTAAATGATGGTAAAAAACTGCAAAAAGCCCTAAATGCTCAATTGTTCATCAACGTGTATTCTTGAGAACAAGAAAGCAGTTGATATGCTGTGTGATTCAGTTTAAGGCAAGTCCATCTTGAATTCTATTCTAGGATTAATTACTAAAGGATCAAAAGAAATCATCACAGAGGTGTTTCTTCAGAAGCTTTTTCCTGCCATGTGCCCCACAGGAGATGACAGTGTCCAAGTGAAATCCAGAGTGAGGATCCGAATGATTTGACCTAGGTTTCCAGATTCAACAAGGTATAATCTTTGCTTTCTATTTATACCAAATGTCATGCATTATGAATATAAAGCAAAGAAAAGATTTATATGCAAGACCACCGAATTAGTAAAATTATTTTTAATCACAAATTAGGCAGATTTAAAACAAAACTGCAAAGAGCAAGATCTTTTTTAATTCATCCAAGAGCAAGTTTTTGTTTAGCCACTTCCTCATTATGTGACCCTGAATGGCTTCTCTAAGTTCTCTGCGGTACTCTCCCCAAGTAGTAGGCACGGTGAAACTAATATTGACCTTTCAGAATTGTTTTAAAGGCTGAATGAACACAAAAGCTTTCAGCTGTCTTTTGTTAAAGTTAACTACTGAGAACTGTCACAGTAATAAAAGATGCACCTGCCCAGATGTTAGCGGACCTCTGTGGATATATACCTGCCCTAGGGTATTGTCTGAACTGGGAATGTTTGGATCTGCAGACAGCCTTACTCAAATATTGGGCATTAAATATACCATGTCTGTAGAATATTTATCAGAAAAGGAAGGGAGGAAAAAGGAACACATTTAATGATTTCATTAAAATATGCATTCAGATCCTTAACCGGTGGCTCAGTTGGTTAAGTATCTGAATTGGACTCAGGTCATGATCTTGCAGTTCATGAGTTCAAACCCTGTGTTGGGTTCTGTGCTGACAGCTCAGAGCCTGAAGCCTGCTTTGGATTCTGTGTCTCCCTCTCTCTGCCTCTCACTTGTTCTCTCTCTGTCTCTCAAAAATGAATAAACGTTAAAAATTTAAAAAAATGCATCAAGGATTAGGTGTTTGAGTCATTTATTCAAAGAGAAGTTTGATGTCACTTTAGGGCCATACATTTGAAGACAAGGAAATTAAAATGTATCAAGCTCCATACAAAATGGGGTTGATCTGCTCTACCTCTTACAAATCTGAAGACAAATTCTACTGATCCAAGAGCAGCAGTCCCTGGGACACAGACTCTACAAAGCACCTGTCTTTTCATCCTCCAGTTTTATGAACATTCATAACTGTGCAGATGAGCTGAAAGAAAGATATACTGTGAGTATCCTAAGATTAGCCTTGTGTTTGTTCATTTTGTCTCTAGCCATCTTATTTTTTTTGATGCATTATAAAGTAAGGTATAAATGTCAGTACATTTCGCCCTGACATACCACTGATCACAGCTCAAGATTAATTTACAGCTATTGTTGTTATTGACATCATCCACGACTGTGCAACATCCACAAACTGTGAGGTGCTCAACTTTAAGTGTAGCATTTGAGAGCTTCAACAAATGCACATGCCTGTGTAACCTGCACTCCTACCTCCATATAGAACATCATCCATAGGGGGCCCCCTCGTGCCTCTTCCTGGACAATCCCAGCCCCCATACACCGGAAACCACACTCTGAGTTGTTTTCACTTAGAATAGTTTTGCCTATTTTAGAATTTCATATTAATGGTATTACATAGTACTGCCCTTTTGTGTAAGGCTTATTTCATAGCTTATTAAAAAAATCTTTTTTAATGTTTATTTTTGAGACAGAAAGAGAGTGTAAGTGATGGAGGGCAGAGAGGGAGAGGGAGACACAGAATCCGATGCAGGCTCCAGGTTCTGAGCGGTCAGCACAGATTCTGATGCGGGGCTCAAACTCATAAACTGTGGGATCATGACCTGAGCTGAAAGGACGCTTAACTGACAGAGCCACCCAGGCGTTCTCATTGACTGCTAATTTGAGATTCACCCTATCGTGTGACACTAGCTTTAAGTGACAGATTGAGACAAATGGTTTTTTTTTTAGTTAAAAATTTTTTTTTAACGCTTAGTTTTGAGAGAGAGAGAGAGAGACAGCACCAGCAGGGGAGGGGCATAGAAATAGAGACACAGAATCTGAAGCAGGCTCCAGGCTCTGAGCTGGCAGCACAGAGCCTGACGCGGGGCTTGAACCCACGAGCAGTGTGATTATGACCTGACCCGATGTCGGATGCTTAACTGACTGAGCCACTCAGGCACCCCGAGACAAGTGTTTTATGGGAAGTTGTCTGCCTATTATCCTTGGGCATCTAAGGTTTATCCATAGTCTAGTTATTCTTTTTCTTAAGAACCCCCCCTCCCGCCCAATTTCTCTTAACTGAAAATAAAACAATCTGCCTCCTTGAAGTCTTGGATACCCTTGACTTTATGGGTTAAGGCTTGTGGCTTTCCCGTGTCATTATGGGGCTGTATGCCTCTCTTTCCCCACAAGCCTGGGCAAATCTGTACTGCTGATTAAGACACAACATTAAAACAAGTTTCTCCAGATTTTCCCAAACCCACTTAGACGCTTCTAAAATCGCCTAAGAAAATTTATAATTGTCTTAATTTGTTGTTTTCTCAACTAGATGCTAATGTTTGCCAAAGCAATTGGGCTCTTGTAAATCTGTGCCCTTGGCCTCCTAAATTGTCTCTGCTTTCATCCGTGCCCCACTTTCCACAGAACACCTTGGTTTGAAGCAGAAATCACCTCACACCATTCCTTGGCTCGAAGCATCCAAAAGTTTCCCAGAGTAACGGGAACACTGAACAAGTTGCCTTCTTGTCAGCCCTCCTCTCGGCCCCTCCCTGCTCACTCCCCTAGTTCTCTCTAGCCGGCTCAGTTCTTGCCCCCTTCAGGGCTGTCCCATCTGCCTGGAATGCTCTTCCACTGCCCTCCAGATTTGTGCATCTTGGCCTCCCTTTTATCACTGGGATTCCAACTCAATGGCCATTCCTTCAGAAGAGCCTGTCCTAGAACCAGATTACCTTAAGTGCCCACCATTACATTCTATCACATCACCTTGCTTTCTTTACTTCTTAGTAAATTTATCACTAATTAAAATTATTATTTTTTCTGCAAATATATATATTTATTCCTTTTCCTATATGGTGGGGAGAGAGGGACTTTATATAGATATATGGGAATCTCATTGCCCTGACTACTGTGAGGTGAGTACGTGTATCCTTGCATGGGTATTTTCGATGTGATCTGGATGACAGAGATGTGACCATGAAAGTCTCAAGATGACTCGACATGGGTCTCTTTGCCTTTTTGCTTTCCATATGTCTGATAGAGGAGGAGGAGGTAGGATGCCTTATGAGTGTGCGTCCTCACAACCTTCCGGTAGGTCACTGTAAAATCTTTTTAGTCTAAGTAACATATTTGATTAAGCCTTAAATGCCAAGGGACTTTTTTCCACTTTCATGCTGAAGAGGTTTCAGGAAATCCCAAGTAGGATGATATGTATACAATGGACTTAAATATACAGAAGAAAAGGATACTCAGAGAATTTGCCAGAGGTTTTATTGTATCAGAACTGATATTTCTTTTGCCTTACTGAATTGTATTGTGGTGGTAACTTCAAAATGTGTATGTATATACATCTCAACTATGCTAAAAATGCCTGGAAAATATACCAGGTTGTTAAGGATGGTCTTTTATGCATAGTGGGATTCTGGGTGTTTTATTTCTTCCTTATAGTTTTCAAATTTCTCAAGTTATCTATAGTGATCATACATTCCTTTATAATAAAAAAAAATTACTAGGGGCGCCTGGATGACTCAGTCGGTTAAGTGTCCGACTTCGGCTCAGGTCATGATCTTACGGTTTGTGGGTTCAATCCCCGTGTGGGAATCTGTGTCGACAGCTCAAAGCCTGGAGCCTGCTTTGGATTCTGCATCTGCCTCTCTCTCTGACCCTCCCCTGCTCGCACTCTGTCTCTCTCTGTTTTTCAAAAATAAATTAAAAAACACACAAAATTTTTTTTTAATTACTGAGGGGAAAATTTATAAAAATTTGTGTTGAATAAAGCCAAAAGAAAGACATGTTAAAAAAATACATTTTTATAGAAGAAAGGATCAATCAACTATGAAGATCCTCAAAGTTTTGCATTATCCATGTTCAAAAGCTTTACACAGTGCTTCAAAAATTAGAAATAATTGATGAACGGTGAAGTGATATACACAGAAAATGTTAGGAGGGAGAGTGAGCTGTAGAGTATTCCCTTCATTATTGTTCTGAATAACAGCTCTTGAAAACACTATACATTACACAGAGATAGTTTTGCTTCAAACAGTGATGGGCTTCTCAAATTGCATTTTTCTCTGATCTATAAATACATTTTTTACATTGGTTTTGGGGGGGGCAAAGGGTTTATTTCTCCCATAGGAAAATATTATAAGTTGTGATTACAGTACCAGACTAGCCTATGAAACTGACTTAACTCACCCGACAGTTTGTAATGGGAAAGCAGAAAATCTATGGTAAAGTCATAATGAAATAATTGGGAAAACAATAAAAGTAAATACAAAGTAGTATTTAAGCTTTCCCTGGGTGGGGGCACCTGAGTCGCACAGTCGATTGAGCATCCAACTTCCACTCAGGTTATGATCTCCAGGTTGGTGGGTTCGAGCCCCGCGTCGGTCTGTGCTGACAGCTAGCTCAGAGCCTGGAGCCTGCTCAGTTTCTGTGTCTCCCTCTCTCTGCCCCTCCCCCATTCGTACTCTGTCACTGTCTCTCAACAATAAAAAAAAATGTTAAAATAAATAAATAAGTTTTCGTTGGGGGTTTAATAAAAGGTTTTGTAGGTTGTGTAGCAGGTGAAAAGTCTCATAACTGTGCAGATTTTTCTTTATTTTCTAAAGCTCTATATTTCACCAGTAGTTTCTTAGTTTGTCACATTTGATTTTTAACCAACAAGCAGTTTTCAGCTTGTAGGCATCCAAAGATAGTTGTCAAGCTGAATCTGAATCTACATTGCAACTTGGAAATGCATATGTAATCGTCAAAAAGTCCTCTTGAGTAATCTGTCATGGGCGTTGTAATATCTGGACTGGACTACACATGGCAAGCTCTGGCATATCCAATACAACGGCAAACTACAGTCACTCCAATTAAGTTAACAAGCAGAAGATTTTAAAGTAACGTCTCTTTTATTTTTGAGTTAGGGAACAGAACACCAAAATGGGTTGATTTCCATTCCTATGACTCTCCTCCTAGCCACTAACATAATCTCAAGCCAAGTTTATGATCTTTAAGCAATATATGGAATTAGAATACCTTTGTATATGGTATTCAGTCTCTTGGAAATTAACTACTGTGTCTGAGTCCCAGGAAGTCCAGGTCAATGACAGACTGTGGAATATGCTTCCAGTGACATCAAACATCAACATCTATCAACATCTATCAGAGTGATGATGGTGACTAGTATTGTTATGGGATGGTCTCCTCCCAGTTAACTCTCTGGGTCTCCGTGCCCTGACTGGTTAAAAATGGGACCAACTAGCATATTTGACAGGGTACGGTGAGCAGTAAGGAGAGCATAGACATGAAAATATTTCACAAATCACAACTCTCTCAAAATATAAATTATGTCTGGCACTGAAGCTTTTACCCTAGCAGTATTCACAGCAACCAAACTTTGCAGTATTTCCACATATGTCTTCAATGATATCAACAAACTATTTTTCCCGGGGGATTAAAAAAAATTTTTTTAGGGGTCTAGTTGGCTCAGTCAGTTAAGGGTCTGACTTCAGCTCAGGTCATGATCTCAAGGTTCATAGGTTTGAGCCCTGCATTGGGCTCTGTGCTAACAGCTCAGAGCCTGAAGCCTACTTCAGATCTGTGTCTCCCTCTCTCTCTCTGACCCTCCCCTGCTCGCTCTCTGTCTGTCTCTCTCTCTAAATAAACAAACATTAAAAAATTAAAAAAAAATTTAAATAGACTCCGCAGAATTGAGGAGTTGTGTTGAAATCTGGGATATTTTAAAATTCTGAAATAGGGCTGCCTGGGTGGCTCAGTCACTTAAGGGTCTGACTCTTAATCTGAGCTCAGGTCTTATTCTCAGGGTCATGAGTTCAAGGCCTGTGTTGGGCTCCTCACTGGGTGTGAAGCCTACTTAAAAAATAAAATAAAATAATAAGATAAAATCCTGAAATAAAAGTTATCACTTCTCATTGTTACAGGATACCATCCAAAGATTGGCCCTAACAATGGAAACTAAATATCTTAAATCACAGGGACGGCAATCCATTCCATTTTTTATAGGTAGTTGAATGGCTAGTTAGAGATGCAGTTGACCTACATCACTGAACTATAAGAAACTGATGTGTTTTAAAAATGATATCATAAAACAATACTCATCAATCTTTTATTCATTCAATCCAATAAATCTCTTGAATACCTACTAGGTGTCTGGCTACTGCTCAGTGGCCAGTGTCTCTGTATGTCAAACATATTGACATGTACTGAACGAAAACTCATGGATGGAGGAATTACATATATCAGATTCTATATTTGCATCTATATTAGGTTATATAGAACTAGACTTCTAGGGGTGTCTGGGTGGCTCTGTCGGTTAAGTGTCTGACTTCCGCTCGAGTCATGATCTCACGGTATGTGGGTTAGAGCCCCATTTCAGGCTCTGTGCTGAAAGCTCAGGGCCTGGAGCCTCCTTCAGCTCCTGCTGCATCTCCCTTTATCTCCACCCTTCTCCTGCTCACACTGTCTCTGTCTCTGTCTGTCTGTCTCTCTTTCAAAAATAAATAAACATTAAAAAAAAAAAGAACTAGACTTCTATGTGGCTAACATATACCTTGACTGAATGTTAAATGCTGAGCAGGGCACACTGAAGAAAAGACAGAGCATTGGATTTAGTTTAAAATCTCTCTATGTGAAAATATAAACAATAGGAATTTAGTGAGTCTGGTTTTTCCTTTCTAGAGATATCAAGAGTAAGCTCCTCCTCTCTGGCTCAAGTTCTGTTTTTCTAATCTCCTAGCTGGGGATTATTGCTTACTCATGCTCAGGGGCCCTCTCCTCACATATAGGAATACTTGTGAAGTGACTAATACCACTTCCCTTCCAAAAGTCTGGTAGCCAAACCACTGCTCATACCCTTTGCCTCCACTGCAATTTCAAGCTTCTGACCTATTTTTTCAGAGCTTTGTTGCCTTCTCAGACCGACCAGTGCAGGGCAGTGCAGAGTCAAGAATAACATGAGTATGTGACATCTGCACAGTCCGTCCAGTTTTCAAAGCTCATCCTCTTGAAACCTGCCTGTTCCCTGGATGGGGAAGAACTGGGGAAAAGCCATTACCATGGAAGAACCCAATGAAAGAGGGTGGGTTTGCCCATCTAGTTCGTTGTCTGTCACACAGACAATGAGGGGACTCGAAGGGATGGGGTGGTAGGGGGCTGGATGGGTGGTAAAAGTGACACAAACGATTACCACAGACAATAAGCCCAGAGGACAGCTGGTGGAAGAAACTGGAAAATATAAAATTCCAACATGGGGTTGGTGTCAAAGACACTGCTTGAAAACCAAGGGTAAAACCTGTGAGAAAGTCTAACTCAAGACAGCCCTCATTTTTACCACCACTTTTCGTTTCTGACTTAGCTGGACCTCTGCAGTAGTCAACAGGTAAACAGAAAACAATGACCCAGGTGGGGTGAGAACATGCCAGAGCCCTTGGCATGCTTGGCTGGCAACTTGCTACATCTTCAACAGCTTCTCATAGAGTCTAGTGTCACATCTCAGGGTGCAGCTCTTCTCTTCCTAGATACACCCTCACAATCTATGTCCTTCCCAGCAAGGTGATGTGGAGGTAAAGTGAGGCCGGGCTGACAAGATTTCACTCCTCTGGGCACAGTCCTCACCCAACTCACATACCTTCTGTTTTATATTCTTCCCAGGTCCACATGACTCACTCCCTAATGACAAAGGGTGAGTAATATTCCCATATTGGGCTATTTCATCGCTGGTTGAGTTGTCCCTCCAGAATTCATTTGAATGACATGCATGGCTAAGAAGCATCATGACAAGGTGGAGTCCTTACCCTTAGGTGTTGCTACAAACTCTCAGTAAGGGTTCATTCCACAGTGCTCTGTGATTTCCACCTGGGCCATGAGGCACTGTCTGTCCTTTTGTTTATTCACTTATTGAACTAAGCATAGTTAATAAAATAGTAGAACCACAGTTGCCAAGAATGAATCAGAAGTACTCACTACCCTGAGGGAATACATTAGCACTTTGGGGAGATGCCTTTACACATGAAATAATCACAGGACATCCCAAAGCCTGCCGATGTAGAGACTTACTAAAGGAACACAAGTCAAAAAGCAGAGAAATCGCCAACTTAAAGTAATTTGGGGAAGGGATTCCAGTCTCCCTTATTACCAAGCAAACAGAAACATGATACTTCACATTCAGAATAAAAGAATATGTTGCCCACAAGTGCCAGGTGTTGAGCTTGGTGACTACCATATCCAGTCTCACAACATACCACACACAGAAAACTGGGTTTCTTCCATTCCTATCTGTTTTGCTGCATTCCCCTTCTTGGGGTCATTGTCCATATTCTAATTTGGGGGTACAAGTGACCCTTCCTGGGTTTGATTATAGTTATCTGTAAGCGTCATGTCTCCATCCATTCTTATTGAACAAAATTCTGAAAATGATTCGTAATTTGCAAGGAAATAAAAGATTATTAATCCAGAAACTTTTTTGCAAGAAGTTCTCTGCAACTCTATGAGGCAGTTCATGTCTACCCCTACCCCAAGATGGCTTAAATGTTCTCTTAAACTTTTTCTTCTATTTTTATCCATATTTTTAAAAAATCAGTCTGCAACACAGTTGTTTTTAAGTCTATATTTTGCACAATTGTATTTTCAGTCTCTAACTACACACACACACATTTGGGGTGTCATCTTGGGGGGCTCAGTCAGTTGAACATCTGGCTCTTGATTTCAGCTTACGTCATGATCTCACAGCCCCACACTGACAATGCGGAGCCTCCTTGGGATTCTCTCTCTTCCTCTCTCTCTGCCTCCCCTCTGTTCATGCTCTCCCCCCCTTTCTCAATATAAATAAATAAACTGAAAAACAAAACTTAAAAAGTTAAAAAAAATAAATACACATATTTAAGTTGGTTTACCAATGAGCATTAAAAAAAACCAGAAATAGCCACCTCCACCCCTACGAAACAAAAACAAAAAACAAAAAACAAAGCAAATAACAATAAAAATTGAAACAAGGGAGCAATCACTAAGACACCAGGAAAAGGCCATTACACCTGCATTTCCTTCTCAAAACAGACTCCCAGCTCTCCCCCGCCTCCACCCCTCCCGGCAGCACCTGCCACAGTCAGACACGTCTAGTTCCTTAACTAGCCTGCGAGCCTGTGCAGTGAAGACTTCCAAAGGTGGCTCTTGCGGAACCACAGGCAAGCCTGGAAATGATGTGCATGGAGATCAAAGAGCACTGCTACCGGGACCCTCCAGGAGCCAGGGTGGATCTGGAATCTGCCTGGAGCATGACATAGAACCGTCAGTACCCAAAGGAGGAGGGGGAAAATGAAGCACAGATGTCAGAGGCAGAAGGAAGCTCAGCCACTCTAAAGGGGCTTCTTGGGAGACAAATGGATTTAGGAGATGGAGTCAGAGTATGGAGGGTTCGGGTGGGAAGGTGGGCAGAGCTGATGTGGCTGAGGTTTCTAAGCTGCTTCTCTGTTTGAGCTAGCGCTGTGCTTCTTTGGGATGGACTTGTTCTCTGTGTCATCCATCTCCTCCCTTTTGCTGCTGGGAACAATTGAGAAGAAGGAAGTGGTAGAGAAATAATCTGCCTACAAAGATTAGTGGCTTGATTTCACTAATGAGTAGAGTCTACTACTTGCTTTTTTTTCAAGGGACTGAAACATACTAGGTCCTCAGCAGAACTATGGGAACCAGTATTTCACATTTGTGTCACAAAGAATTTTAAAAGTAATAAATAAATAAAAGTAAAAATAAAGCAAAGTAAGTAAAAAACAAGGAAGAAAGAAAAAGAAAAAATTGAAAGAGTAGAATGTAGAAAACCATCCCCCTAGCCATTTTGAACAATAAGAAAATTTCCTTTGGCATCTATCAATTGAATCTGTCAATTTCATTGACATCTGTCACTGAACTCCAGTTCAGTAACCTTGGAGTCACAAGGTCTGGATTAGAACTCTGGTTCCACCATTGTGGAAGCAACTTCTTGATCACGTTTAATCTCTTTTTCTTCATCTATGAAACAGGGACTTATGACTCGGGAAGATTCAATGAGACGGCAGAATTCCTGGCCACAGCACCTGACATGTGGCAGACTCTTAACAACTATGATTATGGCTTGAATCTGAATTACATCTGGACTGGACCCCAGTAGAATCAATCGCTTCCTTCCTCCGAGCGCTCTGAGCGGTGGACCCCTCTGCCTTCTGCTTGCAAGCTGTGTGTGGCCTGGCCAGCAGCTGTGAGCTCCCGCCACTGAGCTACCCAGTCTGTCTGGATGAGCCCATGGCTTGAAAGGAAGGGATCTGAACCCGTACCTGACCAGGGAGTCCGTGCTGGGCATTTAAGACTGAGGAAGCCACACCTATTATGTGCCTGTTAGAATTCCCTTAAGAGAACTCTCAGCTTGCCGCTCAGATTTAGGGGGACAGACCTGGTCCCGGTGGGGGAGGCCCAAAGCCGCTTTCCCTAGCTAGCTCTTGTGTGCCCAAGCCCACTTTCTGGGTTCATGAACAAAGAAAGACTGATCTGAAGGTCACTGACACCTACTAAGTTAACTCAGGAGAAGCCCAAGTCAAGTTTCTGCCATAGGAGAATTTTCATTTTAGGTCATATACTATTGCTTCTAGAACATATTAGCTGCGCCATGAGGAGAGCTATCATTTAACAGTAGCCATTCTTCTATGCAACCATTTGCTGTTAGATGCATCACTTGCCTGAATAAAGAAGGAAATGGTGACGTGATGCTGCCCAAGCTGGCCTTCCTTTGCCGCAAGTCTAAGTCTAGAAAAGAGAGAGCCTGAAACATCCTTTATGATGTTCCAGAGCAAGGGCTGGCACATGGTTTCTGAGAATAGCCAGAGAGTAAATATTTTCAGGTTTGCAGATCATAAAGTGTCTGTCTCAACTTCTCAGCTTTGCTGCTGGCAGGCAAAAACAGCCAGTAGCTGGATTTCATTTAAGCAAATGAATGGGCGTGTGGCATCATGTGCCAGTGAGCTTTATTTGCAAAAATGGCCAGGAGCTGGATTTGAACCATGGGCTGTACATCACCAACCACTGTATTAGAGGAAAGTCTAATAGGAAGTCAGGAAGTACAGGATTATATTTCCCTTTCCCATGTACTTTCTAGAAGGCACATGTGATTAAAAGAAATCATTTTCTGCCAAGGCCAAGCTCCGAAAGAATTCTCTTAGGGTTAAGATCTTCCTATATCATCAGCAGCTAAATAGAGGAATTGAAGGTAACAAGGGAATAAAAACTGATAGGAAAGTGCCTGGGTTGGGAATTGTCATTGACTTGTGATTTTGTGTAGACAGTGTTATAGTTCTGTGCTGGGCATCATTTACTTTTAGAATTGAATGTCCAACGGTATACCTCTCCAACTGAGAGTCCTGATCTTCCATGTTCAGGACAAATGTTTTTCAAGTCCTGCTAGTCTGTCCTGAATTTTAATCTTGCTAAGAGTTTGTGAAGCATTATACTTGTATTTCTGACTCTATCACATAATTACTCCTTACAGTGATCTGAAGTTGGGCTCCTGGTAATTTCCTCTGTCTTAACACAGATGCAATTTATTTCTCCTCTACCTTACAGCCTTGCAGATACAGGAAGACAATGATTGCTTCTGGCCGCTCTCACCCTGGGGCTTTGCTCAGTGCTCTCGGGAATTCCACGTGTGTGGCCTCCCTTCAGAGTGACATCCTCCAGAAAGACTACCCCATCCAGCTCCTCTTCCCAGGTCCTCTGGCCGTGGCTGCCTCTTTATGGACTTGCACTTGCTCATACTCGGGTGGTGAAAGCATTCTGTTGTTTCACAGCACATTTTCTCTTTAAAGAATAATGTGTCATCTGAGAACAACAGCAAACATTCTGTTTCCCTTGGCTTCCCTTTAGTTCTTTACACTGAGAAATTCAGCAAGGAATGGAAGACGAATAAATACTGCTGAATTACTCAAATGTCTGCCTTAACGTCATATATGAGTTCTCAGCAGATTTGATTCACTTCTTTTAAGTTTAATAACTAATATGGCAGTTGAGCAATGAAAATGGAATCTCTCTGCTGCATCTATTAATAGTAGGGCTGATGGTAAATTCCTCTCCAGCTTGGACGAGGAAGTATTTTTCCTTGCTTGGGTCTCTCTTAGGTTTTCATTTCTATCACATCCCACTAGCCTAAGAGAATCAGCCTGGCTACTGCCTGCAGATCTAGAATTCTGATGTTGAAAGCCCATCTTCTGACTGAATACATCTGAGATTTAACCAGAGCGATCAATGTCTTCCCCAAACACAAGTCTGTTAGAATAATAAGAAAACATATCACTACCATCCTTGCTTCATTATTATTATCCAACAGAATACATAAAAATAACTCACCCATGTGATTTACAAAACGTATTTGAAGAAATTCCTACTGTCCACTTTTCTCTTACATTTTTATCTTGCTAACAGAACGCATTTTGTAATTCTCTTCTTTCTTAAGCTTTCTTAAACAGCCTTCACATTTAAATACAATGACTAAGGTGAACTGCTCCACCACAATTAAAAAAAAAAAAGTCCAGGCCAAAGAATACTAGAGTGGACTTCCTTACCCCTTGGTAAGAAACTATTTTATTTTTTTCCCTGAGAGGACAATTAGAGACTAATCTCCAGGAGGCCATGTATGCTGCTTTGGATCAAAAGTGTCTCTCAAAATGCAGGTACTGTTAGGTGAAGTGACAAGAAGTCCACCAGGATGCTCTTGGTGAAATGAACCTGTGGCCAAGTCACTGGGCCGAGAAAGGCACTGAGAATGAAAGCTGCTTACCCCCAGGATCTGTCTAAGGACCAAATCCTGGCTCAACACTCACTCCAGGAGATCGGGAACCTTTCTATTTGTTCTCGTGCCAGCCCTGGCTTCTCGGGCTGTCCCGTTCAATCTGACAGAACATGTTGATGAAGATAAAGTCGTTCTTGGCAACCTGGGGCTCTGCATGTCCCTGCAAGGCCAGTGCTGCGTGAGGGCGGCATCCAACAGCCTTTGAAATGGCTGGAGGCCTAGGCCCCATATAATGGACGTATTTCAATAAGTCGGTAATCTGTAATCTAAAAGTGCTTTCCTGGGTTTTTGTTTGTTTGTTTGTTAGTTTTTTTCTTTTCCAGCTGACTATCTGGTTATTGAGGCCAGTAACCAGAGAAGTAAAAAACTGTAAGTATGTGCTTTATGCCTTAACCGAACTCATCCTTAAGCTGTTTGTTCTGGCACACTGTCAAATCTTGAGAAGTGGGGGAGTGGTGGCCGCAGAAGAGTTATTCGTAAGGGGCTGTAGGAGTGCCTTCCACTGAACTAATTTCTACTCCATTGAATGGCCACTCAAATCAGATTGTTTGCCTTGAAGCCGAGAAAGTCTTCTACACAAGCATTTCTTTGTAAGCTCAATTAACTTTTACAATAATTTGTGCTTTTAGTTGAAGAACTACAGATGTTATGTGGGTGGTGGCAAGGGTGAGGGGCTGGGGATGAGAACATGAAGGAATACGGCCTCCCCCTCTGGAAAATGTGGCCACACTTCCTTTCATGGAAAAAGCACATCAATTTTTAGGATTACCAAAAATTTAAATCATTTGTAGAACTAGAGAAAGCCAGCGCTGTTTGGTTTGGGGGAGGCCAGACTGGGCCATCTCCCAGCTTCCCTCCCTCCTAATGAGACCCAGATCTTTGTGACAGGATTATCTGAAATTGTAATTTTATGCTTGGAAACAGTCCAAAAGTTGGGTAGCAGAACACGGTCATTCATCAAATGCTTGCCTCAATTTGCAGAAGAAATACAAAACCGAAAATATCAAATAACAATTAGGAGTAAGTATTAATGTGCCAAGGGAGAGAGGAACTCTTATAACTTAATTAATTTTCACTGGGAATGGTTTTTACCATTAGGAACACAGTTGCTTTTTTCCCTCTTGAGTCTATTCATTTATTATTGAGTGTTGATTTGAGGTTAAATGGGGGGTGTTTGTGTTTTGCTGGATGTCGGTGTTATTTCATAAAACAATTCCTAAATCCCATAATACTTGTCATATAATGAATGCTATATTCATTATACACTCATCCATTCACAAATAAAATAACATTTACAAAATGCCTTATAGTTTACACTTGGAAATCATCTAGACTTTGTGATTCATGTCTAATACTTAAGCTATTAAAAAAAACTAATAAGGAAATCACTGAGAATCAAGTCCACCAGAACAAAATGCCCCTCGTAAGCTTCGTCCACTGTGACTTCCGTGCATGTAGTTAATCAGAGCCAGCTCAGAAACTATGTCCCTTCCAGCATGGTGGCCAAGTGCACAGAGGTCAGCCACTGGGGCAGAAGGCAGTCCTGCTGAAGCACGTGGGTTCCAGCTCTGGATGCCTACCTGTGAACAAGCAAGTGGTGTCCCCTTGGGAAAATTACATCTTGGGGAGCCTCACTGTGTTCTTCTGCGAAACGAGGATAAAAAATGCCTCCCCCATGGCATCGTCATGAGGGTGCAGTTAACGTCTGTAAAAGAGCGTCGGGCTCACATAAGCCATCATCATTGTCATCACTGTCACTGTGGTGTTGGTATGTGCCAGACAACACTCGAGGTCCAGGGACATGCACAGATAGCAATGACACTGTACTGCCTCATGAAACTTACATCCCCAGGGGGAAGACAGACTTGCGCCAAATTGTCGAACAATTCGGGACTGAGCTGCAGTTGTGATCGTGGCTGTGTGGATGCTTCTAGAATGTAAAAACCTGACCTGGTCTGACAGGTCGTGGCAGGATTCCTTAAGGAATGGCTGTTCAGCTGAGCTCTTAGGGACAAGAGGAGCTTAGCAAAATGTGTGGAGGAGTCTGGGAGCTTCCTTGCGGGAGGAGTGGCCATAGTGAAAGGCTCTGCGGCTGGACAGGAATCTAGTAGAGAGGAAGCCGGGAGCGTTCGGGAAATCGGGAGGCAGAGGGTGGCCACCGGAGGAGCTCGTGAAGGATTTTGATTCCATTTTATGGGCAATAAGAAACCACTAACAGGTTTAAATAAGGAGGAACTTGCTCAGATTTGTGTTTTTAAAATATCTGATGCCTGTTAATGAAGGATCTAGATGGTGCCCAGAACAGCGAAACAGGAGGGGTCCCTGTGGTGATAGAAATCTTGTGTTGCCATTCACATCCTGCTTGGGAAATCACAGGTTCCCGCTAGAGAAAACTGGGTAAAAGATACACGGGACTTCTCAGTTTCATTTCCTACAGCAGCACGTGAGTCTGCAGTTTCCTCAAAACAAAAAGTTAAAAATTTTTTTTAAATGTTTATTTTATTTTTGAGAGACAGATGGAGACACACAGAACGAGCAGGCTAGGGACAGAGAGAGAGGGAGACACAGAATCTGAAGCAGATTCCAGGGTCTGAGCTAGAAGCACAGAGCCCAATGCGGGGCTTCAACTCACGAACTGCAAGATCATAACCTGAGCCAAAGTCGGATTCTTAACTGACTGAGCCAACCAGGTGCCCCCAAACAAAAAAATTTCAATTTCACAACTTATTTAGAAGCACACATTGTAAGGCAGAGGTCTTTCAAAGAATAGTCAATCCTAGGTATATGTTAGCCTTGTAGAAAGCTGGAGCCCAAGGTCCTATTGGTAATGAATGAGCTTGGGTTTTGGCAGTGCCCTGGTGACAGGTGACTCATCCTCTAAGTGGGACGGAGAGAATAAGCATAATAGCTTACAGTTTTTAAACAATGTGACTTTTTTCTTATAAAGATAGGAGCCATTTTTATTTTTCATTTTATTTTTTTTAAGTTTATGTATTTTGAGAGCAAGCAGGAGAGGGGCAGAGAGAGGGAGAGAGAATCCCAAGCACAGAGCCTGATGAAGGGCTTGATCTCATGAACCTGCAAGATCATGACCTGAGAGAAAATCAAGAGCTAAATGTTTAACCAACTGAGCCAACCAGGAGCCCACAAGAAGCCATTATTGGTTTTTTTTAATGTTTATTCATTTTGTGGGGAGGGGCAGAGAAGAGGGAGACAGGCTCCAGGCTCTGAGCTGTCAGCACAGAGTCCAACGTGGGGCTCGAATTCACAAACCACAAGATGATGGCCTGAGCTGAAGTCAGATGCTTAACCAACTCAGCCTCCCAGGTGCCCCCCCCTTTTTCGTGTTTATTTATTTTTGAAGAAGCCATTATTTTTTAAAGCATGGGGTTTTTCAATGGTGCATAACTTGGTTTATGACTAAGAATTATCTTTCTCTATGCCATGCCGTGTCTTGGTAAAATTAAACAATCTCCCTCTTCAAACTTAAAAAAAGAAAAAAAGTCCTTGCCACCATGTGGAGAAGGGAGTGTGGCCTCCAGAGGGAGTGTGGACAGACCAGTTAGGTGGCTGCAGCTGAAGTCTACAGCCTCATGATTCTGGGCGTGTTGTGCAGGCTAGCGACATCAGCCTTGCCTGGAAGCCTGTTAGAATTGGGGCGTCCTGGGCCTCCTTACAGACTCTTGGGATCAAAATCTGCATCTTCACAAGCTCTCCAGGAGATGGCCTCTGCACTGAGTTTTCCATGTGGTGCACCAGGATGAAGAAACGGTCACAGACAACCCTGGCAAATATTAAGGAGTCTGAATCAACAAAACTGGGGATGGCTCAGTTCTAGAACCCCAAGAGCATCAAAAGCCATTGATCTTTCCAAGTAAACATCTGGAATATTCAAGCAGCAGGGAACTAGATCATCATTCAAAGGCCTAGATCATAAGGGAGGCTTTAGTTCAGTTTGGCCAGGGCAAGGAGGGCAGGCATCCTTGGGCAGTGTGTGGTGTCCCTGTTAGGGCCTGGAGAAGAGCAGAGCACCCAAGGGACGACCAGGTGGTGACGACCCTTCACTGTTCTGTTGGGCTCGAGTCAGCAAAGTGCACTGCCTCTGATGGCTCCATCCATTGCTTTAGTGATACCCTGTCCAAACCTGCATATGACAATGCACATTTCATCAAGATTCCAAGGCCCAGAGCAATTGCACAGGGTCCCCTATCATCTTCCAACCATACTTGACAACCGAAGAATATTATCAACACCACCCTAATTCTGGGCTTACATTGGAGATTTTGGAAATCTGAAAACTTAACAACACAGTCCAGAAAGTCTCTGGAGACTTGCTTCGTCCATAGATGTAGTATGGAGCCTCCGTTTTGAATGATTTTAGTCAATTTCATGGCTGTGCCTTACAAAACCTGGCAGGGATTGGAAACATATTGATATTCATAAAACATGCTGAAACAAAGCTTTTAGATTTGATTGAAGTAGATGGGATGTCACAAGAACATTCTGTGCCAACAGCATGAGAGGAAATAGCAACAAGTCCAGGCATCTGAAAAACATGACCGATCTAGAGCAAAGTTCTTTCCTATAACTTAAGCTATAGTTTCCTTGCTCAGATCCTTGTTCTTTCAAGTACTATCCCTAATTAGACTTTGGACTACACACACACACACACACACACACACACACACACACACACACACATACCGACCTCCACACATACACACACCTACAGCCTTGATTCCGTGTTTGAGCTGGGACAAGTCGGCTGCTCTAGGCTTTTGTTACATTCCCCCCACATTTTGATCCCAGTTGTGTTTTCTCTTGCAGGCTTTCCTTCTCTTGGATTTGCATGGACATTTAGATCAGTGAGACGTCGCAGCTCCTCATAAATTGAAGCACGTGATAAATACGAGATGAGACTCCCTAGGATGTGGCCTGCAAGTGTTTGTGTACAAGTAAACTCTGAAAACATTTTACAAGTAGGTACACTTCAAATATGAAGAAATGCATTTGCCGAGACTCTGTACTAAAGTGGAATGAGGGACCAAAGAGCTTGTAAGAATACATCCTTGCTGGGGCATATAATCTGAAGCAGAAATATAAAATATCTTTAGTTAAGTTTCCTTTATATATGTTTATAAAAGAAATGCTAATTACTATAAGTAAATTTTGAACATGAATTTCTTACTTGGTTGAACAGATACTTACGTACCAAAGAATTCCTTGGTTTCACCACAATGTCCCTATTATCCCATTAATTAACCTAACCTTATTAGGTCATGCCATTATTTTAGAAAAGAAATTAAAGATGAGACTGGTAAAATGGAGGCACCAATGTCTCCCATAGCAAGCCAGTAGATGAAAAAGGAATTTGTGACCTAGTCTTAGGATTTTTTGCTGATCATAGATTAGCCTAGTCATTGTTTGAAAATAACCCAGCATGTGGAGTATTTTAAAGTGATCTTTGTGCCCAAGGTGCTCTACTTGTAAACTATTAATTAATTAACTAATCAATTCAATCCTTCATGACTATTTTGCCCCAAAGGAATTCAGTCAATGACAGGGACAGAATGCAATATGCTGGGAAATAAGTTAAAACAAGCACTCACAATGCAAGTTCTCAGCTAAGAGAGGATCGAGGGCACTTACAGAAAAAAAGGATGTGATGCTTGAGCTGTGTTGTGAAAAATAACTTGCAGGTGTGCAGGGAAAAGAAGGGAGAAAAGCAAAGGAACTGAGCATGAGAAGACACAGAGGCACCTCTACTGAAGAGCGGGAAGGGATGCTGGTCAGAATAGCCCCACTAAGTGAGCCAGACCCTGACTAGAAGGGAGGAGGTGCACACAAGCCAGCGGGTGGGAGGCTTTGCAGGGGCTGGGGCAGCGGGAGAGGAGGGGGGCTGCCCCCGAATGGGCAAGAACGCTGAGCATGTAGCCTGCTGCTTAAAAATGGGCCTGAGACTGCACGGGAGCTGCTAGATGAAAACTCCCTCTATCAAATGACAGCGGTGACTGCTGTCTGGCGAGCCAAGGGCCGGGCTGAGAGCAAGGGGGAAGGTGTGGGGAGGGAAACATGGCTGTTTGAGGTGGCAGAGTGGGAGAGACTTCTGGGTGTGGGAAGGTCTCAGAAGGCTCTTTGGGAAGAGAATCCTCTGGTGAGTTTTATGCCTGATTCATGAAGACTGCCTAAGTAAATTGTTATCATTTCTTCCAGAAAGTGGGCTCAGATCCACCTTCTCAATCTTTCTGGATGGTAAAGAGCTCCTATTGTGGATTAAAGAGACTCAAATGGTCTGAAGTGACTTTTCAAACAATCAAACAGTGTGTCTATTTAAGTTTTAAACATTTCATTGTGCTAAGACACTTAACGTGAGATGGATCCTCATAACAAGTCTGAGTGCACAATCCAGTATGACTTGATGGAATCGGACAGCAAGGAGCTCTCTGCACTGAACAGACCCTAACAGGAGGCTCTCCACTCCCAGTCAAGGTCACCAGTCACATCAGGATGACAAATGTACTTGTTAGATGACCGAGTTAATTACAGCATACACTTGACTGCATTGCTGAAATGTCTTTTCACTGTGGTGAGGGAAGGTTCTCCAAATACTAAGGTCAATGAATTGAACGTATCCAGGAGAGCTTGTTAATCTAAAACAAAAGACAAAAACCACCTCTTATGCTGCAGAGCGTTGTATTTCTGGTCTGTTTTTAATGGCAAATCTCTGAACCAGCGGTTCTATGCAAAGAAAGAAAGTAAAAGTGGTTGCGGTTGGGCAGGGGAATAGGGAGGAAGACAGAGCAACAGAAACTATGGCTCCAGCCAGCTGCTTATGAGGACAAATGAAAATTCGGGAAGATCTGGACCTTTGTGTTCTTCCCATCAAGGAAAACACAAAGATGCCTAAGACATTCTTGTAATGGTCAAGCCATTACCTGAGAGGCAGGGAAGTGCCTGATGCCTTACAGATGACGTATCTATTTTGTTCCAGCTCTGGGGGTGGAGTAGAGATGTCTGTTTGCATCTCTTCCATTGACATGGCTTCTGAAAGAGCAGAGGCAAGGAAAGGAGAGGGGAACAGGCTTTTCCCGTGAATACCTGCTGAAGATCCACGTTTCCTTTGGTATCAGAGTTTTATCCCAACTCTACTCATGTCTGCCAACAGTCAAGCACTCCTGGCTCTGTGAGCCCTCCAAAGAAGGCAGTGTGGAGAATTTTTGTTTTAATGTTCAGTTGGGGGGCTTCATTGCCCTGCAGTCTGAGTCATTTCCCTGTGTTGTAACACTTGGATCTTGTTCATGGAATCTTCCCCGCTTTCAAAACAGATGACCTCTCACTAGAAGATTCACTTATCTCTTTCCCCCTGGCCCTGTAAACCAGTTCAGCAAAGTCTTAACTTGCAACAAACAGGCAATTCACTCCACCAGAAAACACAGATTCTCTAATCTCCCAAAAATGACACCTGGCAAGTTTCTAACCATAATGCCATTTGACTCATTTCCATCAACATTTCTTCTTAAGAGCAATATTAATGATGACTTTTAAGTCTGAAGGTGCTGTAACCAGTGGAAAATAAAATAATAATAACTTGCATCTTGATGAGCAGACTACACTCCAAGTGAGTGAGTGAAGATGTGTCAACAATGTTCCAAGGAGAACGAACGGGTTCGTTCATCAATCATCAGATGTTTATTGGGCCCTGAGTATGTGCCAAGCCCTGTGCTCATTGCTGGAGACACAAGTGATCTCTGCCCTCGTGGAGCTGAGAGTCGAGGAAGGAAGACAGACACTAAATACTGCAGTGCTGGTCACACCACCACTTACGAGCTGACTAAAAGGGAAAATGAGTACTTGCCTTTTCAGATGGGTCATTTCCACATAAATGTCCTCACTATTGTCATACATTCTTTTTTTCAATTAATGTGAATGATTTAGTAGAAATTATTCAAGTGAAAGGATGGAAGTGATTATGTGTCAAACCAAGAAAGGACTTCCTTTTGCCATTAATCACATTGCTCATTCATGGAATGAGCTAAGTTTTCCATACAGAACACCAGGAAGTAGACAGCAAGTCACAAGCCTTCTTTGGCTATCTATGTGTAGACAGACAAGACAAGCAGGGGTGCAGGGACCCCAGTCTTGGAGAATAGGTATCTGTACTGTGCTATAGGAGATGCCAGGAGCTCACTCTGTCCATGGCCCTCCTGCCAGAAAGGACAGCCCCTGAACTTGCAGAGAGACATGGCAATGAAAGAGAGAAACCAAGAAATAACAGCCTATTCTGCCCAGGTGTACGGCCTTGGGTCCATTCAGGGTAGCAAGAAACAGAAAGATTCTATACTTATATCTAGCCACCCAATTAGAACACTGACTTCAGCAATATTTGTACTTCAGGAGCTCATTAGACCCCTTCTCAAAGCCTAATGAACACACAAATTGCCCAGGATGTTGTTAAAATGTCGATTCAGAGATTCCTCGGGAACCCGAGACTCTGCATTTCTAACGAGCTCCAGATGAAGTTCATCGCCGCAGGAGGCGTTAGGGACAGGACACAGCCTTAGACTGCCCCTCGACTGTAACAGTGTCCTCCTAACAGGAGAGGCCGCTAAAAACACAAGGAGAGATCTCAAGGAGACTGGAGAACCTGGACATGGAAGGGTCAGTCCTCAAGGCAAAAGACCAAAGCAGATACCAAGTTGTCAAATCCTGCAAAAGGATCTATCAAATAACGAGGCAAAGGCATGTACTAGATTTAGCTACAGAGCAACCATGGTGGTAAATTCTTTGAGCCTTTCCCCGGGGTGAGGTTCAGTGGAGTGGCTGGAACAGAGATTGTCCTCTGCAAAACTTTAGGCATTGAATAGGTGGGGCAAAAGCACAGTGAAATTCTCTTCTCACAGCATCTACTGGGATAAGATCATCTCTGACTACACTAAAATTCTAGTTTCCAAGCACTAAACATCTGCTAGAGATGCCAACGTTATTTCCACATGTTTTCCCCTAGTTTTACTGAGGTCTAATTGACAAGTAGAAACTCTATATTTAGGGCATCCAATGTGATGATTTAATACATACATGGTGTTGAATGAATAATCACAATCAAGCTAATTAACACATCCATCACCTCACATAGTTAGCTTTTGTTGTGGGGGGAGGGGGGCAAGAACACTTAAGATCTACTCTTCTGGCAAATTTCAAGTATACAGTACAATACTATTAATTATAGTCACCATATATTTTTTCTTAAAAATTTTTAAGGTTTATTTATTTTTGAGAGAGAGAGAGAGACAGAGAGAGAGATAGAGAGACAGAGAGCCAGAGAGCCAGAGAGACAGAGTGCAAGCAGGGAAGAGACAGACAGGGGGAGACACAGAATCCGAAGCAGGCTCCAGGCTCTGAGCTGTGAGCACAGAGACCAATGCAGGGCTCAAACCCACAAACCATGAGATCATGACCTGAGCTGAAGTCGGACGCTTAACCGACTGAGCCACCCAGGCGCCCTTATAGTCACCATATATTTTTTAAAACACTCCAAAGGCTGTGTTGGTATCAGGCATTTATGTCATATCTTATTGCATCAAAGGACAGCAGAGTCTGACTTCCCCTTCTGAGGCTGTATTGTCACTATGTTACAGCTCCTGGGAAAGAGATGTGACCACCATTATACACCTTGTGTGCAGAGAAAAAAGGAGTACTCAGTGTATCACAGTAACATCTGAATTGTAAAATGAGCAGTAGGGGAGGGGATGGGAGAGCGGTCTTTTCAGGTTTACTCGATCCCCCCTCCCCCATGGACCCTTATTCCTTATTCCTTGACTCTGGAGGAAAGGTAGGATTTGTAAAAACCAAAATGTCTTTGAAGTGTATTTTTAAAGTTAAACTCTAGCTTTCCACTTGGGAGTTTTTAAAGTGAAATAAGCTGACCAATTGTCCTGATAGTCTGGTACTGAGAACACACTCACGGGCAGCATGTGGGGCTTCTCATCTGTCACTTCAATAGTCAGCCTTCCCTGAGAGCCTTCCGGAGGGACCAGCCAGTCTCCCATCCGGGTTTCTGCCCCCATGACTTAATGCTATGGCTGCGAAGGACTGATTTACTGGTCCATGTGTCCGGGGATGTGAGATTTCTGGAGGGCAGGCAGGGTGTCTGTGATGTGCTACAGCCAGGGCCCTGCTGGGCACCAACACATGGAGGGAGGGGGCTGATTCGTACATGTTTGCTGAATGACCAATCCAAAGGTGATAAGCCTTTTAAGCAGCAGGGGGCGGCCATGTTGGTGTGGTTGAGGGGCCCTTCCTACTGCGGGGTTTGGATGGTATTCTCAGCTCCTTACTGGCCCTCTACTCTACCATTTCTGCTTACAACCCAAAGAGGTTGGCTTCCTACTAAGCATTTTATGAAGACAAATGAAGGACTCATTCATAAAAATTTAACTTGTGTTAGAGACTTTGAAAGCGACCCATAATGTAAGGGTATGATTATTTTTTTGCTTTTGAGTTTTCGTTTAAATTCCAGTTAGTTAACATAGAGCATGTTAGTTTCAGGCGTAGAATTTAATGCTTCACCACTTACATACAACACCCAGCACTCATCACAAATGCCCTCCTTAGACCCTATCACCCATATAGCCCAGCCCTCTGCCCACCTCCCCTCCAGTAACCCTCAGTTTATTCTCTATAGTTAAGAGCCTGTTTTCTTGTTTCCTTCTTTTCCTTTCCCCCACTGTGTTGATCTGTATGTTTCTTAAATTCTACATATGAGTGAAATCACATGGCTTTTGTCTTTCTCTGACTTATTTTTGCTTAGCATAGTGCTCTCTAGCTCCATCCACATCATTGCCAATGGCAAAATTTCATTCTTTTTGAAGGCCCAGTAATATCCAATTGTATATACATACCACATCTTCTTTATCCATTCATCATTCAATGAGCATTTGGGTTCTTTCCATAATTTGGCCACTGTTGATAATGCTGCTATAAACATGAGGTTGCATGTGTCCCTTTGAATCCGTGTTTTTGTATATTTTGGGCATCTAGTAATGCAATTGCTGGATTGTAGGATCATTCTATTTTTAACATTTTGAGGAAACTTCATATGTTTTCCAGAGTGGCTGCACCAGTCTGCAATCCCACCAACTGTGTACAATTATCATGCCGTTCCAACAGGGATTTACAAATACTGAGTCTGGGTGGACAGTCATATTTAGGTCCTGTTCTCCTTTCTCCAGGTCCCAGTTCTGCATGGGCCCTAACCTCAGTCTCCCTGGTGTGAGTACAGAGGTCTTAATGGTAATACTACTCCGTTTTTCCATCGGCAGAATCCAATCTTTTGCAATTTCCAAGACCTCAACTATTCCTTACTGGTGGTTTTCTGCAGCCACGGTACCACTCTCGAGCACTAGGACACAAACACACACAAATGTGAACCTTAAGAGACAAGATTTTCCTTTACACTCTGCTGAGGGCATTCTGCAAAACACGTGTGCAAGAGTCTGAGAAAACAGTCTGCAAATTGCTCTCAGCAAGATGCCTGCTGTGGCTTCTCTGGGTTAATTTACAGAGTTCTTTCAGTTAGGGCAGGGCCCCATTCCCGGAGGGCTTTCACCGCTCATTCAGAGCCTTTTCTCCAGGCCTGCCATAGCTTTCCCGGGATCAAATGTCCCCCGCCCCCTCCCCCACTGCTGCAGTGGCTAGGGCCAAAAGTCCTTCCGTTTTGACGAGTCGGCTTGTTTGTTTTTTGCAGCTTAACTGTAACACGCTTCCTAAATGTGGGAGTTAGACAGCATGGGTTTTCCCAGAGGAAACGCTCCTCTCTTCTAGATTGTTAGGTCTCTCTTCGGATGCTGATAACTCAATCACTCACGGTCCTTCAATCACCATCTACTGATCTGACAAGGTAGCAAGAAAACCTTTTACCGTATCTCGATCCCACTTTATAAACTAGTTGAATCAAAAGAGCAAATAATTTCCTTTTGAATTTGATTTGCTGATTACGTCATCGGGATGGGTGGTGTACACAGCAGTCTTTTAGGGTTTACTAGGAACAATTTAATTACACTGACTGCCTTTGCCAGAAGTTTTTTTTCAATATCACTTAAAAACAGATATATGCCTGAATTACTGGAGTCACCAAACGCTGTGAAACTGGCATGAGACTAGCATCAGAGAGTTTTAGTTCCGGTTGCTTCTAGACCACAGCTACCTGTGGGGTCTTAGAAAAGTCATTCAACCATGCTGAGGCTCGGTTCTGGTTTAGGGGAGTGAACTGTTGGGCTGGATGACTTCCAATCTCTCTTTTAAGTGTCATCCTCTATAATCTTAGAAATGGCCATGGGAAAACTATGAAAATTAATATTATCTAGGAAGAGAACAAAGCAGAGACTGTGTGTCAGTCCATCATTCTTGGTCATGGTTAATAGTCACTCATGGCCATACACAACCTTCATGCTCTGCTCAAGAAAGCAAACTTTTCTGTAAGAAACATAAATTTGTGTTTAAAAAAAAAATCTGCATGCCTGGGTGGCTCAGTCAATTAAGCGTCTGACTCTTGATTTCAGCTTAGGTCATGATCTCACAGTTTGTGAGATTGAGCCCCGCATTGGGCTCTGCACTGATAGCATAGAACCTGTTTGGGATTCTCTCTCTCCCTCTCTCTCTCTGCCCTTCCCTCAATCGCACTCTCTCTCCAAATAAATAAATAAACTTAAAAAAAATCTGTTGGGAGTGGGGTATAAACAAGAAACCATGTAGCTCATGGACTTGCTGGTTTTAGACACTTCATTCAATCCTGTTTTTTATTCTAACTTTGCCAAAGGAGAAGCCTAGGTTTAGAGATAACTTACTCAGCTGACAAAAGGCAGAAGCAATACTGAAGCCCATTTCTGCCTGATTCCATACACACTTATACACCGTTCAAGTCCCATGTTGTCTCCTTGGCATAAAAGTCTATATTTATGAATGTAAGGAAGTTAATTTTCAAGAAGGTTGATAAATATCAATTTTCATCCTTAGATTTCTAGGGAGCACACTCATCAGAATAGCTAAAATGAAAAAGTCAGACAATACAAGCATTGGGGAAGATCCAGAGACACTGAAACTTTCAAGGACGGCAGGTAAAATATAGTTTGTGAAAACCACTTTGGAAAGCCTTATAGCAATATCTACGAAAGCTAAGCAAATTCATACCCTACCACCTGGCAATTCTGTTCCTTGGTACCCCACTCACTGTGGCATACAGAAGTACACCAAGAGACACGTATGATGACTTCACATCACATAATTGCAAAAGAAGATAAATAACCCAAGCATCCATCTATGGGAGAATGGACACTGTGGTACTCTCTTACAATGATCTGTACAGCTGAGAATGGGTGAAACCACTACACAGAACAACATGGACAGATCTGAGCACACGATGTTGAGTGAAATAAATCAGACACATGAGGGTACATACTAGATGATTCCAATCATACAACATTCAAGAATACTCAAAGCTAGGGGTGCCTGGGTGGCTCAGTTGGTTGAGCGTCTGATTTCAGCTCAGGTCATGATCCAGCGGTCCTTGAGTTCGAGCCCTTTGTCGGGCTCTGTGCTGACAGCTCAGAGCGTGCAGCCTACTTCAGATTCTGTGTCTCCCTCTTTCTCTTCCCTCCCTCTCTTCTCTCTCTCAAAAATAAATTAACATTTAAAAAAATTTTTCTTAAATAAAAGAATAGTCAAAGCTAATCCACATATTTGGCATCAGTATAGTGATATCCCAGAAGGTGGCACAAAACGCTTAAACTGGGTTCTGGTTCCAAAGGGAGTTTGGTTTGTGAAATTCATTGAAATCTGCCCACACCTTTGATCTGTGGACTTTTCAAATTTTAGGTTCTACTTGAGTTGAAAATGTACTTGAAAAAAATTCTAGGAAAGCTGCTCCCTCTGAGAAAAGCTGTGTGGTGGGACGGGATCCTCCATGAGGAATTCAGGGTTTCGGAATGGGGTTGTGCGTGGGGCTGGCCTGGGACGCGAACAGGAGAGCAGAGAAGGGCAGAATGATGGGAACCAGCTCAGGGTCCCTCACTAAGTCACCCACAAAAGATGAGAAGCTTGGTACAACCGGACTCCTTCTAGAACGTTGCCCGGATGGAGTTTTGAGCACAGTAGAGGATCTGAAATCCCCGTCAGCTGCCCCTGAGCACAAACATGATGAAAGGCCTGAACTCTCCCAGAGCTTGACATCATGGGTCATGTTTTTTGTATGGTAATCTTTCTTTTCTAGCATGATTAAGATATATTTTCAGATGTCAAACAAGTAAGGTCGTAACAATAACTATGAACCTACATATCTGCCCCCTATTCCAAACTGAGTAAACTAATAAAAAAAACAACCTTCACTTCGGAATACTTCTGTTTCCAACTTCAGATGCTTATCCACATTACTTGGAAAGTGTGTGTGTATGTGTATGTGAGCGAACACACGGGCACATGCACACCCATCTTCCTGTACATCACATGTTGTCCTTTTTTTAAATGTTTATTTATTCTTGAGAGAGAGAGACAGAGAGAGAGAGACAGAACACGAGTGGGGGAAGGGCAGAGTGAGAGAGGGACAGAGAATCCAAGGCAGGCTCCAGGCTCTGAGCTGTTAGCACAGAGCCCAGTGCAGGGCTTGAACTCAAGAGCTGTGTGATCATGAACTAAGCCAGAGTTGGACACTTAACTGACTGAGCCACCAGGTACCCCAAGGAATTTTTTTAATGTTTATTTATTCTTAAGAGAGAGAGAGACAGAGGGAGGGACAGAGCATGAGCAGGGGAAGACCTGTTGTCCTTTTAAATGTAAGATTATAACAATACATGATTGCCCTGAGGATTCTAAAGCCTACTGATATCATTCTCTCCAGCTCTGCAATCAGAGGCTAGCCTGTCCAAGTACGCAGCAGAGCGTGTTGTTGTGAGTGGACTCAGACGGCAGAGGGACGGGCACACAGGAAGTTCTCCATGTAATTGACAGGACCGATGTAAATAAATAACCAGGCCAGTATTTGTTCAAGGCTCCGTAGCAGCAGCCTGATCTTCTGAAGAAAACTTGTGGGTGGAAGTGAAACCTGAGGTGAGCCTGTGTCCCTGCTGGTGCAGCGCCCTATGCCAGGTGCTGACGGATTCCCAACAGTCTCCACCTTCGAGAAGGCTTCCAGGAAACCCTGAAGATTGGAGGTCTGTGAGTCACCGTCCCATCCTGTGATTGATTATAGAATCAATCTGTTTCTGGGGAGCCTGGGTGCCTCAGTCCGTTAAGGGTCTGATTTTGGCTCAGGTCATGATCTCAGGGTTCATGGGTTTGAGCCTTGTGTGGTGCTGTGTGCTGACAGCTCAGAGCCTGGAGCCTGCTTCAGATTCTGTGTCTCCCTCTCTCTCTGCCCCTCCCTTGCTCATGCTCTGTTTCTCTCTTTCTTGCTCAAAAATAAATAAATGCTAAAAAACTGGAAAAAAAATCCATCTATTTCTAAAAGATAGAGTATCTAAAATCTTAGGTGATGATAATACTTCTTTTTCCTTAAGTTTATTTATTTTGAGAGAGAAAGAGATGGCACAAGTAGCAGAGGGGCAGAGAGAGAGGGAGAGAGAGAATCCCAAGTGGGCTCCATGCTGTCAGCACAGATACCAATGTGGGGCTCACACTCACAAACCTCAAAATCATGACCTGAGCCAAAAGCAAGAGTCAGTCACTTAACTGGCTGAGCCACCCAGGCACCCTGGTAATACAATTTCTTAAATGTGATATAGGACAATGCATACTTGTCAAACGGAATTCATAAAAATAGCAACCACTGATTGAAGATTTACTTTATGCTGGCAGTACACATGATGTTTTCAGAGTAAAATCCTAGCAGGTAAGATCCTTTTGTTGCCAAACTATCAGGGGGTTAAAAAAGATCATGCCTTTTTAGTATCTGACACACTTTTATTGTACTTTTGCCTAAGTAGAGTCTTGTTGATATTTTAAGTTAAGGCATTTTTTGAAATCATCTTAACTTTCCACATGAACTTAGAGATTAATAAATAAAAGGCTGCAACGTTTCATTATTTCCATCCATCTCCTCTCAAAAGCTGACATTTACACAGGTTGTAACAATATATTTCATTTTTTTTTTTGGTAGTGCCAGGAAAAACCCCCACATCTATTAGTACTTCCAATCTATTGGACACATCTTTTAAAAGTATTAAATGGCATAGAAAAGTCTCAGTATGATTGCTAATAAGTAAAAAACATACACATATGAATGTGTTAATAATGGGGTCTCTGGATAATAATATTATGTGCGGTTATTATTTATTACATCATGCTTTTCTATATTTTTCTAATATTCCTGAATGGCCAGGTCTTACTTTTTAAATCCAGGAGAAGGTACGAAATGCGGACAGAAAGAAGGCATTAGTAGCATCTTTTTGAAGCAGAGAGTCCTGCCCTGTATCCACAGTGGAGTCCCTGGGAGCTGTTAAAGTCGTCTGCCACCTGAGCAGAGACCAAGGACATCAGAATGTCGGGGGGGCTTGGCAGTCAGTCTTTGTTCAAAGCTCCCTAGGAAGACTCAGGGTCACTGCAGTAAAGCATGTGTTCTGCCTTCTAGAGTTTGTGGACATTTGGACAGGACTTGAACTTACAGCAAAAAATCAGAGAGTACAAACAGCCTGCTTCTTATCAAATCACACTGGGGTTCTTGTCAAAACTAAATATTCAGGGATATTTCTATAGAATTGAAGTTCTGTGAATGTACAGGGCAAGAATGCTGAATAAAAGTTGGATTTCAGGGTGCCCGGGGTGGGGGGCTCAGTTGGTTAAGCATCTGATTCTTGATCTCTCAGGTCAGGTCATGATCTCACAGTTCATGGGTTTGAGCGCAGAGCCTGCTTGGGATTCTCATTCTCTCTCTTTCTGTCAAAATAAATAAACTTAAAAAAATTGAATTTCTGAGCTATGTTTTTGGGTCAAGAGTGAATCTAATTGAAGCTTTCAATGAATTTCCCCTTTTTGATTACTTATTGGAGGAGGTCCACTAAAAAGATATTGGGAATATGGGGAGAAGGTGATTTAATTACCTACAGGACAAAACCATACTGTTTATATACACTAAAGACTCTTCCCACTATTTGAGGGATAACATGAAACTAAAATCATCATCCTGTAAACACATGGGGAAGGTGAGAGCTGTCAGGTGTTTTCAATTTTTCAATTGTATATTTCACTTGAGAAATATGGAAAATAAGGAAATTGCCTGGATGATAAGTGATCTGACTAGGAAATTTTTTAATGAGATTAACATGTTTCCTGAATGCTCACTGTACACGAAGCACATACATTATCTTCTTTAGTCAACCATGAGACCAGGTTAGCAGTGTTATCAGCATTGTCTCATGGTTAATCAGCATGTGTATGCAATGAGTTGTTCTAATTCACTGAACTTTCTATTTAACTAGAAGGTGAGTCATGAAACCTCCTTCCAACTTGACTTTTGAAAAAACTTTCTGAAGTGTATGGGATGCACTGTGATCCCAGGGTATGGTCATCTTCTCTCTTTTCAGTCTCAAAAGTGTCCTGGTTTGGAGGGAAAATAATATAGAAACCTTGAGTCTGTAGGGCATAATTTTATCTTCCTTTGATGACTATCTCCAGATCTCCATGATATAATCGCTGCCTGTGGTAGAAGACCAAGGCTGGAATTCGGGGACTTCGACTGGAAGGCTCTGGGGCAAAATGAAAAGTGCTCAGGTAAGGAGTGAACAGTGAAGATCAGGAGACAATTCCAGTGCCTGTGTGATCTTGGCCAGTTTCAAAAGCCCTGTGGACTGCGGTTTCATAGCTTATACTAGGATCGTCAAGATATCATATTCCAAACAGTATTCATACTCATCGTTTCTTATTTTTCAATTCCAACAGCAGGGGTGAGGTGCATGTAGGAAAACCCCTCTCCCTTTTCCTGTGAAACTACTGAGGCATAGACGGGGGCAGCCTGGATTTCTGATTTGGATCTGCTCTAGCGCTCCCTTCCTGCCTCCCCGTCTGCCAGGGAGCCTGCCAGGGAGCCCCACAGGTTCTGAGGCCATGTCTAGACAATGCTAAAGCCCTTGATTGAAAGTGACAACCTCCAGCTAATCATCTGTTTGTTTTGACCCCAAATTACAGGTTTGAGGATAGACCCCCTCCTACCAGCTGCCTCAGTCGTCTGGTTGTTGTGCTCTCATGGTTGGCCCGAGATTCTGTCCCCCGCCATGCAGGGCACTGACGTCTTGGCTGCACTTGGAGCACAGAAATGCTGGGATGTGGGAAGAACACTGAGATGTGGCAGGCAAAACATCGTGGCTAACCCACCCTGAAAACAGTGCTGACAGCAATATGGACATCCACACGACCCAGAAGGACTGAAAGTGATCACTTTGTCAAGGTGTCTTCATATTGTAGTGGGCAGTCAGCTGTGGAGCACAGACTGAATTCTTGTTTCTACTGTCCTGGGTTTTTTTCCAGCCTGAGAAGGAGAACATAAAGGGCAGCTTCTGTGCATCAGGCAGAATGGCTCGTTGCCCCACTGCCTACAAATCTCGATCACTGATCAGGGGAGGGTGTTTCAGGTGAGGCTGGAGAGCCCAGGAGTCGGCGTCATCACCTTGAGTTCCAGCTCTAGCTCGGTCAGGCGTTAGCATGAGATCTTAGGCCCATCCCTCAACCTCTCCCAGCTCCTGTGTCCCCACCCAACACAAGCCCTGGGCCGACTCTCAGGTTGAGCAGGATAATGTGGACAAAAGCATTTAGCGCAAATGCCCGGCAGAGTCACATGTAATCAAGGGGCCTACATTTCACCTCCTTCCTGTTTTAAAACCGTTTCCTTTTATTGGCACGATCCCAAGCCCTCCTCAATGTGGTGTTTATACGGTATTGACCTGGTGGGCTGGTAACATAAAAGCCCCTGTCTTTCACAGTGGGGTTCTCTAACAGAAAGGACCCCAAACTGCTTCTCTGATGACACTCCTCCATTTTGATCGTATCTTAATTTAACTTATTCAGCTGAACTCATTCACTCCTGAGGTAAAGTCAGCTCTCTGACAAGTCCAGGAATTCATTTCTATAGGATTTTATCCGATCTAGATAGTAACAATATCTTTAGAGCACATTTTGGGCAAATTTAAACCGACAAATGCATTCACTGCCACACTGTATTCAGGAAGGCTGGCATGTCCTGCTAGGACCCTGGGTCAGTGGTCATTGAGAGGCTCAGGAAACTGAAATCCAAGTCTAATAATAAAAAAAAAAAAGGTGTGAGAGTAAAAAAAAAAGAAAATCTGCAAGCAAGCAAGATGAAACCTGCCTGGTTGGGCAGCTGTTCCGAAACTGGTTACTGTGGATTGCAAATCATACCCTGGTTGATTGAGCCCCAAACCAGAAAATGTCTAAAGAATGAAGCAAAACACTTGAGTGTGAGCGCACTTCGCTGTAGATGGGAGTCCGTGGCATTAGAGGCCCTGGCAGGACCAGCCCAGGAGGGCACGCACCACTTGATACCCTAACCCAGCTGCCAGGACTTCTTGGGAAGAGTGCAGTCAGCTGTCTGCTAGCATTCAACGATTCCAAATCCAATTTCTATGGTTTCTGAATCAGTTCCTGGGATATCAATGGAAGGGGGGGAAGCAACAATGATGCTTCCAAGAATAAAAGCAGTAGAAATCTGGAAACCCCCCAAAACTCAGCTCACTGGAAGGAAGCTTTTCTGAAGGCACTTGAATCCCCTTCATTTCTGCATAGCGTCAATGGAAAATGAAATCACTCCTTTCTTGGCTTTGAAATGCTTCTCCAGCTACTTCACACCTGGGCCCAAGATCTGCCAGGGGCCAGCTGGTCATTGTGCAGGCTGGTGGCTGATGGCCAGCAGAGGCAGGAGAAAGGAAAAGCGGAGCTAAAATTGGTCCCAAATAAAGTCTGAAAAGCAGTATTTGAAATTCAACTTCCGGATAGGAACAGGAAGCAGCATGGAAACCCAGTAATTACAAGATAGAGAGTTGCCTGGGGCCTTCATGCTGTTCATGATAACATCGTCTCTTATGAATTTCTTGGTTACAGATACATGTTCACTGAACTATGAATAATTTAATAATCTTAAGACATTTAAGATGTAAAACAAAGGCCTGTAAATCATTGGTTGGTGCCAATGGAAACCTTGGGCCGTGCCCAACAGCCCCCTGCCTTTCCTGGGAGCCGATGGCAGGGGAGGGCCGAACCATGCTGAGGGGGTGTCCCTGGAAGGCTGGCCGGGCTTGGCTGCAAGGACCCAGACACACACTTCTGTTTTGTTACCTACTGGGATTAGTGGTGATCAAGTCACAGAGGCGTCTATCTCTATAGAGACCCTTTTTCTCTCACTTTGGCTACATTCCTATGAAAGTTTAAAACTTTAGAGGCGCCTGGGTGGTTCAGTCGGTTAAGCATTCAACTCTTGGTTCCAGCGCAGGTCATGATCTCACAATTTGCAAGTTCAAGCCCCGCATTGGGCTCTGTGCTGACAGCACAGAGGCTGCTTGGGATTCTCTCTCTCTCCCTCTCTTTCGCTGCTCCTCCTCCCTCCAAAATAAACTTAAAAAACAAAACGCACAAGCCACTTCTCTCTCCTTTCTCTCTTTAGAATTTCGCACAACATTCATATGGCTCTTCTCCCCTCCCTTCCTCCTGAACAGACTCTTATAATGGTAGCATCAACCTCTCAACAACATAGGTTTATATAATTATATTTATACATAATATAACCTTATATTTATATAGGTTTATATAATTATATGTTTTTCTGTCTTTTTAAGCCTCTCAGTTACTTTCACATTTGCTCATCTAGATAACCTTGGTCAGTACAGAGAGGAACCTTGTCAGAGGTCATGCATAGCAGACGCATAGCCAATCCCAGAGTAGAACCCAGGGTTCCACTTCCTTCTGAAGCTCACAGAACTATTTTGGTACTCATTCAAAAAAAAAAAAGAATGGTGTTCTATGTCTATTTTTATTTGCTGAAATGCCACGCAGACACCTCTTTATCATGCAAATAAACAAATGCCCACAGTCCCAAGCTCAAAAAATTGGTAGAGTAAGTTCTTTGAGACAAAAGCTTACACCTTAGCCAAGAGGAAGTATCACATTAAAGCCCAAAAGGAATTAAGCCTCTCTGCAAAGGTAATATTCTGACTAACAATGACTCATATGGGAAAAGAGAGGAGGGCTTTGAATTACTGCTTCAGGACCTGTCTTGTCTCGCTTTCTGCCTGGTCTTGGGCAGTGGTGCTGCTCCGACCAGGGAGCACCAAGGACTTTGTGCTTTGTGCAAACTCCTGGTTGTTTTGAAGACAGCCAAGAGTCCGCACCTCAAGGGCAAAATCAGCCTGAAGTTACTGTTGCCTGGGAACACATCCCAGTGCCTGAAGATCTTTCGTTCCTGTGGATATTCCTGACAATTTTCCCCACAAGAATGTCAGCATCCAAGTTTAACTACAATAACACTTGATACTTGGGAAGAAAAGGAGCCCTTGTCAATAACCTGTGTTTGAATGACATTAATATATTGTATGCAGGAAGAGACTTTAGGTGACTTTGCAGATCCCATGATTTAATCCTCCATGCCCATTAATACACTCCCCTTGTAACTTCCAGGGCTGTGGAATTGACTGCCCAGCAGGCAGCGTGTTCCTCACTGAACCGTCTGCTGTGTAACCTATGAAATGTCCTTGTCCCTCATTCCTTCCCTTCACTCTCTATCACGTTAAACTATTTTATTCAATGAGCATTGACCATTATGGGCCATTTCCTTGTTTTTCAAAAGTTTACTTCTTCATTTTGCATCTTCCCCACAAAAGTGTAAGGTCCCTGAGAGCAGGCAGTGTGCCCAGCCTGTGTTCCTGCTGCCCAGGGGCCGTGCACGCCAGGCACTGGGCTACTAGTGAGTCCAGACAATTCCGAGCCTATGGGAGCTGTATATTGAGCCAAACTTTGGTACCATTCATTACTCATATTCTGCCACCTCAGGTCCTAACAGATTAAAGACAACCCCTGGACAACCCTTGGTTTGAACGGCGAAGGTCCACGTAGATGCAGATTTCATTTTGATAATTACGGTTCAGCACTAGAAACATGTTTTCTCTTCCTTGTGATTTTCTTAATAATGTTCACTTTTCTCTAACTTATTTTGTCGTTAGAGTGCAGTGTATAATACATGTAACATAAAATTATGTTAATTGCATTATGGCTCATGTTATCCGCGAGGTCAACAGTAGGCTATTAGTAGTTAAGTTTGGGGGGAATCAAAAGTTATACTTGGATTTTCGACTGTGTAGAGGGCGGTCCTCCCAAACCCCATGATATTCAAGGGTCAGCAGAGGATCTTACTCTGCTTTTCAATGACAGTTCTTTGAAAATCTGAGTGTGGCTATGATACCTGCAAATCCCTTTCTCTCTCTGCTTTCAAGATAAATACCCTTAGCCCTTTCCACGACTATACATGATCCCAGGCTGGCTACTTTTCTTCAGTCTTACTGCATTTTCTTACCTTCTTCAAAGGTAGCACTTAAAACGGTCACACAACTTTGTCTTTTTGTTTTTTTGTTTGTTTTTGTTTTTGTTTTTAGGTTTATTTTTGAGAGAGATTGAGAGAGACAGAGCATGAGTGGGGGAGAGGGCAGAGAGAGGGGGAGACTCAGAATGTGAAGCAGGCTCCAGGCTCTGAGCTGTCAGCACACAGCCAGATGCGGGGCTCGAACTCACCAACAGTGAGACGATGACCAGAACCAAAGTCAGACGCTCAATCAACTGAGCCTTCCAGGAGCCCCTGCCACACACACTCTGACTGGAGATTTCAGTTCTAACACTTGTCCAATGGAGACTTGCTCCGGCACATATAAATGTATGAACAAGGATGCTCACTGTAACCTTTTATAGAAATAGCCCAAATATCCAACAACAGAGGACCAGACAAATCGGGGATCACCCATACACTGCAATACAGGGCAGTTAGTAAAAGAATGAGATGGGCCTTAATGGATCAGCCCGGAGATATGTTGAAGTTGTAGTATGAAGTTAAAAAGAAAAAGGAACTTTTAGAACATGGTTATGAAACGAGTCATAAGCTCGAAATAACGGTTTCAAACATGAATAGGATTCTAATTTTGTTGAAAACTTATCATATATATCTGTACATACACATACATATATATCCATCCACACACACATAAAAGGTTAAATTGGGGGAAAAGCTATAAACTTGTTATTCCTCAGTAAGGTAGGGATAGGCTTATGGGGATATTTTACTTTGTGTCATATAGTTCTAAAAGTTTTGAAAGTTTTTACAAATATATATATATACATATATATGTGTATATACATATATACATATATATATATGTATATATATATATATATATACATATATATATATAAATAAAAGTCTAACTTTACTTTGCCTATCAGAGAAGCAAAACATTACTCCAGGAGTGTCTGGCTAGAGAAACACAGATCAGGATTACTCTCTCCTTTGCTCTGAAAACCAGGCACCCTCCCATTAATTCCTAAGAGCTCACCTCACGAGGAGTGTGTAGGAATGCCGTGTGTGAGTGTGCACTAGCTTTCAGGGTGGAGGCGGGAGCAGCCTACGTGGCCTCCCATGAAGCCTGCAGTCAACTGCACAGCTGGGCTGTCCCTCTGGTCTCCTGGCCTCGCACTTGGCCAAAGAGCCTACCTACATGGCCATTTCCCATCACTCATGGCTTTGCTAGGCTCCTACATAAAACATAGGTCTAGCTCAAGGTCAGAGAATTTTACATTTGGGAAATGTACAGCAAAGAATTTCCTTTCAGAAGTTCTGCCAACTTAAAAAGAATAGAACTTTTGTTGCAATTCCATGTTTCGAGGATAACTGAAGAGGAACCATAGATCTTTCTAAGAGATCCAATGGGATCCAGTAAAATGACGATTCATTTCCACAGCAGTGGAGTTGTTCAGGACCTGGTCCTTGCTTACTGACATTCTTACACATAATGTAAGACAGTATAACTGTTTATCTGGTTCTTAAATATTTTTCTTAGTTTACAGGTCATTTATCTTACATGTAGGCCTGTCTTGTCGGTAGATTGTTCCAGATAATGGGCGGGGAGGGACAGACTGGACTGGCAAACTGTAGATCACGTATAGGCACTTGTGGGAAAATCATTTTCCGTTCTCATATGCAAACACTGCTCTGTCTCCCAATCTGTGGCCTCAGGAATTTGGAAGTCAAATGGACTCTGGACAAGCAGAATTCACCCTTGCACTTTACGATATGCTCTGTCCGCGGGACACTGCGAGGACAACACAAGAGCCAGACGGACAGGAGCCCCATACTCAGTCCTCACTCTCTACGGCATCTCCTCCTCACATATGTCCTTTGCTGGTGTTAAATTGCCAATATTTCACATGAAATCATTAAACACGTGAAATAAGAGAGTTTTTATAGCACTTAACCCCATAGGAGTTATGGAATTTTCTTCATTGAGACAATAAAATACTTCTAGTGATCATTTGCTTATCACGTGGCTTGTCAGTCGAAACCAAAAAAAATAAACACTAACATCAGAAAGAAAAAATTGGAGAGGAAGAGGAGGCATGGAAACACTAGTTTGGAGGGAAGGAAACACTAGTTACAACATTAACTATTTTGTGTAAACAATGAGAATGTCTGATTTTTATTTAAAATTTTTAAAATATTTATTTTTGAGAAAAAGAGAGAGAGACAGAGCAGGGGTTGGTGAGGGGCAGAGAGAGAGAGAGAGAGAGAGAGAGAGAGAGAGAGAGAGAGGGAGACACAGAATCTGACACAGGCTCCAGGGTCTGAGCTGTCAGCACAGAGCCTGATGTGGGGCTCGAACTCATGAATCACAAGATCATGACCTGAGCTGAAGTCAGGTGCTTAATGGACTGAGCTACCCAAATGCTCTGAGAATGTTTGAGTTTTAATAAGCCAGATGCAGAATAAGCTTCTTATTTATGCATCTTAATATATTTTTTCTGACAAGAAAAAGAAGTATGACTTCTTTTTATAATATAATAATAATTATAATATAATTCCTTCTATAATACAGAAAGAGTTGTCCTGTACTATAATTTTCTTGGAAAGGCATAAAGTTGGAAGCATATGCATGTGTTTAATGTGTTTATCATAAAAACCAATTCAGGAATATTTGAATTATGAGAACTGACAACAATTTGTGGTGAATACAGCAATGCCTTGTAGTATAAGTTGATTTTTAACACCTCCAAATACCATTTTTTAAAAAAACACTCCAATTTTAAAATATACATTGTAAAATGCCAGTTTAGGGGGAAAAAACTACTGCATTATGATACATGTTGATAGGGTGCAACAAAATTTCAGAGTTGGGGAAAAATGTCTTAGAATTAAAGTCTGAAAAGTCATTTTGTATGAATCAGGTCTAGACTTCCACATGAAATAGTTTGAAAGGTTTTACTTTAAGCCTAACATTGGGGCACTAGATGGCTCAGTTGGTTGAGAGTCCTACTTTGGCTCAGGTCATGGTCTCGTGATTCATAGGTTCGAGCCCCTCATTGGGCTCTGTGCTGACAACTCAGAGCCTGGAGCCTACATGGGATTCTGAGTCCCTTTCTCTCTGCCCCTCCCCTGCTCATGCTCTGTCTCTCTCTGTCTTTTCAAAAAGAAATAAATGTTAAGTCTGACATCAAAGGTGCAGTCTCTCAGACAGGCAGACTATGTAGGACACACGGCATTATAGACACATGGGCTGATGTGTGAAGGGAAAGACTGCGTGTTGATGAGCAACCACCGGACAATTTGGTGCCCAAAGAACGAACATCAATTTCATGTTAGGAGTAGGGCAAAACTCATTATTATTACAGATTAATTGCTACAAATACAAAAGCAAAGGAGAACCTTCCTGGGTAGGATGACACTATCTGTCGATTCTGACCCAGAATGAATTAATGATCTGGGGTGAGGTGTGGAACTCTCACTCCTGAGCCAAGAGAGGGCATGGACCACTGGTAAGACACTCGGACTTGAATTAGTCCCCATGGTGTCCAGGAGGGGGTGATTAAGCATTTACGTTTATCTTTAATATCCAGCTATGCGCTATCAGAATTACCAAGGTTTTGAGCTCTGCATCCTCACACAAGGTTTCCATTTGCTCTCTAGAATGGCCGTGGCCTGGCTTTCTACTGAAGTGGTCCAGCCTGCAGGTCTTGCAGCTGGCCACAGACCTGGTCTGTGAGGACTCTGCATACTACCTGACACACTTTCTTTACCAAATCCTTCAACTTTGTTGTTTTCAAGGAAGAACTCAGAAAGCCATGGGTCAGCCCTTCTCAGCCCATGCTTATAACTTCTCACCATCCTTCTTCTGTCAAAGGGAAGAATAAAAATATTGAGTATTAAAAAACCTATTCATTAAACAGAACATTTATTGTAAATGATATCCCATCTATCAAATAGATCTATCTACCAAAACAGCTAAGTTAAAATCATTTATAAATTTGGAATAATGCTTACTATAAAAGCACTTTAGCATACAGTCAGCATTCTTTTACTCTTTTTATTCATAGGCTCTAGTTAGAATAAGTTCTGGGCTTCACCCTGGATATTGATAAATCCCAGAGAGTCGGATTGAGGTGGGCTAGGGGTGCACCAAAGCTCCCTATGTGCCCTTTACAGTGCGCTCCTGGCTCATTCACTTCTGTGCATATTTATGTGGGTGCTATTTTCACGATGAAAAGGAGTGTCTACATGTAGGGCATGGAACTGCTAGATCCAGGTTCTTTTTTTGTTTTTTTCTGCCAGCTTTACTGAGGAATAATCAACAAATCTAATTGTATGTTTTTAAAGTGCACAATGTCATGCTTTGATATCCATACATTGTGGAATGATCACCAAGATCAAGACAATTAACATGTGTTCACTTCACACAGTGAACTTGTGTGTGTGTGCGGGGGGAGAACACAAGATCTATTTTCAGCAAATTTCTTTTTTTTTTCATTTTTCTTTTTTGTTGTTAATTTTGGACAGAGAGAGGGAGCAGGGGTGAGGGGTAGAGAGAGAGAGAGAGAGAGAGAGAGAGAGAGAGAGAGAGAGAGAATCTCAAGCAGGCTCCATGCTGAACGTGAAGCATAACATGGGGCTCAATCCCATGATCTTGGGACCATTACCTGAGATGAAATTAAGAGTCAGAGGCTCAACCGACTGAGCCACTCAGGTGCCCCAAAATTTCAAATCTACAATATCTTATTATTAACTACAGATAACGTGCTGTACACTAGATCCTCAGAACTCACGTGTCTTAAAACTGGACCTACATTTCTCCATTTCCCCTCCCCCCAGACCCAACTTCTCTCTGTTTACAGAAGATACTGCTAACACTCTGTTTTATAAGGTTAGAGAGTAATCCTCTCTCCTAGCAATAGAAAACCTTTTTTTTTTTTTTAAACTTAGGAGGACTTACAAAACCACTTGGAACAAGATAAAAAAAAAGTAACAGCAAATGAACTGGTTTCATCTCAAGTACTTGAAGCAATTAAGACACAGCCTTTCTGCTATTTCCCACGTGTACAGTCTTCTTCTCAGCCATAAACCACACCAAAAAGTACATGGGAGCCATGTCATAACTGAATATATTACTCCTGCCTAAGTATTTGACATCAGGGCAGATAGCTGAAAATAAGCAATAAAGACAAATAGGCAACAGTGATGATCTCATACCATAATAATTTAAAACACTGATTATGCTCCAAATCCTAAAATCAAAAGCAAACATCCACTGTACAATTAATGTGAAGGGGGACTCACTGTAGATAAGTTGACTATGTTGACCCGAAAAGGTTCTTATTAATTCTTAAGACTATTTCTCTCACTGAAAAGATGACTAACCCAAATCCCCTTCCCCCAAAACCTTTCCTTCATCTGAGTAACTTTCTGAGGGCAGCTGATCTCCATCAGATCAAATGATGCTGAAGTATAAACAGGAAGTGATTCTAAGTCACTTTTCCTGCCAGGCTGCCCACTTCCTACTTCAAGGGAAAACAACAGAAAAGAAGAAAAATACAGGCTCATTAACATGGATTGTGAATGAAAGGAGTCAGTGCTCCCCCAAGTTACCAACCTGAACCCTTCCTTACTATGGGGTGTGAGGAGCTAGGAGAAGTGGGCAGGTGAGCTAACCACCCTGCACAGGGAGACCAGGCACAGGTGGCTGTGCAATTTGGTGCATCTGGCCTCCTTCTGCTGAGCATAGCTACCCACTCTGGACCACCAGGTGCCATGCACAGCCTTGGAGTCCTTAAGATGACACCAACAAGGGAGCCCTGCTTTCTTCTTAGTTTATAGATGATAAATGAAGCTCAGGAAAATGACTTTGCCAAGGTCACAGAGTCTGTAGAGAATTGCGGGGGGGGGGGAGGGGGCAGGAGGATTTAAACCCCGCCTGTCTCACCACCCAATGGGACTTCAAACTATCTTAGGCATTACTTATCCTCGGGGGCTCTGGAACTAATGGACTAGGGCTTCAACCAGCCTGGCAAGTTGTTGGCTGCATGGCCTTCAGAAATTTACTTCGTTTCTATGCTTCAGTTCTTTCACGTTGAATTGCTTAAAATGCTTTCTCTCACACAGGGTTGTTAATGAGAATCTAAAGCTCACAGGACAGTACCCACCACACAATAAGATTCAATAAATATTTCCTACGATTATTAGCAACAGATGTGCTTTTATACTCAGCAAGTGTGACTGTAATTCCAGGTGCATTATATTTCCTCTAAGTTGGGTTTAGATTTAGGCAGAGGTTTATACTACTGTTTTTTAAAATGTTTTTTAATGTTTATTTTTTTGAGAGAGAGAGAGAGAGAGAGAGCGCCAGAGCCAAAGCATGAGTTGGGAAGGAAGAGAGAGGACACACAGAATCCAAAGCAGGCTCCAGGTTCCAAGCTGTCAGCACAGAGCCAGTAGCGGGGCTCCAACTCAGGAACCATGAGATCATGACCTGAGCCGAAGTCAGACGCTTAATCAACTGAGCCACCCAGGCGTCCCTACATTGCTGTTTTTTAACATGAGTACAGGCACGTCTACAGTCAGGCATGGAAACATGAAAATGTAACTCAAGTAATGAATTCTTAGAAACCATATCATTCAAGAAAAATGAATTCTCATGAATTAAAAGATGTGATTTTCCCATATGGCACTATTCATTCTTGCAAACGGAGATGACCAGACCTGTGTGAATATTCCCAAATCATGTTCAATTATATGCAAAGATATAAGAAAGGAAGAGGCAATTTCCAGAATATTGAGGGGTTTTCTACAGGGTATTATGGTATAGACTCTCGTGTTTGGAAGAACATAGTCTGATGTCTAAATGTCCTTGAGAATATTCCTTGTTCAGCTGTGGACACTACCACCAACTACCACCTCATTTCTTCCCAAGCGCTCCATCTGCATGGCTATCCATTCAAACCTTCTTCCTTAGATTAAGCTTCACATGAAATATGCGAGCCTTCAACTCATTCTCTTAATGTGACACTTCAGGTCCATGAATGTTTGATTAATTTTGTATGGTATCTTTACATTGACATGGCATTAGACAGTGTTAGGAGAAAAAAAAGTAGAGGTGTTATAAGACATATTACAATACAACTTCTTCAATGAGGCCGTCTAGGTAGCTAAATCACAATATTATCCATAAATTAGTTTTTTAAAGAATTACTCCAAAATTTCCATATATGAAGCACATGATTTGGATAATGTTCAGAGAAGACACTTTTTAAGGACTTGTCCAGACTTGGCACTGCTTACCAAGATAACAAAATGTTCTGCCTCTTTTACAGAAAGGTTTAAAAGCAGTCAAAGTCTCGGAGATGTCTTTGGGATTCGTAGTTAGCAATTCGGTCTTTGAAGATTCTGGATGCGGAGAGAATCCCTTAGAGCAAAGTGTCTGCCTTGTTTGTGCAGGAATGTGCTCCCTCTCTACCAAGGAGGCCTCAAAGAAGTGTGAGACTTGAGTTCTGGAGCAGCTCACCACCTCATGGAACCAAATACTGAGACCAAATCTAAGAATGTCAACGCAAAAGATCCTTTGTGACCCATTTGGGAATTCTTTTCCGTACATTCTTCTCCACCTTCCCAAACTTCCCAGTTTCTTCAACGGAAAGAGAAAGCCATAGAGAGATTTTCAAAGTCCAGAATCAAAGCGCATGGCTTTTTATTACCTGACCGGAAATTTCCTCTCAAATACAAAGACTTCAAAATCTGCAGGGACTGATTTTCCATCCTCCATTCAAAGTATGTCATTTTAGCTAAGTATATCAACTGACAGCTACATAATGTGTCTTATAAAATTTTTCACCAAGGCTATTCTTATTATTATGGCTTTAAAAAAGATTAGTTTAAAGGTCACAACAAAATTGAGGGGAAGCTACAAGGAGTTCCCATTTACCCCCAGCCCTACATGCATAGCCTCTCCCGTTATCAACATCCCTGCCAGAGTAGTGGATGTGTTACAACTGATGGACCTACACTGACACATACTTCTCATCAGAGGTCCACAGTTTATATGAGGCTCCTCTCTGAGTGTTGTACATTCTATGGGTTTGGGAAAATGTATGATGACATACGCCCACCATTGTGGTATCTTATGGAGTAGTTTCGCCGTTCTAAAACATCCTCCTTGCCCTGTCTATTCATCCCGACCCAACCCTTGGCAAGTACTGATATTTTTACTGTTTCCATAGTCTTGCCTTTTCCAGAATGTCATCCTGTTAGAATCATACAATATGCAGCCTTTTAGATTGCTTTCTTTCACTTACTAATATGCATTTAAGGGTTTTCCATGCCCTTTCACAGTTTGAGAATTCATTTATTGCTGAATAGTATTCCACTGTCTGGAGATACCAGTTTATGTATTGACTCACCTACTCAAGCACATCTTGGTATCTCCCAAGGTTTGCAATTATGAATAAAGCTGTTATAAACATCTTTGCACAGGTTTTTGTGTGGATGTAAATTTTCAACTCCTTTGGGAAAATACTAATGAATATGAAAAAAATTCTTGAATAATTTTTTAAATCTTATTTTAAGAAATATAAACGAAGTGGGAACCTGATGGGAAGAACATAGGTCAAAATAGCTGAACCACCATTGTTCAACCTTAGGGAATCTTGTGCTGCCGAAAACCGTTGACAGGCGAATGTTCTCATTTTCAAAAAGGGAAGGAAGAGGAAGATAAACACCTATCTCAGGAAAAATACAGTTATTAAAATTTGGTGCATCTGCATTTAAAGACAAAGGATTTGTTACTGGTACATCGAGGGAGTCCAGTTAACGCAGATCATATGCAGGTAACTTGTTTCACTCTGGGGGCAGCACTACGAAGTTGACAGATCAGGCGGTAGCTGAGGGCAGCAACCTCCACAGATAACGATGTACTTGGCAAGAGTTCCTCAAAGGAAAGATGTGCTGGCTCATAGGATTTCACAGATTCCTGTAGAGTAAGCAAAGCCCATTGATAGTGGATTGATTTCTACACAGATGAGGGGTACTGTAGTTAATAATGGAAACTTGAGCCTCTTTCAGCATTTTCCACCCAATGCAGTAAATATAGCCCTAGGAAGCATGATGAAGCAACGTTAAACAGAACTGTGTGTGCCAGGTGGGCAAAACTGGATGTGAAGTGACCTCGAGAAGCTAGAATGAGGATGTGTTGGTAACACAAGTAATTTTTAGGAAGGACAAGTGCTTTCTGTGGTCCCAAGCCTCGATTAGACCGGGGTAGAGGGCAGCGGATCTCGGAGGGCTGGAATAGTAACAGTAGCAGGTCTCGGTGGACACCCTCCACCCTGGGCTGCTCAGGAGACACCAGGTCCCTTTCTGGGCAGTGCTCACAGAGCTTGTCAAAGTGACACCAACTGTCAGCGGCTTGCAGGGAGGGGGCTGCTCAGCCTCTGGAAGAGGAAAATCAGCTGTCTTTATTTTGAGGGGCTGGCATGACAGAAAAAAAATCTTAGTATGTGGTGTTAGAGGGCCAGAATAAAGGTGAGGCAGGGACTCACGTTAACACCTTTTTTTAAAAAGCATTACAGGGCCGCCTGGGTGGCTCAGTCGGTTAAGCATCTGACTTGGGCTCAGGTCATGATCTCGCATTTCGTGGGTTCGAGCCCCACATCGGGCTCTGTGCTGACAGCTCAGAGCCTGGAGCCTGCTTCAGATTCTGTGTCTCCCTCTCTCTCTGCCCCTCCCCCACTCATGCCCTGTTTCTATCTCAATAATAAACATTTAAAAATTTTAAAAAAAAATTAAAAGCATTACAGCTGTCAAAAAACAACCCCACAAAAACTTACCCCCCCACATTGTCTTTTATGGTGGTAAGTCCCCCGTTGTTGTAAGTGTTCAAGGGGACTTAGGGCCCAAGCAGCCCTTGGGGGTGCTCTGTAAGGCTCATGGCTGACTCCCACACAGCACAGAGCATCTGTGGTGGCTCAGATAGCTCAGGTGGCCAGCTCCTTTTCATGCATCCCAGGGAGCACAGGACCTCAAGGACGACAATGAAGTCCCCTGCACGGCGCTCAAAGAGGGTGGAAGCTGAGATCCCCTTTCAAAGCGTCATGTAACCACAACTGAGAGCAGGGTCACTGTGCAGTAAATAGCTGTGGTGGCTCTAAGACAATTTAGGAAAGAGCAATAGGAAAGAGAGAATTTCCTGCAGACACGTCTATCTCGAGGGCCCTCCCACCCACCTTAGACTTCACCCAGCCCTGGAGAATCTGAGGAGGACGATGTTTTCAAGATGCAATTAATACAACTGTTTACACAGAACATCTGCTGGGTCATAGAGGATCGGTGTGTGCATGACACAGCTGTGATGGGAGCAAGCTCCTGACCATGAGCTCATGAGGGACCCAAGGGAGCTACCGTCTTTGTGAAACACTTGACATAATTAAAATTTAAAAAAAAACTAGGTCAGGTGGCTCGGCACAGCTTCTGTGGAAAGCTCTGTGACCTTCTAGTGCTTTCTCTTCTCCATGAACATGGTCAGGTGTCCAGGGGACACTGAAGAGGCAGGCCACTCTTGGGCACTCTCAGAGATGAGCTCACCAATCAGATTGGCCACCAAGCCCACAATGAAAACTGACCTCCTTTTGACAAAACAGCTTGCTGGATTGCATGGAGTGCTCCTAGACCCAATGTCTTAAATTTTTTTTTAAAGATAGAAACCATAAAATGCGGCCCACCTTGCCATTTCTGTAAACATCCTTGCACTTAATACATCCGTTCTATTCCTGAGACGTTAAACAATTGATTAGTTTGTCCTCTTCTATCAAAAATGTTCCTATTATAACATTAAGTTGAGAATGAAGGTCCTTTGGGTTTTTTTTTAATTCTATTCCACATCTGTTCATAGAAGTTGGCAGACGTACTGGGAACGACTGTGTAACCCATTTGTGCTTTCTCACGGATCTGATTGAGGGGGGATGCCTCCCACCCCACCACAGCCTGGTGAGACTGCTCACAAAGGGGGACCACAGCTGGTGACAGCCGGGCAACCCTCACGAAGGTGGCTTTGGCAACAGTGATTCCTGCAGGGGCTGACTGTAGCTCTCAAGGTTACAAAGGGCAAAATGCTCTCTTCCTAGCTAATGCAAAATTCCTCCAATGCCTCTGGGACTGTGTCCTGCTCAGCAATTTCAAGCAATCATTTCACCTTTCCATAAAAAGGAATGTCACCCTCACGCTCATGGCTTGTGCTGTCACACTGACTTCCAACTCTGATAGCCAAATGGTGGCTTTTAATTCTTAAAATCACCCAGCCCATGACCGCCCCCAAAACACAATGAGTCAGATGGAGCTGTCCGCCCCCAGAAAAGGCACCTATGACATCATCTGAAATGTCTGTGCAATTGAAAGAGATGGTGGAGTGGGGGTGAGGGTGATCAACCACCATACTGACAGCATTCTGGGCATGGAATCTTGACTCAATTAATTCCAGAGAATGGATCAAGAGAGGAACACAGAAAAAATCAAGCACCACAATTATATGCACAAAGAACAGGTAAGAAAGAAGAGAAGAGTATTTTAGAAATTGATTTCCTCCTTAAGGCAATGAGAAGGAAGAATGAAAGAGGGGAGAAAATGTATCTATTAAGAGCCAGCTAAGGGCTGAATGCTGTGATGGCATCTTCATGGTTCTATCTTTGACAGTGAATCAAAACCAGACTCTGCTGTGCCCACTGCTGCCTGGGAATCAGAAGACTTTGGGAGTCAGGAGTCGAATTACTTAATAAACCGATTCAGGGACATACACTTGAACACCTTTCAAGGTGTGGGTATTCACATACCATTTCATTACCTTGTTGAATTTTTTCTTTTTTAAAATCTTTATTATTTTTTTCTAAGTGTTTATTTTAATTTCATTTATAGTTTACAGTGTAATATTGGTTTCAGGCATATAATATAGTGATTCAACCCTCACATACAACCCCCTGTGCTCATCACAACAAATTAACACCTTAATCCTCCTCACTTATTTAACCCATCCCCCCACCCAACTATAGGTTGCAATAGTTTTGATGATCCTAATCTTTGCTATACAGAAGCTTTTTATTTTGATGAAGTCCCAATAGTTTATTTTTGCTTTTGTTTTGCTTGTCTCAGGAGACATGTCTAGAATGAAGTTGCTATGGCTAATTTCAAAGGAAGAAGTTACTGCCTGTGTTTTCTTTTAGAACTTTTATGGTTTCAGGTCTCATATTAAGGTCTTTCACCCATTTTGAATTTATTTTTCTGTATGCTGTAAGGAACTGGCCCAGTTTCATTCTTTGGATGTTGCTGTCCAGTTTGTTGAAGAGACTGTCTTTATGCTGTTGGATACTCTTACCTGCTTGGTCAAAGATGAGTTGACAATACAGCTGTGGGTCCATTTCTGGGTTTTCTATTCTATTCCATTGATGTATGCATCTATTTTTGTGTCAGTACCATACTGTTTTGATTACTACAGTTTGGTGGTATAAGTTGAAGTCTGGAATTTGATGCCTCCAGCTTTGCTTTGTTTTGCTTTTTCAAGATTGCTTTGGCTATTTGGAGTCTTTTGTGGGTCCATAAACATTTTAGGATTGATGTAAAAATTTTTTTTAATGCTTATTTTATTTTTGAGAGAAAGAAACAGATCATGAGTGGAGGAGGGGCAGAGAAAGAGGGAGACACAGAATCCAAAGCAGGTTCTGTTTAGAAATGCATTGTCAAGCTGGTGCACCAATAGAAAGTGAGCATCAGCACACACCCCTTCCCACCAGTCCACAAATTGGTTATTCTGAGAAACACAAGCTATTTACACATTGAAAAAATCAATGAGCTATCAGCTTCTGATAAGGCTATCCATACCTTTATTTTTGTCTTCTTTTCATGGTCTGAAACTAAACAAAAGCTAAACTTAGGAGACTTTTTCCCCAGCATCTATATCATCATCAATGCAAAGGACACCTCTGGGGTCTACATTGGAAGAAACACCAATTTTACATACGTCAGCAGTGGTTACTGCTATTGACTTGAGAATTCTTCCTCATTATATTTTTAATTACTTTTCAAACGTCCTATGAAAGGGAATCTATCCTTTTCTAATTGGGAAAAAGAATAGAATGAATGTCATTTTTTACCAGTTTGGGGAGCTCAAGAGTACAGATAGGTATGGGGCAAAAAATTATAATTTTTAGAGACACGTAGATGCATATGAATGCATATTTTGTTTCTCACAAACAGAATTGTCCTGTGGAGATTGTGGGGCAAAGTGCAGAATCTACCCTGGACATTGCTCACGGGCACACTGTCATCTTTGTCCATCTGTTTGCTGCTGTGCAGTGTCCCCTGAGTGACTGCAGAGGTGGACATGGGGTTTGTGGGTCCTGAGCCTGCTGCAGATGAAATTAGGTACAAAGCAAAAGTGAATGCTGGAACAAGAAATCCCCAGCTCTGACAAAATGCTTTCCTTTTGCGAATTTCATAACATATAAGACCCTGCTGACACACTGCTAGGACCACCCAGGGCCTCAGGAGGGGCTTACATTTCATTAGCTTCAGAGCAAGTCCCCTCTAGGTGACTGTGGGGTGCCACACTGGTCTGTTGGCTCTGACGGATATTTAGTTTGATTATAGTTTTGTGTTGTTGTTTTATGAAAACAATACTGGGTAAACGTTTGAGGGGGAACTTTGTCAGATGAAACCATCCCCCTTTCTCTGTGGATCTGAGAACACTCAGGCCACAGGCCAGGAGCAAGGAGGCCAGAGCTCCACATTCTAGGTGGCAGGACCTTAGGAGAGTGATTTTCAAAGTGTCATCAGAGTCACCTGGGCACTTGTGAAAATGTACAATTCTTGGGCCCTGCTCCACAGCCTCTGATTCTCTATGTAGAGGGGTAGGGTACAGAAATCTGCATTTAAAAAACGTTTTTAATGTTTATTTAAAGAGAGACAGAATGTGAGTGGGAGAGGGGCAGAGACAGAGAGGGAGACACAGAATCTGAAGCAGACTCCAGACTCCAAGCTGTCAGCACAGAGCCCGATGCAGGGCTCGAAGTCACAAACTGGCGATCATGTTGCCCAACTGAGCTGCCCAGGCGCCCCCCACCCCTTAACATTTTTTTTTACTGTTTATTTATTTGTGATATAGAGACAGAGAGAAATCTGCATTTTGAAAAACATCCTCAGAACCTTCTTTGTATGCTAAAGTTCTAGAACCAGTAATTCAGGCTTCAGAAAGCATGAGCTACGTGGCCTTGGGTAAGTCACAATTTTGCTTATCAGTCACAAGAAGCTAATAGCATGTGCTTGAAGATTGGTGAGGAGCTGGGGTAATGGATTTACATCACGGTCATTCCATTCCATCAGATCCATTACACAGCGTCGTTCGTGCATGAGGGCTTTAATTAGCATCTCACCCAGGCAGAACTGCCAGTACCTTCAGAAAGGGAAAGGCCTGCTGCCTCCTAAGCCACACCAGAGCGGACACGATTCTAAAGTGGTGCAGATCTCACCCGTGTAAGGGAGAGGAGAGGTGTCCTTTTGAAAGGGAACCAATACATTTCTGCTCGACCAATGTGAAAGTGCACGTTTACTCAGGAGCAGCTTGGCCTCAAACACCCACCAGAGCAGAAATTTATGTCAGGGCAGAAAAAATGTTTGGGGTTCCTGGTCCCTGAGGTCATGACGCTTCATCCCTTCTTGGACGTCAAATGGCCACACGCAGAATTTGTTTTTAAATAACATGCGATCACGGCTATCTAATTTTATTGCTTGATATACTGTTTACAAAGGAGCAGAAAAAGCAAGCATGAATTGCAAAAATATCTTATCTCCATTATATGCATTCAGACTTTAATCCACCGGTGCCCCAGAGTTAACTCTGAAACAAATTTCAATCCACGTGGGATGTTTTAGAGGATTCTTACTCGTTACCACGTATTTTGGTCAATATAAATGGAAAACTATCTCAACCAAGAGTTTAAAGTCTTCATTCGGTCAAGATTTTGCAAAGTAAATTTTATGTAAATGAGCAGAAAGAGACAGGGTTTCTAACTGCAGAAGCAATGACAGTAATTATCAGGATGCGTGGAAGGCTGGACACAGAGCATGTCTCATCAACTTGTTCAAACCGTGCTTAGCCTAATGCCACAGGGCAGCCTCAGCCAGGGAAGCCGGGGCGGCACTTTTCAGTCGACACCGTACATCTATAGAAAAGGAAGCAGTGTCCTGAAGACACCAAGAGGCACTGATATTCTGATAGCTGATTTCAAAACCACTGTGATGGTAAGTTACGCTCCCCTCAAAGCAAGACCAGAGGGCTGCACTAAAGACCGCTGAAGAGATGATGAAGACAGATTGAAGACCTGAATGCCAGAATGTAATCAGGAGGGAAAAGGGGACCCATCTTGAAGAGACAAGAGCTTCACTATGAAAAAGTGAAATAGGTGTTTGTGCAACCCTAGCATTAAATACAATAGTATTTAAGTTTGGGTTTGGGATATTAAACTTCAAGATTCCTGAGATGAAACGGCTCCAATGTCCTGGGAGTGGTAGAAAAAGTGATGTGGACTCAAAGATCCTTGGGGTTCTGAACGAGTCACCCTTTTGAGTACTGAGTGGTAAGCCTCAAGGGTGAGGAGGTGAGCATCGAACTCTCTGGAGAGAGCACAGAAGAGCTACGAAGGACTGTCCGTCCCTTGAGGAGTCACAAGTGCGGAAGGAAACACAGAGCAGAGGGGGCGAGACTAGAGAAACGTAGTGAGCCATAAATGAGCTAAAGGCAAGTGAGTTGTTGCAGAATAGGTTAAGGACCCAGCCAGTATCACCTATGAGTATTTCATTTTCACATATGAGGAACGTGAACGATCAATACACTCAATAGATAACCTGATAGATATTCAGTGAACAAACGAGTGAGTGGATGAGCGAACACATCCTTCAGTAACTAGCCATCACTGATGACAGCTCAGGGTTTGCTGACACATTTTTTAATCCGATGTAACTGTCAGCTGACTAGAAACAGAACTACTGCACCATAATCAGAGAATAACCATCCGTTACCAATGTACAAATTCACCCCTTCTTATGTTCTGAGGAAACAAATCCCCCTACATGTTTCTAGAAATGTGTCATAAACTGAATGCTAACAGGCGGAGCCAATGCTGCTATGAAATAGACTCAAGAGGCGCCAGACCTGGGAGACACGAGGGAGGGAGCTCCCAAGGATAAACAAGAAAATTAAAGGGAAAAAAACTTGTCAACGACTTAATTAGGTCAGATATTCAGTAAGTTATGCTAAGCCACTGGAAGGCCTTTAAAAACTATTACTTGCAGAGTCTGAATTAATCACTCCAGGGTTGGCATTGATGTTTAAAAGCTCTTCAGAGGCGCCTGGGTGGCTCAGTGGATTGAGCATCCAACTTCAGCTCAGGTCATGATCTTGCAGTCAGCGGGTTCGAGTTCCATGTCAGGTTCTGTGCTGACGGCTCAGAGCCAGGAGCCTGCTTTTGATTCTGGGTCTCCCTCTCTCTCTGCCCCTCTCTGGCTCATGCTCTGTCTCTCTCCCTCTCTCAAAAATAAACAAACATTAAAAAAATAAATAAAACCTTTAGATGATTCCAATGACCAGTGGGAGCTGAGAACCATTGAACTAAGGGTTGGCGAAGGGAAGAGCGGTTTCCGGCAGATGGAAGCAGCTGCCTGACTTCTGTCTGTGTTCTACCTGGCTTCGTCAGGATGCCGCATGCTCCCATCTGCGGGATATTAATATAGGCTCTGATTTAAATAAGACTGACTATGTGTGTGCCTATGCATTTTAATCATGAAGACAGACATACACATAAGGAATTGTTTTGGGTTCACAGTGCCCCACTGCTCACTAGCCTCTCTGCTCTTTCCCCAGTGCCTGTGACTCTGTTTTCCTAACTTGGAGATTCTATTTCTCAGGCATGGATATGCTTTCATCACATTTATCCTTGGTCCGTTTGATGGAAGCTGCATAATTATTATTATTTCTTGCTATCGGATCATATAAGACTAAGAGTTTAAAAAAAAAGACACTGAAAAACATCTGAGCATGTGTGTCAGCGTGGGTGAGAGAAAATATCACCGAGATGAGGCTTGCGGGGGTCCTGGATACGCTCCTGTGTTCTACTTTACTCGCCTCACACTGAGTCTCCATGTTTCCTTCTGTAAAAAGTGGAGTGGAATGAGATCCACTTTCTCCCTCTTGACTAGTCAATATTACTTCATCTCTAAGTGTCTCTGTGTGCATCTGTATGTGTGTACATGTATGTGTGTCTAAGTGTGTGTGTAATGTGTGTGTAGTCTGTGTGTGTATGTGTGAGTCTGAGTGTGTGTGTATGTTTTGTGAATGTCTATGGGTGTGTGTTGTATGTATCTGTGTCTGTGTGTCGTATGTGTGTGTCTGCGTGTGTACATGTATGCATGTGTCTGAGTGTGTATGTGGGTATATGTGTTTGGGTGTCTCTGTATGTGACCCTTTGATATCAGGAAAAAATTCTCCCAATGCACAAATCAGGAAACTGAGGCACCTCGGCTAAGCTGGCCTGAACTCCCACAGCTACACAGAGCAGGGGCGTGGCCACTGGAAGGGCTGTCTGTCCCAGACGACAGGGCCTAACACTGCAGCTAACACAGCACGACTGCAACAGCTCAGGAAAGTGAATCCTCCCTGATGTGCCTGCTTGAAACCGAGAGGACACTAATAATACCAATAAAAAGAATGGGCACCAAGCTTCTCGGGCTCATATCACGTGGCAACTCGATTCATTGAGTCCGTACAATGGTCTCATGATTTCCATACTTCAGCAAAGAGGAAATGGACTTTTAGAAAGGTTAAGTGATTTGATCTTTTGGGTTTTGCAAGGCGCACGGAAAGCTGAGTTAACAGCTATGACAGAATAGAAGATGTGCCTGGAAGGGTGGCTCTGGGAGCTGGTAAGTGTGGGATGGGGGCTGAAGAAAGCAATGCTGAGTTACGAATGGGGACCGCCCCACTGCCCGAGCGCCATTAGCTTCTCAGGAGCCTAACTGGGTGTCCTGGTTTTCTTTAAGACACAAGTCATTTCTTCTCTTTTATGAAGGGAAATAAAAGCCAGAGATAAGAGAGCCAAGAGATAAGACTGCTGGCGCTTGGTCACACCCGGGGCTTAGCGGTGGGGAGGAGCTTCCCGGAGTTGCCTCTCCACTGTCTCCCACAGGATCTGAGGCCCAGCCGGCCTGCTGGTCCACCCAGAGAGCTGGACATGACATGCTGACTCTCTGGTGTGCGGGATGCATCTGGGAGGGACCCAGAGAGTTCTCTGAGGTGGACTCCTCTGTCAGGAAACCTGCCCGGTGTTTGTGGGGACAACTGAAGTGTCTGTGATTTGGGGCGGAGAAGGAGAAGGCGGCTCCCGGAAGCTGGTGACCAGGAGCAGCGTGCAAGACCGGCTGGCTTAGTGGGGGCTGTACAGGCCACTTTCCCCAAAGCTGTGGTTGGTTCTGTAAGTGCCACAGGATCTGAAAATGAACACATTTGGTCCTCACGGGATGGCTCTTCTGTAGTGCTTACTGAATCAAAAGTAAATGAAAACACAGACTTCAGTGTTAAAACACAATTTTCTCCTTTCTCTGTGATACCGATGCAACCAAATCTTCCAGAAATGCTTCCCTTATCACTATTGAGAGTAGATAAAGCCCCAGGGTCAAGCTGCCTTCATCCCTGATTTTCCTGTGTAGCTGGAGACAGCCCTGCCTCCAAGGTCACAAATCTATTTGCCCAACAGTTCCCAAGTGTACGTACCCATGAACTGCAGTGAGCGTTCCAGGCTACAGAGATGCTTTCGAGAGATCATGTCATCAGTGTCCTGAGTCTGAGCACCGGGGCAGTTACAGATGATTAAGACCAAGTTAGTGCCCTTAAGGAAATGACTACTATCTTCTCCTTCCTACTGGCACCGCATTTCAGCTGGAAAAGGGCAGCTCCAAATTATGGGAGTCTTCACTTGAGAAAGGAGAAGAGACAAACAATTCGGGAGGACCCCTATGTCTTCCAAAGTCTACAAAGCAGTTTCCCAAGTCTGCACTTCCACCCCCAGACTGTTTCTTTTTGTTTAACTTAAAGTGAGAGTCAATGAATTTGCATTATGACCAGTCCTGGTTTTGAATGGCCCAAAGCGCTTCTGCAGAATCCATCTGAGCCTTTCTAATATTCTCAAGCTAGCCACCTCATTTGCCGAAGAGCAGGGTCTGTCTGGAGCCCGTAAGACAAACACGCATGAAAATGTAATGCCAGAGCATTCTGATGGCCAAAAATACACCTACAGTACCCAGGGTCGACCTGCCTCAGGTTCCTCCTGAGTCCTGTGCACTTAGTTCTCTTCACCTGCTTCCACACGGACCTGTGATAACGGCATAGATATGCAGCCTTAGAGGATCTAGCCCTGTGAAAGATGAAGTTCGAAGGGAATTTTTGGAATGCTCTGAAGTACATTCCTTTCCCTATTTCCTATGGACTCTTAATAGAAAACTGTGACCTAGATATTGGCTTCCGGCTAAGATTCTCCAAGCACTGGTCATCGGCTGCCCCAAACCTAGCCCCTTGGAAACCTCTCTATGACCAGACTTCCTACATAACAGGCCAGTCTGTCCCCAAATGACCACCTTGAGAGGAGGGCCCACGCCTATGAGGCGCAGCTGCGGTGCTCAGGAAGAGCACTGTGCAAAGCCCCTGGACAGGGCGCTCCGACCAGGCAGCTGCCTCTCCTGACTGGCCGCAGGCTCTCTCCCCTGAGAGTACAGAGCTGCGTGCTGGTCCAGTCAATTCATTCTCCTCCTCGCCAGTCAATGGAAACTCACTCTAAGCCTAATTTCCAAATGAATCAGTGTTATCACCAGATGTCATCCTGTCAAGCAGCCCTTCTCGAAAACAAACTTTTCCTCAGTTATGGAGAAACTGTAACTTTGGTGAGCCTGTGCACAGTTCTGTATTAACGTTTCACATGCCTCATGCTGGCTGCATTATTAGTTCTCGGTGGATGTGCTTCCTGTCCCACGTATGGTTTTGCCATCATCTGCAATGTAACTGATATTTTATGGAGCCAACTGCTCCGTGTCCGTCGGCACTTCCACACTCCCATGCTTCCTCAGCAAATCCCTGGGCTTCCAGGAACAGTTATGACACCCACAGGAAAATGGGAGGCTGCTGCCATGAATAGACTCAATTCAAACATGAGGCCTTAACCCCCGACGCCCAAGAAAAACTCAGAGACGTTCCTGTTGAGATAACAGATACAAATTTCCTCCTGCCCCTAAAATGAAGAGAAACTCTCACAAGACAAAGTAAGCAAAACGCAAACAAAAATCCTAAAACAAACAAAACCCCAGGCTCCCGCAGAAAGTCTCCCTCAGAATTAGAATGGGCATAAATGCAGTGTCCTCGTCCAAAAATCACGCCTTCATGATTGATTGTGTGCAGATGTGAGTAGAAATTACTGTTTCCAGTAACAGAAACTTGGGTCACATCATGAAAGGGCAAGGAAACGTAGTGAGAGGTGCCTTGCAGTCAGGTGAGAAACGCTGTTGTTTTGTTTATTATTAACTAGGACTCACCCCTGCAAGTAGTGGAATGAATGCATGGATTTGGGCACCTATGTGATTGATTGTTTGATGTTTAAGGTTTGTTAATTTTGAGAGAGAGCAAGAGAGAGAGCTCAGGAAAGTGGCAGAGAGAGAGGGAAGGAGAGAATATCAAGCAGGCTCTACTCTGTCACTGCAGAGCCTGACGTGGGGCTTGAACTTATGAACTGTGAGATCATGACCTGAGCCAAAAGCAGAAACCAGCCCATAACTGACTGAGCCACCCAGGCGCAGCACTTATGCGATTTATTATTAACTCTGTGTTTGGTTATCAATTCGCCAGGCTAAATGACAAATACAACCACTAACACAAGAGCGATTCCACTTAAAAAGAACAGAAATGTGATCTCGATAATACCAAACATGGAACGTAGAACTGAAAGAGTAGAAGGAAAATCTGCTACAACAGGCAAAGGGGCTTTACACGCCTGCCACCCACGTGACCAGTTCACAGGCACATATGCTGGAAAGGGACCCATTAGACCAGCGACTTTATCTTGTCTCTCTAGATGTCAGTTGAGGAAATCAAGACACAGCCTGAATGGTTTCTCAAAGTCCCATTTAAGTTTGGATTCTTTTGATTAAATCAAAAGGCCCGCCTGAAAGTGTTGGGCAAGTTAGAAGGGCGGGACACGTAAAGGTGAGCAACTGAGTAGACTTTGTCCAAATGGGTTTCCACACATGTTCTGGGGCTAGCACGCCATACTCTGGTTAACTGTATCACTGCTAGCAGTGGAAGCCTTCTGAATCCCTGACACTCAATCTAATCTCAGAATTAACAGATTTCAGCAACGTCATCAGAATCACATTCATTATCTGCAATTTGCTCCAGAGGCAGCACCAGCTGGCCCTGCCCAGTGGCTGACTCCACGGCAGGCAGCTATCATTAGCCTGCACAGAAATGACATTCATCTGCTCGTCCCTGGTCTCAGTGACATTCAATAGGATGGCGTGCTTTGAACTGGTGAAAAAGGTATCTAAACTCGATACCACAGAGCTAACTGAAGTGATAGAAAATTCAAACACTTTCTTCAAAACCAATTCTTCTATAATAAATATAGAAAAGGCAAGGGCACCTAGGGGGCTCAGTCGGTTGGGTATCTGACTTTGGCTCAGGTCATGATCTCATGGTCAAGGGTTTGAGTTTTGCATCGGGCTCTGTGTTGACAGCTTGGTGCCTGGTGCCTGTCCTCAGATCCTGTGTCTCCTCCTCTTTGCCCCTCCTCCACTCACTGCTGCACATGTGACCACTCTCTCTTTCTCTCTCAAAAATAAATAAAAACATTAAAAATATATGTTTTAAAAAAATAAAAGAAAAGCCAGTTCTGGAGAAGGAAAACCAGAACCATCTTGTTTGCTGCATTTGTGGGGCTGCGTAAAATTTAGAGCAGTGGACTCTTGGTCTAGTATCTGCACAGGCCCCACACTGTGGACTAACAGGGAAATGGGAGCACGCTGCCCACTGAATGTGGCTTCACTGCAGGGCTCCCCATGAGGCTGGAGCCAATACTACTGATGCAGATCTTGCCAGTCATTCAGGTGAACACTCAGCCTGACACGGAGCAACCTAATCTCAGCCTCTGGGTATCTCCTGTCCTCCTCAAATAAATCCACAGGACTCAGCACCTACTTGAATGGTCGGGCCAGATGCAAAAGGAAGGGAGGGACAGTGCACAAAATTTCAGCCACAATACTGCGTTACAGGCCATTCTGTTCCCAGCATAGAAGGGATCTCAGGCACAGGGGGGAGAACGTGTACACACTTCACCCAGGGGCGCTTGCAACAAATTAGCGTTGGGTGTGGTCGCACCGGTTTGCAGCTCTTCCAAGGAATGATGGGCCTTCTCTGAGGCCAGGTCAAGGGCTCCTCATGGACTCTTGCTTGCCACGTGTCAGGGACAGATTTTAGAACACAGTCCGGGCTTTTTTGACTGACAGCTTTGACATTTCATGACATATCAGCCCGCCTCTCCTCAGCCCTGCTCTCTAGCAGGTGACAATCAGAGGTATGCATGTCAGAGGGAGTTCGGAGGGGATGACAGCTGACCATGTATTCTCTCCAGCTGGTGCTTCCTCTCTTTTTTTCCCAAACTGCTGCTAGTTTTTCAACCCACGTACATCTCTGCAATAGGAACTATCATCAGAATCTTTCAGGCCCACAGCTTCTATCATGTTTTACCCCATAATTATAGATAAGAAACTCATTGATGATATTCTTTTATCATAGCTCTTTTCTAGATATTGCTGATCTTTTTAATTTGAAGGACCCATTTTGCAAAGTTGAGGGCATCCTCCTTTAAAGCACAATACTGTAGGGGTGCCTGGGTGGCTCAGTGGGCCGAACGTCCTACTTCAGCTCAGGTCGTGATCTCACAGTTCGTGAGTTCAAGCCTCACGTCAGGCTCTGTGCTGACAGCTCAGAGCATGGAGCCTGCTTCAGATTCTGTGTCTCCCTTTCTCTCTGCCCCTCCCCTGTTCATGCTCTGTCTCTCTCTGTCTCAAACATAAACATAAAGATTAAAAAATTAAAAAATAAATAGAGCATGATACAGTGAAAATCTTTAAGTTAGAAACTGGGGTGAAAATATTCGCTTTATTATTTGGCGGCCTGGTGATCTTGGGCAATGGGGATTGTGCTCTTCTAGCTCTGAGTGGTGTCTCTCTAGCTGTGCTGCTGAGAATGTCAAGTGAGATCATGTTCAAAGGAGAGGTGTCAGGAGCGGCACCCAGCATCTAGAAGAATACCCAGTATCTGGAACAAACAACATCCACACAGCCACAAAGCTCATGTATAAAAGCACGGTTTGTCTTTTATATACACAACTATAGGTTAGGTCCTTGAAAACCAGAACGCTGTTTGGTTTTTCAGAGTTAAGACAAGATTTCCTCGTTTGGCTGGTATTGCTGCTTGCAGATAAAATTTTACCTTTCAGTGGCCTCATACCTTTAAGCCAAGATGGTTGTCTTTACATTTTTTTTAATGTTTATTTATTTTTGAGAGAGAGAGAGAGAGACAGAGTGCCAGCGGGGGAGGGGCAGAGAGAGAGGGAGACACAGAATCCAAAGCAGGCTCCAGGCTCCAGGCTGTCAGCACAGGGCCCGAAGCGGGGCTCCAACTCATGAACTGTGAGATCATGACTTGAGCCAAAATTGAGACGCTGAACTGACGGAACCACCCAGATGCCCCATGAGATGGTTGTCTTTAAAAAAAAGATATAAAAAGATAAGATATACCCAGTATGTTAAAAGTCCAAATAGGAGCAGATTACTCTCTCAACACTCATGGCTTGTCAGTCCTTGGTATCTCTGGCCATGTGCCTAACTTAAGCCTTGGCTTTTAATTAGGGCTTAACGTGCGCACTTTTCAGAAGTCTGGCGAATCTTTCAAGTTGTAAAATTGGTGTTTTGGCAAATCATATGTTTTCTACTTTTTTAAATGCTTCTATGTCTTATCTTCTATTTGGTCATTGTATCTGAATCCTAAATTGCATGGCCACTTTAAGGGAAGCTGGAAAAGTGGTATTAAAGCAAGCACTCCCTCTGGGACGGCAGACAGAGCACAGGCCTGGGGATGAGGCTTCTTGCCTGCACGTCATTAGCCTCTTACCTCACCCTTTTGTACAATCAGCAAACAAGGGTGTGCACCTTACAGATCATTGGAAGTCTTTTCTTTAAAAAAAAACAACACACAGGTATTATGAGCAAACTAAAAATACACATGTAACCCTTGATACGCTATCAAGCACAGAGCATTACCTAGCAAGAGGTCAGGCTGGAAAGCCAAACTGGCATCTGATCAGTGCTTTGAGTAGATTGAAGTGACGGGAAGTAGAAATAAAGACAGCCCAGCAAGGTGGAGTGAAGCATGGGAAGCGAGTCTGGCAAATGGGGCATTCCCCAGCAGTGATGCAGTGGACGCTGGTTCCCACAGTCCCCCACAAACCACGGAAAGGGGCTGCCCCCTCGAGGGGCTAGAGAGCACGAGGCAAGGCGAGGCATGGGCGCAATTTTGGGATCACGGTTTCAGCCATCTTTCGGTAAAAGGGCATTTTGAGAAATGCCAAGAAGACTGTTCATGACATAAAAGACTAGGGGTTAAGTTTTTAGGTGTGACGTTGGCGGCCGATTACACAAGAAAAATTTGTGTTTTTGGAGAAGGCACGGTGAAGGATGGAGCACTGACATGATGTGATTCCTCGGCTGGAACTTATTTCAGAAATCAGGGGCACCTGCGTGGCTTAGTTGGTTGAGCATCCGACTTCAGCTCAGGTCATGATCTCATCTTTCGTGGGTTCAAGCCCCACGTCAGGCTCTGTGCTGACAGCTCGGAGCCTGGAGCCTGTTCGGAGTCTGTGTCTCCCTCTCTCTCTGCCCCTCTCCCATTCACCTCTGTCTCTCTCTCTCTCTCTCTCTCTCAAAAATAAACATAAGAAAATAATAAAATATTTCAGAATTGGAAAGGTGAATGATGAAAGGAAAAATAAGCTTGATGGTCAGGGGCTCTGGATGTGTATTTTGACTTCTGTGTGTTCAGTGGGAAAAAAAAAGTATTGAAATGGGAAGTGCCCATTGGTGGCACTTCCTTTCCAGATCTCTTCTGGAAAACCACTTCCGACGCGCACGAGAGAGGCTTGTGTAAACATGCTCCTGCAGCGCTCAGTCTATCAGCTAACAAATCCAAAGCAATCTAAATGTCCATCAGTGTGGGCGGGCCGTACCAAGGATGAGGCAAAAGTTGCACAAATGAGGATTTTTTTTTTTTTAAGTTTCTTTATTTTGAGAGGGAGAGAGAGCATGTGCGAGTAGGGGAAGGGCAGGGAGGGAGAGCGAGAATCCCAGGCAGCCTCTGCACTGCCAGCCTGAAGGCCAATGTGGGGTTCAAACTTGCAAACCAAGAGGTCACAAGCTGAGCCCAAACCAAGAGTTGGATGCTTAAGTGACTGAGCCACCCAGGAGCCCCTAAATGAGGCTGTTTTCTACCTACTACAATTTGGAAAGCTCTCAAGTGAAGTAAAATTAAATTAAAAAGAAAAAAACTGGCACAATATGCAGTGTATGAACCCATTTGTACAAAAATATGAACAAACTCTATTTCTATTTGAACATACATTTGTATGTAAAATGGAGACAAAACCTGGAAGGATGGCTCCCACACTCTTGACGGTGTGCGTAGGAGCTGAGGGTGTCTGAAAGCGTGCTGCCTGCTTTTTACTAACTTCCAATTTCCTGAAACCAGTGGACTTTTTCCCCAAGAGGATGTGTTTTTGTATCGTGTCATTAAAATACAGCCAAATGAGGGGCGCCCTGGTGGCTCAGTCAGGTAAGCGTCTGACTCTTGAGTTCAGCTTGTGTCATGATCTCACTTCATGGGATCGAGCCCCACATGGGGCTCTGCACTGACAGTGTAGAGCCTGCTTGAGATTCTCTCTCTGCCCCTTCCCACACTCCATCTCTTCTTCTCTCTCAAAATAAATAAGTAACTTGGGGCACTTGGGTGGCTCAGTTGGTTAAGTATCTGACTTTGGCTCAGGTCATGATCTTGGGATTTGTGAGTTCGAGCCCCACGTTGAGCTCTGTGCTAACAGCTCAGACAGAGTCTGGTTCTGCTTCAGATTCTGTGTCTCCTTCTCTCTCTCTGCCCTTTCTCCACTCACACTCTGTCTCTCTTTCTGTCTCAAAAATAAACATTAAAAATAAATAGACATTAAAATTTTATTTAAATTAAAATTTTTTTTAATGTTTTATTTATTTTTGAGAGAGAGAGAGAGAGAGACCGTGTGAGTGGGGGGGGGGGCAGGGAGTCAGAGAGAGTGGGAGACACAGAATCCAAATACAGGCTCCAGGCTCTGAGCTGTCAGCAGAGTCCGACACGGGGCTCAAACCCACCAACCGTGAGAATATGACCTGAGCTGAAGTCAAACACTTAACTGACAAAGCCAGCCAGGTGCCCCTAAAATAACTTTAAATACAGTGGTGGCCAGGTGGCTCGGTTGGTTAAGCATCCAACTTCGGCTCAGGTCATGATCTCACAGTTTGTGGATTCAAGACCGGAATCAAGCTCTGTGCTAACAGTTCAGAGCCAGGAGCTTGCTTTGGATTCTGTGTCTCCCTCTCTCTCTGCCTTTCTCCTGTTTGCACTCTGTCTCTCTCTCTCCCAAAAATAAATTCATATTTTTAAAAAAACAAAACTTTTAAATACAGCCAAATTAAAAAAAAAACATAGAGACAAAAAAAAATGGAGGGAGTAGAAGGCAAAGGAAAGACCAAAGGAATGCAGGACAGCAAGGCAAGCTGGTAAATTCCAGAGCTTGGTGTTTTCATATGCAAAGGACCAGGGGTGAGCCCCACAACATTTTAGTTCAAGAGGCAAAGGCCTTTCATTCCAAAAAGAAAACAATGTCAGCATTAAAGAAATGAGGTTCCTAATGGAGCTAGGTCCCCATTAGCAGGATGAAGGAGGCTTTCATCAGGGCTGACAGGCAAGGACGAGCACCCCGGGTAATCACAGGGAAAGTCAGATGACCGTGGAGGCCACATGCCCCAGGTGCACCCTGTAATTTGTATCGTAATGAACTATTACCTTAGCAAAATTATGTGCAGGCATTTAATTTGCAAGGGCAGATGCCTGGCAGTTGACTTGAAAATTACTCTGAAATTACCCCTGTTTAATCTGAACAGCAGAAGTGTGACCAGGGTTACTCAGGGAGAGTCGCACATGGAAATTGCAGGCTGTGGGGTGACATTTCCAGTGAAGGTGTTAGTTGCACCTGTGTTCTGACTCATGAAGAAGTCCTAGAACATTTCCTGCATGTTTTGCAGCTTCACAGATGAGTTTTGGGCTCTTTTGTGGGGTCCTTGGTGCCAAGAGGGCTTCCCCCCCTCAATTGATCCCATCTTCAGAGTAGAGGCACATGGAGACTCAGAGTACAGAGTCTGAAAACGGCTTTTCCTCTGGGGGGTGATCACCCTTCAGGCTTTGTGGGGCTGTTTATGCAGATGAGAGAGGAATGAGCAGATAGCACGGATGTGGGAAAGTGAGCTTTTCACTCTCCTACCTTATATCAAGGTTTGAGGACACAGATCACCATTTCTATTTATTGCCTTCCTGGTGGGCCCACCTCAATCAGCTGCCAATGCACATTCCTTTCCCCCCTCTGATCACATGATTAAGAAGAGAAGCTCCCACTATCAGTTCCTTTCTTCCGTGGCCTGCGACCCGGGGAGGGAGGAGCTGAGGAGGAGGAGAAGCTGATGCACCTTGGGTATGGACTCTCCGGCTCACCCTCACTGGCTCCTGTAAGCTGTGAGTCACGGTTGGCCCTTTCTCCATCCTGAAAGGAGCATGGCCGGGCTGGGTCTAACCTGGGGACCTGGGTGTTCACGCGCTGATAAACCCAGTGGGGAAGCTTCTGACTTGTCACAACATCACAAAAAGCCTATGAGAAAAATGCTACTCTCCGATTCCTCCTTCAAAGTTTGATCCTGTTCTGAATATTCCTAATAATAAAAATCATAAATCCTTGGTGTTTGTAAAACACGTTTTGCCATACATTTTAAGTGCTTTCCATGCTTCAGGTGGAAGCCTCCTTTTGTTAAAGCAACGGCCCTTCGTATTTTAGTCACACAGACTCAGACTCCTAGAGTGAAAATCCCTGAGGTCCCCACCCTCCAACAATTTCACTGAATAGACACCAGGCAGAGCCTAAGAATATGCATTTTTAAAGAAAAATTTTAATGTCTCTTTATTTTTGAGAGAGAGGTGGGGGAGGGGCAGAGAGAGAGTATCGACACAGAATCCAAAGCAGGCTCCAAGGTCTGAGCTGTCATCCCAGAGCCCAATGCAGAGCTCGAACTCATGAGATCATGACCTGAGCCAAAGTCAGATGCTTAACTGACTGAGCCACCCAGGAGCCCCAGAATATGCATTATTAATACGTGCCTTTGCTGGCATTAATGCTAAGAAATGTTGGGTTTAAAGGGATTTTGAGTGCATGCTCAGAGCACAGTCTTATAAACACATACTTGAGAAGCGTCTTGAAATGAATATAAAACAGTGTTAACGTGAACTGCTGTGCTGGGTATCATGACACAGTTTTGCTGACTTCGAGTTCTCGATGGAAACAGGCGCAGCCTCTGAACATTTGTGGTCAGATGTGAATAGCACACTCGTGGCGGTGGGGGAAATATTTTCCCTTGTTTCAAGTGGGCAGTGGAAGCAGTGAAAGCCTAAGTAAACTCTGACCATTAGATAATGGGCCATTATAACTCTGGACGACTTCCTGAATGGCTCTACCAAAAAAAACGGGTCTTTCATTTCCTGCTTGCAGGAAAGAGAAATATTAGGATAGGATTGTGTACCAGAAAATGCAAGCATGCGAGCGTGCAACAGGAGGTGAACAGAGCGAGGGAGAGGGGAACGGGGTGGGAGAGAGGGAGAGGGAGAGACTGATTCATGGCTTAGAAGGGAAAACACAAAGGGGAAAGAAACTAGGCTGTCTCTCATGGGCCGGCAAAGCCCCACATCTGCTTGTCCACAGCTGGGTGGCCATGCTCCCTCCCCCGCCCCCCCAAGAAGTCAAGGCTGCCCTACCTGGGGAGCTTGCCCTGGTGCCCAGAGCAGCAGGGTGGACAGACAAAAGGAAGGGGCAGTGATGAAATAATGAGAGAAAAGAGTCACCCTGCAGCTCCTATTAAAGCAGAAAACTCTGGAATAGATGGTTTGATTCCAAGAGTTTGCCAGGAAAGAAAAGCCACAGCTTCATTTTTTCCCATACTCTCGTGATATGTCTTTCCATGCTCTCTTTTCTTCCAAGGGAGCAAAATAATCTCACTTTTCTGGATTACCACAGATTTAGTTTTTTATAAATCTTGCAACCTCTCATTATCGTCTTAAGGCATTAACAGTGTCCCTGGCTCGGAAGCCCCGGCGCTGTACTGACCAGCTGTGTGAATCTGAGCAAATCACTCTCTGGGACTCACTTTCCTCCCCTGCGCACTGGAGATAGTAAGCAGGGAGATTGTAAAGCAATATAGAAATTACATAATTCATGAAAAAACTACTTAGCATGGGGCTTGGTATATGCAAGCATTTGATGAACAGCAGCTATTAAAAAAATAGTATTAATATGGTTTTAAATGAGGCCTGAGACATAAAGGACATGGAAGAAGGTCATGTGCTCCCTGGGCAGGATGATGTTCGAATGCAAATCATGAGTACTGTGAACCTCAGGGCCCCATGAAATACCCCCATTTCCTTGCCTTTACACTAAAATGTTAGTTTGTGAGAATTAAGAGATACGACGTAAGGGTGCCCGGATGGCTCAGTCGGTTAAGCATCTGATTCTTGGTTTCGGCTCAGGTCATGATCTCACGGTTCACAAATTCGAGCCCCACACAGGGCTCTGCACTGACAGGGTGGAGCCTACTTGGGATTCTCTCTCTCCTCTCCTTCTCTCTGCCCCTCCCCCACTGGTGCTCGCTCTCAAAATAAAGAAAATTTTTAAAAATTAAAAAGAAAAAGAGGTATGGTGTATAAAGAACCTAGTACTGTGCCAGGAGACAGAAACACACCTTAAAAGCCCATTGTCTCCTCTGTCCTGATACTCAGCAAATCTTACTTAGCAGATTTTCACACCACGACTTTATAGTATGGCTAAAACTAAATGTCTAATTGTTCAGGGATTCTTGTCCAGTTACTTCTGATGTATTTTCAGAAAGTAGGAGAAATCGTTTTGAAGCACCCACTATGTTCTGGATTCATTTGTTCCTTTAGAGAAGAAAATCATTTACAGAGAATCAAATGGGCTTTGTAAGATGGAGGGATGTCTGGGGGTCAAGGAGCACAGAGCCTACCTGACCCCAAAGCCCATGCGTTTTCCATCCCACCACACAGACACCCTGGAAAAACTGATGCACGCAGGAGACATCACGAATTCAGGAACGACTTGGGTTTTTGTAATGTTGAGACGATTTGCAGGAATGCAGTGCAAAGGGGGCAACTACGTGTCAACCCTCATTCCTCCGGCGAGATCCAACTCATAATGTGGCCGTTAGTGTTTTTTTCAACCTGGTAGGAGCCCCTTCCTTAAACGGTTAACTGTGAGCTCCCTGTGCGAATGTTTTTAGTCAAGGCAGGCTGACTGCTGCCCGTTTTTGAAGGCTTCTGGGGTCCTGACTTTCTGTTGCTAAAGGATCAGGTGAGGGTCTAGCGACCCAGAGAAGGCAAGGAAGTACCTTCCTCAGCTCTGAGCACGCCACTCAGTAGATCATTCCAATGAAAACGTGCCTTTGCCACGTTTCTCTGTTATTTCTCCATTTGCTACAGACTACAGACAGGCTGTCCTCCTCTGGAATTCAGACAAGGGACTAAACCAAGGGGGCCATGAAGGAATGCAGCAGGCGAGCGAGCACCGGGCCAGAATAGCGCCCCAGGACACCCCACTCCTGTCTGAGGCCAGATCACCAAGCATGCCAAATTCCTCCTCCAAGTAACTGCCCTCAAGCGATCTGAAGACAACTGGTGTACCCTTCCTTCATTTCCCCCCAGAAAAACATCCCACTCCACCTTTATCTGATGTTGTGACTTCTTCCCAGTGCCATCCCCACCTCTTGGCCTGGTCCGATTTGCAAACACCCCTCCCCTGTGCAGCTCTGGAACTGAGCACTTCTAATTAATATAAGCTTGTCCGGCTTCCCATCCCCTTCTTATGCCTTACAGCAGCTTGACCCAAATGGGTGATGGGTGATACTCTTGTGGTCAGGCAAACGGCAGAGGTGAAGGCATTTTGTGGAAGTCATTAAAGTCCCAAAGCAAAAGGGAGGTGGCCAGGGTGGGTCTGACTCCATCAGGTGAAAACTTTTAACAAATGTCTGCACCCTTCCTGGCAGGAGATACCTGAAGCAGTTGTTCTGGAAAGGGGCAGCCTCGAGGAGCGTGGGCCTTCGTCCTGCCGCCTCCAGGAGCCGGATTCTGCCATCGACCTGGAGGGGCCTGGAGAACCGTGAGTTCCAGATAAGAACCCAGCCCAATCACAGCCTTAGGAGTCCCCAGGAACACAGGCATAGAAACAATGCGATGATGTGTGTGTTGTTCAAAGCCATGCCATTTGTGGTAACTTGTTATAACACCATGGGTCTGGGCTTTTATTTCATTATGGTAAACTGCCCCAACTGTTTTTCTTTCTTCTTTGTTTCTTTGTTTCTTTCTTTGTTTGTTTGTTTCTTTCTTTCTTTCTTTCTTTTTTTAATAGTGTTTTATTTATTTTTGAGAGAGAGACAACATGAGCAGGGGAGGGTCAGAGAGAGAGGGAGACAGAGAATCTGAAGCAGGCTCCAGGCTCTGAGCTAGCTGTCAGCACAGAGCCCGATTCCAGGCTCAATCCCATGAACCGTGAGATCATGACCTGAGCCGAAATTGGATGCTTAACTGACTGAGCCACCCAGGCGCCCCTAACCAACTGTTTTTCATAGGTATATTTATTTAGCCAGATTCCCTCCACCTGGTGTCTAGGTAGCTGGCTTTGCCCTGACCTTGTTATGGATAAATTCCCTAGTTCTGTTCTGCTTATCGTGGTCTATGTTTTAGGATCCTCATCTTGACAACCTATGTGTTACCATCGCTCCTCATTGCTTGTATTCAGAAAACCTGGGTACTCACTGAACCTGGACCGTCATTCTTGCATGTTGCCACTGACCCATGTACATGATAATATACAGACACAGTGGATTTTATTTCACCAAAGACTCGTCAGCATATTTAAATGTAAATGGCTGATTGTGTTATATTAGTGCACATATATTTAAAAAAATTTTTTTTAAGTTTATTTATTTATTTTTGAGAGAGAGGCAGAGAGAGAATCCCAAGCAGGCTCTGTGCTGAATGCAGGGCTTGAATCCACCAACCGCAAGATCACGACCTGAGCTGAAATTAAGAGTAGGACGTTTACCCGACTGAGCCAGCGAGGCGCCCCTAATGCACATATTTCTAAAACACAATTTGGGTTCATGGGTAGCATTTTTTTTCAGGGAGAAGATAATTCTTTTCTCAGTTTTCAATAATCATTGGTAGACCCAGCAGAGGTCTCCCCTTGGCCTCAAAGAAACTTAAAAGCTCAGGATACATATGGTGTCTCATGGTATCACTTCTGTTACACTGCAGATAGCATCTCCTGCCCCTGTGAGAATTGCTGGTTGTCATTCCCATAAGGGGCTCATCGAAGGCAGTATTCTACAGAGAGCTCTAGACCACGGCACAGGCATCCGCTACAGTCCTTCTGGGACCGTGGCAAGGATCCCATGGAGTGAGTGGAGAACACCCAAAGGAACTCCTTCACTTTACAGGTCCTACACTTCAGCTGTTTGTGGCACCATTGATACTGCAGTGGTTAAGACCACCACAATCAAAGTCCCCCGGGGGGAATGTGTCCATGACTGTGTTGGGAGTTGCACTATCCAGTAAGACACACTCGGGTCCTAATCTCTGTCTGTTTCCTGTGGCTGTGAACTTATGGCAACTGGTACTTCAAAGATGTAATTAAGTTAAAGTGAGGTCACACTGGATTAGGGTGGGCCCCTAATACAACGACTCGTGTCCTTATGGGAAGAGAGAGGTTTGAACACATATACAGAGGGGTGAATGCCATGTGACGGGGGAGGCACGGATTGGACCGACTGGTCCACAAGGCAAGGAACACCAAGGATTTCTGGCAACAATGCAGGCTAAGAAGACACAAGGGAGGATTTTCTCCTACAGGCTCCGTAGGAGGAAGGATCTGCCAACACCTTGGTTTTGGACTTCTGGTCTCCCAAACTGGGAGAGAATCCATTTCTGTTGTGTTAAGCCACCCAGTCTGGATGTAATGTGCTATAGTCAGTTGTATTTGCTATTCGGTATTAGGGAACTAATACACTATGATTGTCCTGAACCTGTCACTCCCACCACACCTCTAAGTGAGGGTCTCGACAGAGGTGACTTGCAGAGACCTGTGGAAGAGTGCCGACTGCATATGTAGACTGAAGGGCAGTCTAGAGGGGGCTGAAAATGCAGACCTTGGACAGTAATCCTTCAAGAAACAAAATCTCGTTTGAGGTTCTGGAAAATACCCATATGAAGATGCTTTGCTCCCCTCAGTGGAAGGTGTCTGAGGAATCTCAGCCACCCGCTGAGTTTAAATAGACTGTTTCTGTGCACGTCACAGGTAGGAGACAAAGGAAATGAAAGGAAAACAAAGATGCTTATGAAGGAAGGGCAGGGTAGGGGGGCAAAAGAGGGAAGAGAAGGGTAAATAATGTGAGGTGATGTATCTCCTACAGATGCACGAGGTTCAAGGCTGCCAATCTACTCCACCAGGTCCTGTAAACACAGTAATTATTTCATGCAACTTTACATATAGCTATATGCTATGATTTTAAAATGCATTCCTTAGGGCACCTGCGTGGCTCAGTCGGTTAAGCATCCGACTTCACCCACCTCCTGATAAATGATTCATGTCACTGGTTCACCTTAGACTGTAGCTCAACATAAAGAAATGTCCCTGATTCATTGAACTGTTCCCGAGTTCAAGCCCCACGTTGTGCTCTATGCTGACAGCTCAGAGCCTGCTTCAGATTCTGTGTCTCCCCCCACCCCCACTCACTCTCTGTCTCTCTCTCTTTCTCTCAAAAATAAATACTAAGAAAGTTTTTAAAAATTTCATTTCATCCTTTGGTTTGGTTAAAAATGTTCAAAAGCCATCGAACGTTTCTATCATCTTGCAGCCTTTTCCTGTGCCAACTTTTCACGGGTCTGCATGTGGCTTCAAAATTCCTTACAGAATAAGCAAGAAAACACTTAACAGCATGTTCTGGAGAGAGGGAAACAGCTTGCAAATTAAAAACAAACAAACGTCAGCCACTCTGCTGCCAGCGGGTCCCCAGGAACCGTATAGAAATGGTCACTGTTATTCCAGGTTAGTGGGTAATCTGGCAATTGCCAATATCTAGAGTACAGGTACCTGGCCCGGACTGTATCAGAAGACAATGTTCCCGCTGCTACCAAAAGTCCACAATTGATAACTGCCCTGTTAATCATTTCCACTCCCTATCTGCAAAGAGCCTTGCCAAGCAAGGCACGTTTCAAAATGCTTTCTGTTCAGGTGAAACGGCTGTTGCTTTTTCCATGAGGAAAATTCTACCTGTAATAAAAAAGAAAAAGAAAAAAAATCCTACCGGTAAAACTCTTTGATATAAACGTAGCAACAAGGAGTACCTTGCAAACATTTAAAATACAGGAATGAGCTTTCATTCTTTGATGTGCACCTTTTGCAGGGCATTTTCCTAAATGTGCGGTCATATGGGTGGGGGTGGGGGGCTTATCATCTTTACCAGGACACTCACCTCCTGATAAATGATTCATGTCACTGGGTCACCTTAGACTGTAGCTCAACATAAAGAAATGTCCCTGATTCATTCCTACCACATTCATATTGCAGTGACTGATACTTTTTAAAGACACAACAAATAGAAACCAGAACTACGGATCATTATAGCTATATAAGAACTCTTGAAATCAGGTAGTCTTTTCTCCAAATGGTGCTGGAGCAGTTGGACATCAGAGGGGAAAGAACAACCCTCTAGCTAACCCTCATACGCTACATAAATATTAACTCCAAATGGATCTTAGATTTAAGCCTGAGATGCAAAACTATGAAACTTTTAGAAGATAACATAAGAGAAAACCGTCAAGATTTGGATTTTGGTACAAGGTTCTTAGACATGACGTAAAAAGCATGAGCCATAAAAAAAAATGGAGAAATCTAACTTTACAATTAAAAACTTTTGTTCAGCAAAAGACCGTGTAAAGGGGTTGAGAAGCTACAGACTGAGAGTAAATATCTGAAAACCACATCTACCCAACGACTCATATACAGAATATACAAGAAACTCCCCAAATATACAAATGCTCACTTTTGACACAGCCTCAATGCTTCCAGCTTTGGAAGATGCCTGGGCCAGGGGAGACACGGCTCATTTCTCACAAATGATCAGCTTCTTCCCTTTCTCTCCTAAGGTATTTCAGACGCTTCACAAGGATGAAAAGGAAGAAGCAAACAGGGCCTGCTCCTCAGGTGTGAAATTTAAGGGGGCACCAAAAGACTATCCTCAGGATAAATATTTATTAGAATATTAAAAATTTTTTTAATGTTTATCTATTTTTGGGAGAGTTTGAGCAAGGGAGGGGCAGAAAGAGGGAGACACAGAATCTAAAGCAGGGTCCAAGCTCCAAGCTGTCAGCACAGAGCTCGATGGGGGGCTTGAACTCACAAACCAGGAGTTCATGATCTGAGCTGAAGTCAGACGCTTAACCAACTGAGCCACCCCAGCACCCCACTGCAGTATCTTTAACAACCCGAATTAATGTCATAAAATCCAAGTATCGGATGAACCAAGTATCGGAATGCAATGCACACAGGATTCAAGGCCCACCTCACTCATTACCTAATTCTGGCCTCGGAAGGAACGGTGGAAAGAACACAGCCTTGGGGGGAATAAAGGAAAATACACAATCTAACTGTTTCAGTTTATTTTCTCAGGTAACTTGAAGCACATACAGAGGACCATTCATGCTCCTGCCACATCTGATGGCAGCCATACCACTGGAGGGGGCCCCCCTCCATCCCAAGGCGCCTGCTCACTCCCCTGCCTTCCCATTTCCAATGCAGGGGGCCCTGCTCTGTCTCCTCACCTCTCCGGGTGCTCCGTTCCAAACCTCTCTGTGGGTGTTTCTTCTCCACCCAGTCCCGGACCCTGGCCCATCTATTCTTGCCTCCGCCTACATAGTCTCAGGTGAGTTATTTTTTAAAAAACTTTTTAAATGTTTTTATTTTTTAGAGAGAGACAGAGCATGACCAGAGAGAGAGAGACACAGAATCTGAAGCAGGTTCCAGTCTCTGAGCTGTCAGCACAGAGCCTGATGCAGGGATTGAACCCACCCACTGTGAGATCATGACCTGAGCAGAAGTCGGACGCTTAACCGACTGAGCCACCCAGGCACCCCCCCACCCCCGGTGGGCTAATTTACTCTGGGTTCCCCCATAGGAGCTATGCTCCTTCCTGCTCTCAAGCTTAGGAGCCATTGCGTCCAGAATGCCTGTGGCTCAGAGCAGTAAAGAGTGAAGAACTCCTGAGAGGTGAACTCATTTTCTCTTCCCCCTTTTGAAACCTCAGTTGAACATAAGCGCCTGCCTGGAACCTGGAGGTGGGGAAAGCCAGGTGTGCTGGTTTTAGGCCATGCTACCCAACACGTGAGGGCTCCACAAAACAGTGGGGCTCCCGAGCTTTTTGTTCTCTTTTCTTACCCTATTTCTCGGCAGCAAAGGTGAAGGTGACAGGGGAGATGGTCTGGGACTCAGAAACCTCGAGCTGTCCATGGGCAGCCCGAACCTCTGTCCTCGGCAGAACCCCATGTCACAGACCTGTCACAGCATCCAAGCTCTTAGCATGCTGGCCCACACAGGCAGTCACTGAACCCTACAGACTCACCAACTGCAGCGTCAATGTGGTCCCCAAACGACAAGGACACATAATAGTGTATAAACACAGTTCTCCGTAGGGTGCTGGGATCAGAGCAAAGAAGGAAGTTTATGAACTCTTCGTATACTTAGGTATTATGTGGAGTGATACATTCAGCATATGTTAAGGGAAATAGATTTTTTTTTAAGTATTTTTTAAATGTATATGCTACCTCTGGAGACAGTGTGGTACCTAAAGGTATGGCACTGTTGTGGGTGTGAGGGAAGGTATGGGGGGCCTGGAGGGCAGCCCCTTCCACTGCTGCCCCCAACAGCTGTCCCCCTGTTCCCCTACCTTCCCCTCCTGCTGCCCCCAGGCAATAGGAGGCTCAGGAACTGGAACATATCATCAAGGGGGAACATATTATCTGGAGTTTCTAGAAAGCCATGAAAGACATATGCAGCCTATTCTAGACTATTTCTCCGCTCAGCCTGGGAAGCCAGGCCCACTGTGTACTTTACCCCAAGAGAGCCAGCGAACGTGCCTCCCCTCCTCCTCCCCCTCCACACCCACAAGCTGCTGGCTCACTACCATAGTGTTTAGCTGGTGAAACATTACAATTGGGTGAAGCCTTGCTACCCAAACAAAACAAAACAAAACTCAGTGGCGTCAGAGCCTACTCTCCAGGCCCAGCCCAGGGGACAATGTCCAGCTGTCTGCTGCTACCTTAGTTGAAAAGAAACACGAAAGCTGAATCTAGACAAGCACCTCTGCGAGGCCTCTTTTTATGAGCATCTAACCAACTCTAGCACCGAAAAGGCTCTGTGGCCTTCCAGAACTTTTCTGGAGGGACCTGATATTTTGGCTCTTGCCTGCTTTCCAGCTCTCCGGGTGGCCTCGGTCATGTAGTCTGAACACGGGGTTAGTTCCACTCAGAGGTCAATGTCTCTGCCATTTAACTACATCATAATCATGCACAGTCAATCTAGATATCAGCCCAGGGATTGTATGGTAGGGCATGTGAAACGGCATACAACACACACATAGTTTTCTCTATTAGAGAATGAAATACAGAAGATAGATTTTGACAAGACCGAGATCAGAAAAGTTAGCAATAAAATTGTACAACTTACTTTGTGAAAAATATCTATTTACTCTTTTTACCACCCAGGAAAATAACCTAACAGTCTTAATGTGCTTTCACCTTCAAATTTTACTCTATAATTATCAAAGAATTTCCAGGTGCCTGAGGTCCTATGCTAGGCACACGGATGTGTTTTTTAAAAAACGTATCTCATGCAGAATATTAAACTGCCAATTTTCACTGATATTTACAAAGGCTGAAGATCTGATCTAAACATTATTTTTTAGAATTTTTTTACTCTAAATCATAATCTATAATTGAGCTCATCAAGACCTCAAATATGGGGTTTTGTTTTTTACCATTTATTTATTTTTGAGAGACAGAGAGATAGAGTGTGAACAAAGGAGGGCAGAGAGAGAGGGAGACACAGAATCTGAAGCAGGCTCCAGGCTCTGAGCTGTCAGCAGAGAGCCCAATATGGGGCTCGAACTCATGAACCACAAGATCATGACCTGAGCTAAAGTCGGCTGCTTAACCGACTGAGCCACCCAGGCGCCCCAACATCAAATAAGGTTTATTCAGCTACGCACTACATGGCTGTTTGTTCAACTGTACTGACATAATTATATGAATGTGGATTTTTGCACAATTTTCATTCTGCCTTTTATGCCCTATAATGGTAGTGAACTCAGTTTTCAAACACCAAAGGCGAGAAGTTTCAGATCCTTGGTGGCTAGTCAATTTCCCTCATTCTCTCTGTTTTATTTATATTATTTATATATTATATATTATTTTCATTATTTTATTTTATTTTATTTATAATATTTTATTTATTTATTTAATTTATATATTATTATTATTTATTATTTTGTATATATATAATTTATATATTACATATTTATCATATATTTACAGACAGGCTACAGGACACTGTCAGTGAAAGGGTGGCAGGCATTACAAAGATCCAAATAAATAAACGGGTGTTCAGAGCTCTGTGTATATTATTCTCAGAGAGGAGGGACCACATAGATACAAATAACTCCTTGGAGAGAGAATGGGCCCTATACTCTACAAATGAAATTCAAAGGAAAAATTTTCTTTGCAGGAAAGACTGGTTCTCTGTAAGAAGCAGTGATCAGTATTAAGTAGATCTTACTCAGGTGAGCTGTATTTCATACAAAGGAAATAGGTAAAGGCGAGGGTGTGTGCATGCACACGTGTGTGTGTTTGCTTGGTTGTTTTTGGTGGGTGTGTATGAAAACAGACATTCCAAATGACAGAAATAAAAGGATTGATGGTCGACATTGTGTTCCTAAGTACAATCCACACAATACACTGAAAATTTTAGTCATAAAAATGAATAAGCGCAGTGGTTATTGGGATTCTCTCTAACCAACATGACCAGCTTTTACTGAGATCCCTGAATCTTGATGACAAAACTGTCTTGTGGGGCACCTGGGTGGCTCAGTCAGTTGAGCGTCCGACTTTGGCTCAGGTCATGATTTCACAGTTCGTGAGTTCAAGCCCTGTATCGGGTTCTGTGCTGACAGCTCGGAGCCGGGAGCCTGCTTCAGATTCTGTGTCTCCCCCTCTCTGCCGCTACCCCTGATCACACTCTGTCTCTCTCTCTCAAAAGTAAATAAAACATTAAACAAAAAACAAAAACAAAAACACTGTCTTGTAGGGCCCCTTCTTATGATGAGAATTATATTTCACCTCAGAATTTCAGATAGGAATGCCACCTGAAAACCTAATAAAGCTCACATATACTTCGGAGTTTCCATTTAAAACCAATAAAAATGGTAATAGAATGTCATAATAAACAGCAGCAGTACCTCAAATGTTTTAATATCCAATGCCCTATTCATAACTAATTACTAATGGATCATTGCTAGGCTGGAGAAGTGGACAAGGACAATTAACTGAAGTAAACAGGTTTGGACATTTCCAGTTTAATGGAAATGATCATGTAATGTGCTCGCCTGTCTTTTTAAAACTGCTATGCGGAGTTATATTATTGTACCCCCACCAACGGAAAGCCAGCCCATCTAATTTAATGGTCTTTTCAGCTGAGCAAATTCTGATTTGGAGAGTTGATTTGCATGGATTTTTGTGCAATGCTATTTACAAACCAACTGAAAAAAAACAAAGCATTCCAAGTCCAGAGTACACTGTGTAGCTTGGAGCTTGCCAGAGAAGGCAGCTGTGGTGCACTTGTGATGGCCCCTCAGCGTCGTCCTCATCACTGTGGCTGGCTCCACCCCCTGAGGTGTCCCTGTCAGAGGAGCCCAAGCTTCAGGTACCCTGTGGTCATCAAGTGCAAGAAGATGTGTTTGCAAGATTCGGGAGGGCACAGCTCTGTATCAGCTGTGATGTGAGTGTGACTGAATCTGGGGAAAAAAGTCAGATGGACAAATTTGTTCCAAAAGGCACTGAGTTTCTTTTTTGTTTGTGTCCTTGTTGTTGCTATGTCCCCTTGCCAGTGAGCATATTGTGAAATTCAATGTAATGGTTCTATTAGAAAAGCCCTAAGATGGGAAGTTCTGCATGGTGTCTACAACTCAATTGATAAAATGACCTCCATCAGTTGGGCTAAGACCCAAAGGAACGTGGCTACAGGTGCCAAGGAAGCCGGAGGCTCTGATCATCCAAAAACAAGGACGGAAACTAGTGAAGCCCAAATGGTCTCAGGTGGTGCCCTCTGGTTGGTGGAATTATTTAAAAAATTTGTTTCTTTTTAGCTTTACCATCTGCTTTGTCCAATTAGTCCTCCCTTTAGAGGCATGAAGGCTAGAACTGCTGGATCCTCTTCCAGCAGCTAGCTGAGGGTTTAGTTACCCATATACCCTTGACCTTCTACTTAGTTACTTACAAGTGTTCTGTAAAAGTTGCAAGAAGGTTACAAAATGATTCTACTAGTATTGTGAGATGTCTTCTTGAGTTGATGTTTTTTTATATTCATTTTCTATTCATGTGACATTTTCAGTAAGAAATTTCACTGAAGATGTATAAAAATAGATTTCTAAAGTACCTGATGATCATAAGGTTCAAATTCTGGATGAAAACATTTTGTGGAAATAGCCTTCCAAAGATAACTCTTTATTTAGCAATTAGAATGATAGGTTAGCCATTATTGTTCAGCCTTCTTAAGCAAAAATGATCTTGATTTTTGCCAGCTCATCAGCTTACAAATTATTTACAAATTTCTTTTGACTTCAGAGAATGGGTCAATTTGTTGTAGTAGTTTATAATAAAAAAAGCATCCCTAAATATTGTATATTCTTTAATAACACTATATATCCTAGGTAAATGCATCAGGTGTATGGGGAACTGGTAAGAAGATGTTTAAAATAATTATTTTTTAAAAATCTGTTAGTGTCAGGGCGCTTGGGTGACTCAGTTGATTAAGCATCCAACTTTAGCTCAGGTCATGATCTCACAGTTCGGTCTCTGGGTTCAAGCCCCACATTGGGCTCTGTGCTGACAGCTCAGAGCCTGAAGCATGCTTCAAATTCTTTGTCTCCCCCCCTCTCTCTGCCCATCCCCCACTTGTGCTCGGTCTCTCAAAAATAAAAAAGTGTTAAAAAAATTTTTAAATCTGTTAGTGTCAAAAATCATTTTGAAAAAACTTCTAGTGACCTTTCACAGTGAATGAAATAATATATGTCACTACTTACACTTTCTGTTTCTGTTTTGTACACATAACCCCAACAAGGAACCCAGCTGTAACGCAGGGCTCTGTTTCGATGCCATCTTTATATTTTCAGCTCTAACCTGGAGCCCGCTAGCATGCAAATGGAGCAAGAGTGTGAAAGTCATGAAGTAATTGATCAGCTAGGGCCGGGGGGGGGGGGGGGGGTCGGTCGGCTCCCAATGGGATGTCATCATAAACAAATGGTCCTCGGTCCTCTAGAACATTTCCGTGGTTGCAGACAAGCACGTATTGTCCAAACAGATATCCTGAAACATTTTCAGCATGACTCAGAGTCAGAAAAAAGGGCGGGGAGCCAGCCTCCTTGTTTTCTCTTGGGGTTAATAGTGTGTACCTTAGGACGAGGCACGGCGCTGTGGGAATAACACAGAGAAACACAGACCGTGGACCAGAGAGCCACTGATGACCCCTGGGCCACTGCCGAACGTGCATCAGAACAGCCCAACACTGATCCCAGGCCTATTTAAATCTAAGAAATTGTGATTTCGATTCCAAAGGGAAAGAGATGTCAACAGTATTTTAATCATAATTTGCCTAAAACTTAATCCTTGTAGAGGACACGCAGCTCTGTCAGATGTAAAGTCTTGAAAGAAAAATGTTATAATTGTTCTAATTGCTTGACTGAGGGCACAGACTAAACAGCACATTTGCTTTTTTTTTTTTTTTAATACAAAGCTGATAATATCTTCACAGGTAGGGAAAACCAAATATGATGTAGAGATGGATGTCTCTATATAATTAACAGGGCGGCAAAAGAGCAGCAATAGGATTCAGGTGACTCTAGAAAGTTCCTGGGTTTCCTTGGGGGAAAATGGAACAGAGTACGTAGACATAGACGTTCTTACCGGCAGCCAAGAGCCAATTATGTTCTGTAAATTCAAAACTGAGTTCACACTTGAACTTTATGAAATATCACACATTTCACTTCCCTATGGGCCACACATAGACTGTGTGCTGCATTCAAGGTCAAGGTCAGCATGTTTGGGGTAATAGGCATATATCCTTGCGGTGTCCACATTGGGCATGGCATCAATGCCAGCGATGGTAGAAGTAACACGGCCCGTGCCTTGTCCACATACAGTGCTAAAGCCTTTATTCTCACGAAAAATCCTGGTACAGAGGCACCACCCTCACACCAGCCTCACAGATGAGCCAACAGGTGGAGAGGTGAGGCGCTGTTCCAGGCCACACAGAATCTGTTGGTGTGATGTGGACGAGGGCACTCGGCCATCACGTTATGCTCTTCCCCAGTATCTGAGCACCCCTTCTTGGATCCTGGACACATCCAAATTGAGTATTTGTGAAAATCGTAATTCAATGGTTTATGAACAGAAAATAGGGAGGGAAAATGATGACCAAACAGGTGAGGTAGTTAGCCGAAAGCCTGGCCTGTAAGGGTGATCAGACACAGCAAAGCCGGAAGATTTCTGACCTAAAAGTAAAATGAGACATTAATGTCTCCTGATTTTTAGGGAACTATCCAGACTATGAACTGAACTGAACTGTAGCCATGTGCCTAAAATAAACCAGTGACCGTCCGCTGTATACGACATTTTAGAAACGGGCAAATACACAAGAAAACGGGTGTCACTCAGAGATGTCAGATGACCATGACCTCTTTTCATCTGCACCATCGAGATCTCTTTGAGGACCACAAAAGGAGACGAAACACCAGATTTTTAAAAGCATGTGTCAGTATTTATGTAGACGTAACCAAGCAGTTGACTCTGGTCCTATTCATGGAAACAAAGAATGGATAAATGAGTTGACAGGAAACTGCCCTTATGCCTTTGTAAGGACAAGTCACTTCCCTGAAAGGGAAGCCATCGGCCGCGTCATTAACGAGAGCAGCCAACACTCCACGTACCAGGCACTACTCTACTTTACTACACCATACATACATACAGACACCAGCAAACTCACCTCGCCACAGCCCTCTGAAGGGAAGAGCAGTGACCCATCCCACGGTCTCATGGGACAACACAGGCACCAGCAACTTAAGACATTTTCTAAAATCCCACAGCTGCTAAGTGGGTGAATCAGGATTTGTACCTCATTTATCTGACTCTTGGTACCTGCTTTCCCACTGCAATAAAACACTACAAATAAAGCACTGACATCCATCCACGTTGAGGAAGCTGTATGTGACTAAGTCTGAGCAAAGTGCCTTCAAGAAGAAAGTCTCAAATTACTTTGCACTCGAGTCATAGCTGTGACACTTCATGTTATGTAAATTTAAAGCAAAGGTTGCACCTGAAATGTATAAAGTATACACATTTCCCTTTCCTGTAGGCTCCATACCAAACGAACGCTGCATTCCAAGTCCTGGTCAGGGAGTTTTGGGGATCACGCCCGGATTCCTACAGTATACCTATTGGGAACTGCGCTGATGTATGTCAGGCTTTTCTTCACTGTTTCCTCTGTGGTGCTTTCCGATCCAATCCAAGAGAAAAATGTTCTGCAATATCAACTTTCATTCTGTTGATGTTGCTAAGTTACCGAATATTTTGCCTTGACTTGCCCAGAAAACAGTGTTGTCTTTAAAGAGATGAGCTACATTCTAGAACATCTTTGTCTATGTGACCTAAATGTGCTGAGAGTATTTCTGTAAAATAAATTTTGGTTATTTTTGCTCTTTCATATACAGTTTGTAGAGAATCATGTGATTGTGCACTGATTAGACATAAAGATCTGGGGGCACCTGGCTGTCTCGGTCAGTTGAGCGTCTGAGTTTGGCTCAGGTCATGATCATCGTTTGTGAGTTTGAGCATCAGGTTTGCTGCTGTCAGCACAGAACCTGCTTTAGATCCCCTGTCCCCTTCTCCTTGAGGCTCCCCCACTTGCACTCTCCCCAAAAAATAAATATTTGAACTAAAGATTGCAAACATATTAGTATTTAAGCAGAAATATACCTAGTTAGTATCCTTGTGAGCTACCCAGTGTATTCACAGACAGACACACACAGACACACACACACACACACACACACACGAGCACATTGATAAGACTGTTTAGAAAGGAAGAACATTCACACTTGGAAAGAGACAATAATATTGCAGGGAGCAGATTAATAGCCATGACTGACAATTTATACAGAAAGGTTGAAAGGAACAGAATTACCTGGGCCCTGTACTTTAATACACTCAGGCTACCTATTTTCAATTTTCTTTTAAAAAATTGTGGGGTGCCTGGGTGGCTCAGTTTGTTGAGCATATGACATCAGCTCAGGTCATGATCTCCTGGTTCGTGAGTTGGAGCCCCGCGTTGGTCTCTGTGCTGATAGCTCAGAGCCTGGAGCCTGCTTCAGATTCTGTGTCTCCCTCTCTCTGCCCCTCCCCCCCCACTTGTGCTCTCTGTCTCTCAAAAATAAATAAATGTAAAAATAAAAATTTAAATAAATATTGTGAGAGAACTTTCCATGGATTTCTAGAAGATTCTGAACTTAAAAAAAAAGAAAAAGAGTGCGTAAAACAGAACTACAGGTAACAGAAGACAAACTGAAGTATATGTTCAAAATGATTGTTTCTTTCCTTTTGCCCCTAAAACCCTTAACAGAAAAACATACAAAGTTAATTTCAGAAATAAGCAGATGCTTATTTGTATCGTTTATGAGTTTTCCACTGTCACATATAATTAGTGGAATGGGAGTGACAGGACCCTCTTTTACTCACATAGCTCTTCCTGCTTCTGAACAGTATCATAAATCCTCCCAATTATTTGTTACTTTTTCCTAACAGTGTTGCAAGCTGCCCAGACTCTTTGCTCTGCTTCAGTGGTTGGGACGAGGGGGATCTTCAGGCTGAGACACTGAGGGAGCAAGAGCAGAGCCGGCATTTTAACTCTGGGGCTCACCCTCATTGCCTCCAGTTCGAGGAATCTGGCACAGACCTCACCTGCTCTGAAGCATCCAGCGGGATGTGTATATACCCATGTTGCCATGGAATGAAGCAACACTTGAGAAGGCGGGGATTAAGTAAGATTCTTGGAAGAGCGCCCCTGCTTTGTTCATTTCATTTTCTTCCTTCCACCTCCCTTCCTGTCTACAAGACAGGATATGGGAGAATAAGAGAAATGGAGCCTCAGATCAGATAGTCTATCTACGGAGAGAAACGCAAGGTAGGAGGAAACGCAAGCCCTAGGCTTGCATGATTTCCTCTTGCACGCGTTTGCTTGCTAATAAGTACTAGCCATGAATAATGACATCCACTGACGCATCCACCTGTCTCTCATCTGTAAAAGGTGACCCCTGAGCTGGAACAAAGTCCCACTCCAACTCCAGCATCTTGGTGACACCTTAAAGGCTACTGCTACTTTACATGAAAAAATGCTCATCACGCATCATCAGGGAAATACAAATCAAGACCACAATGAGATACCACCTCACACCTGTCAGAGTGGCTAATATTTACAACTCAGGCAACAACAGATGTTGGCGAGGATGTGGAGAAAGAGAAACGCTTTTGCACTGCTGGTGGGAATGCAAACTGGTGCAGCCACTCTGGAAAACCGTACTGAGTTTCCTCAGAAAATTAAAAATAGAACTACCCTATGACCCAGCAATTGAACTACTAGGTATTTATCCAATTTTCTTATGGGATACAGGAGTGCTGTTTTGAATGGGCACATGCACCCTAATGTTTATAGCAGCATTATCAATAATAGTCAAAGTATGGAAAGAGCCCAAATGTCCATCGACTGATGAATGGATAAAGAAGTGTTACTCAGCAATGAAAAAGGATGGAATTGTGCCATTTGCAACAGTGTGGATGGAACTAGAGTCTTTTGTGATAAGCAAAATAAGGTAGTCAGAGAAAGACAAATATCATATGAACTCACTTATATGTGAATTTAAGATACAAAACAGATGAACACAAGTGACAGGAAGCAAAAATAATATAAAGACAGAGGAAAATAAACCATAGGAGACTCTTAAACACAGAGAATAAACTGAGGGTTGACAGTGGGGTATTGGGTGTGGGGGTGGGCTAAAGGGGTGAGGAGCATTAAGGAGGGCACTTGTTGGGATGAGCACTGGGTATTACATGTAAGTGATGAATCGCTAAATTCTATTCCTGAAATTATTATTACACTCTATGTTAATTACCTTGTATTTAAATTTAAATAAATAACATAAAATAAAATAAAGGCTATTGCTACTCTCTCTTCTGTATGCACTTACGTATGTGTATACATATGTACTTAAATTCCAGAACTCTATGTGGAAATCAGATAAGAAATGCCACGCTTCGGTTCTGTTCCCATTTTAGTTATGGCCATCCTTAAGAGAACGAATCCCCTTACTATACTTCAGGCAGTGGGGGCTTTGCTGAGGCAGGGAAGTTAGCAATTCTTACAAACACCTAAAAGAATAAAAAATCAATGATATTAGCAGCCTCAGAAGTGTCTAATTTTAGTCATCAACACCTGTGCCTGACTAACCAGAAATAAAAGACCGCATTGTGCATTGAAAGGTGGCTGGCAGGGGGCGGGGGTGCACAGCTTCCTTATTCAAAAAAGACAGACCACATTCCCTTTCTGCACACATGCAACCTGGGATGAGGGAGAAATAGAACCATCAGAGAAAGGTGGATGAGTCATGGAGCATTATTCTCTTTTTTAAAAAAATTGAGGGGCATCTGGCTGACTCAGTCAGTAAAGCATGAGACTCTTGGTCTCCGGGTTATAAGTTCAAGCCCTACATTGGGTATAGAGATGACTTAAAAATAAAAAATCTTTAATAATAGTTTAAAGCCTGTTTTTCATGGGTGGCTCAGTCAGTTTAGCGTCCAAGTCTTGTTTCAGCTCAGGTCATGATCTCATGGTTTCGTGAGTTTGAGCCCTGGGGTCGGGCTTTGCACTGGGTGTGGAGCCTGCTTGGGATTCTGTCTCTCTGTCCCTCTCTTTCTGCATCTCCCCCACTGGTGCTGTCTCTCTCTCGAAGTAAATAAATAAACTTAAAAAACAAAAACACCTGTTTTTCTAAGTATGTATATTTAATGTTTGAAAAATAACACAACCTGTATCACTATTGATCTAAAGAAACTTTGGGTAATATCTCCATTTGGTACAGGATGTATCTTAAGGCTAAGCAACAAGATTGTGTGAGGGAGTGGGGGCGGATAGTACATGGCTATCTGTAATCAAACCTCTGGAGTTGGTGGAGATATCAGGTAGATGAATTTTTGGGGTGCCCTATAAGGATTTTCTCCTTGAAAACATGGGAACTCTACACAGGCATCTCCCTGGTTTCATCACATCTACCCAATTCTGCTGTTGGTGGTCTTTTATTTAAATTCCCACTGACGGTGCCTCTGGGAGCTGGACTGGTGAGAGAAAGGGGCGGACCCCTGCCCATCATGGTATCATGACCTAGAAGGTCTCCAGTCCTTGAAAGGAAGACAAGGCTAAGGGAGTGAGGGAGTTCGGTCTTAGCAGGGAAAATAGATGTGAGTTCTGTGGCCCCAGGACTGAGCAAGACCCCGGTGTGAAGTGCCTGGGCACACGGGGCCCCATGGTGGGAGACGAGGGTTCTAGGAACAGCACCATCGACCTTGGCACACCCTTACAGCCTCTTTTCTGGAGGCTGTTTGTTATTCATTCAACAAATGCTTATTGGACATATATGTGTAGCAAAAGCCCCACAAGGGCTAAAAATCATCTCGTGCGGGTAGTGACAAATGACTTTGTTCTATAGCTGAGCTCACAGACCTCAAGAGACACTGTGTAAAGTGTTTTTCTCTTCTAAGCACAACAATTTCAGGAGAATCAGTTGCCTTAATTATCTGAATTTTAGAAGAAAAATGAACTGTAGAGCTTTCACAAGGTTTCTTTGCCTGTCCTGAAATGAGAATTTCATTTTTTAAAAAAATGCAATAAAAACAATAGTTTCACACTCCTCTGTCACCAATCTGGCACTGAATGTCTCAAGCTGCTTTACAAGAAGACTTGAGTCTCATGATATTTTTAAATCAATAGCATCAAAAAGAAGCAAATACCCCAAAGGGTCCTAGAAGTTCAATAATAAAGCCAGACTTCTCTACTCTAAATACATGGCCAGATACTTTCCCCCATGCTCCCCATTTCCATCCCTATTCTCCAAGCTCATTTTGTACATTTTTAGTAAGCATGGAGGAGGCCTTTCACGGGCTCCTCTCTCTCTATTTTCAGCTTTATCCAAGTTTGTTCTCAGATGTCGACAGCATATTGCCTCCTGGCCGATGGGACATTTCCATACTTCAGTCCTTGGAGGCACTGACATGACCCCCTCTCCCCCATCACCATGGGGTGACTTCTTTGGGGACTGGCCTGAGGACAGGACATCAACCACCAAGGACAAGACCTTAGGGCGCATCCAGCTAGCTGAAGGTCACGGCACCCTGCACACGCAGACACCAGCAATCCCTGCTTTGACCTTGCTGGGGGGCTCATTCACGCTAGGCTGTCTCTTACGAAAACCACTGTCTAATCTGACACAGCTCTGGCCAGGCAGCCAGGATTACCAACGCCAGCCAGAACCCTAACCCATGGAAACTCGAGATAGCGGAAAATAAGAGATGAAGAGAATGGGGCCTCCGTCAATCTTTCTGAATCTTGTCTTTGTATCCTTCTCTACTTTCAGCAAAGAATTTCACTATCAAGCTAAAGTCTATGAGGACTATCTGAAACAGAACGAGAGTGTTAACTGGGGAATTTTGTCCCTGAAAAATTATTATTGTTCTGAGATTCTGAAACAAGAAGCCAAACCAAAACAGTGAGTGTTCTTTTGACGAATGAGGCAATGGAGCATTCTCACTGCAGGTTTTGAAGGCCATCGCCTAGGAACTAGCATTGCAGGGGCTTGTATCATAATTCTGGCTGTTCAGCCATTCATTTGTTTAGTGGACATTTTCCAGACTGATGACTTTGTCTCATAGGTGGAATACTTTTTAATAATATTCTCATAGGTTCCATGTCCTGCCCCCCCCCCCTGCTCATATGGTGTCCCTAATTAATCTTGAAAGCATTTGAGGGCATGGAAGTCTTTTCCATCTTTGGGGTTTGTGCTGACTTTCGTCATTTACTCTGAAACACCAGAATGGTACTCATTCTGACGCAGCCTCTGTGCGCCAGGCACTGTTCAGAGGTGCAGCGCAGCCTCCCCTCCGACCATCCCAGGGTAGTGGAGGAAAAGAGGTACCTGAGGATTCAGAACAGGCATCATATCACCTAGTCGGCTACGGGGTGATGGAGCTAACGTGTTCTCAGGACCTTGTTGGATAACTAGCACCTCTGTCTCACCACCTTGCCTCTTGGCAATTACCAACCTCAACCCCAAGTTCTATAATGTCAACTCTACATAAGTATATTAATTGTCTTCAAGCTTTGGGATGGCCTGCAAACATGAAATGATGTATTTTTGCTTGCTGCATAATTTTCAAGCTTAAGAATTATACACATCAGGGCACCTAGCTAGCTCAGTCGGTAAAGCACACAACTCTTGATCTCAGTGTTGTGAGTTCGGGCCCCACACTGGGTATAGAGATGGCTCAAAAATAAAATCTTAAAAAAAATGCAGTGCATCTCAGAGAAGAGGACTGTACAGCCAATATCAGGGGCCGGGGGAGAACTTGACCTCCAGTGCAGCAGGGCTTTGCAAATCCACGACACTAAGTGCAGTGAAAGACACTCAGCTCGAGTATGGCCCCTTTCCCAGCAGGCAGGATAAAATAAGTTTATCTTATTTTCCCAACATCAATCTAAGAATCAGCAGTTTTGGAACTGCCCTTTTCTGTAACCCAGCAAACCAAACTTGACAGTGAAAAGAGCCGCCTCTGTGAAGGACAAGATAATCTGTTACAGTGAGTTCTGAACTAAACTCCGTCCAGAAATCCTAGTTTCATATTGGAGCCAAATTCTGTCTGGTGCAGGCTCACGTACTCCCCGGCAGCGGTACATTTGAGATTATGGCCTGCACTCCCTTGTCCTTCCCACACACTCTTGCCAGGGCATATTTCACACAAAACACTTGTTTGTATTTTTTTTTTAAGTACAGCCAAACTTTTCTTTCTCTCAAATTATTTCTTCTGAAAATAATAGAACTCATGGCAAGGACTCATTTTCTGTCAAATGCCATTTCTATATTATGACCACAGTATTGATTCTTCAGGTATTAATTCTGTGTTTGTTTTTAACCTGGTCTGGAAGTCTCTGAAATGAATCTTGATCACAGCAAATGTTAACTTTGTATTTTGGAAGATAAGAACATCCCCTGCTAAAAGGTAAGAGAGTCTTTCTAGATAGAGGGGAAATGTTAACCTGCAAAAAAGGGAAGCTAAAAAGGAATGCCTAGGGGGACTTCTCCAAATGCTGATGGAGACATTTTTAGCACCGGATACAGGTGTCACATCTGCCCTGTATTTTAATCATGCAGTCACTGCTAGGAAACAATTATGCTGGAAACAACGTGGAACTATTTGGAAGAGTTTACTTACTTTTCTCGTAATGCATAAGAAGGACACCTTCAGGAAGCCCTCTCCAGAATTATAAAGGGAGGCGGTGTAAAAGGCACATCGTTACACAGTATAATTTTAGAATGGCGGAGGCTATAGACTCAACTTCATCTGGTAGAAAAATTATTTCACTTACTCTCTGGTCCCTTTCAGCCTTGCCATGCATATCTAAAACCTGTTACTGGAGAGAAGAGGGGATATACGGTCCCTGTCCTCCTGCTTCTTCTAGCACCTTCCAGTGATGCTTCACCTTACCTCTGGCTGTTTTCACAGACCTCTCCCCAGCCAGAGTTCCCATGTTTACAATATGATTCACGATGCCATGATCCCAAGAAATTTCTTGTTCCTTTTGCAACAGGCACCTTTTAATGAATACTCTCAAAAAATGGGAAACTGGCTGTCAGTTTTTAATGACTTTCCAGCTCTTGCTTTGTACTTTAAATCTTAAAATAGAACCCATCTTAAGGCTACAAATGTGTTAATAGGCACCCAGATCCTTCTGGTGAGTCAATTACTCTGCGGGAAGAGTAAATTAGAGGCTTTTGCAAGTGCATTAACTCTTTAGACTCATGCAGCCCTCTTGCACGGGGAGGGAATTTCCACCCAGCACATGAGTCACCAAGGAAAGGTTACTCCTTGTCCTCCCTCTCATCTCTAAGGAGTTACTTAGTTCGAACATCCAAGTGTTTATACGTGAAAACCCCAGAATGCAGCAACAATCTCCCAGGAGATTACGGAATTCCAGAACTACACTTTACACTTCTGAGAAAGGACAGGGGAAATTCCCTCCTTGGTTCTTCCCACTTATCGGGGATCAAGCCATCATCAAAAAAAGTCACCTTCTAGATAACTCAGAGTGACTCGTGTAAGCCTTGAGAATGCTTACTGTATGCATCTGGATGTGTATGTCCGTAAAACTTGCTCTATGCCTTCCAACGTTACCGTGTTTGGTCTGTGGTATGGTGCGCACTCGAACTTTTCCACGGCGGCATAGGTTGGTTACATGCCCGGGCAACGCGAAGACAAACAGGTCTCCTGGGTTCTGCTACATGTGGGACATTTGCCATTACATGAATGACCTAGCCTACTAGGTGGTGTCCACTTGTCACCATGTCCTTTATCCCCTGACTGTTTCCTTGCTTCAGAATTCTACCTGAGAATTTCTAGAATTCAACCAGAGAATCTCCTTGTGCTGTTAAATGGGTTTTATCCTGCTATATCACTGCTTCGCCCTCTCTTCTTCTGTCTAGCTTTTTAAATCTGTGATGGACATAGAAGTCCTCCAGTTTCTAGTTAGGTTTCAACTGTACCTAAAACAGGAGCAAATGGCACTGAATAAGAATTTGAAGGACCCAATGGGGGGAAGAAGTCCATAAACACCAGTGGAATCACTTCAGGAGTTGCTATACTTCTAAAATGACGGATGTCAGAAAAGAAGAGGGGCTCTTTCTAGATATTAATATATCCTCCTTAACAAAGCAGTGAAGGCTGATGTGTAATAAAATATCTAATTCTGGACTCATGAAATTGCAATGAGCACTCCATTAAATTATTTTCTATGTGTGGATGGCAAAGCTTGCTTAATTGGCTTTCTGCTGGGGAAGAACATGATATGATTATTATAAGTTAAAATTACTTCTATTTGACAGTCAAATATGGCCTGTGAATGATACAAATAACCCATTATTAAACATTCATTCTATAGCTATAGGTTTGTATATAAACTTGCATGGATTTTTTTAATGTTTATTTATTTTTGAGAGAGAGAGAGAGAGAGAGAGAGAGAGAGAGCGAGCATGAGTGAAGGAAGGGCAGAGAGAGAGGGGAGACACAGAATCTGAAGCAGGCTCCAGGCTCTGAGCTGTCAGCACAGAGCTCAATGCGGGGCTTGATTTCATGAACCATGAGGCCATGATCTGAGCCTACGTTGGATGCTTAACCGACTGAGCCACCCAGGTGCTCCCTGAACTTGCATGCATTTTTAAATTAAACTCTGAATATCAACAACACAGTTTAAAGAACTATATATCCTGCTGTACATCAAAAACTGATGTCCACCTGGGCTTGGAGGTTTCTATGATGGGTGAAAGAGCCAACATTTTTGTTGAAGTATAGCTGTCACATGATGTTACGTTAGTTTCAACTATACAACACAGTCACTCCACAAGGCCACGGTTGATGCTGTGCTCACCACAAGTGCAGCCATCATCAGTCACTCTAAAAGACTAGGACAAGGTCACTGACTGTATTCCCTAAACTACACCTTTTGTCTCTGTGACTTATTCATTGCACCCCTGCCACCCTCTACCTCCTACTCTCCCTTTTCCCCATTTTGTCCATCCTCTCCTTTGGCAACCACCAGTTTTTTTTCCTCTATATTTATGGGTCTACACCATACCTTAAAAAAATAAATTTCCTATTATGTTCAGGAAAATAAACTTAAAATACTTGATACAAGTCTTCCTGCTACTTGCTCACCACACATCAAGAGGCACTGCTGAAATGAGAACATTGAAAGGAACTACCTTTCCATTAGCAATGAAAAGCAGTGGCAATCACTGTTGCGTATTAAGATTTTTACTTTCTTAGGTCTGCGTGTGGAGGTGAAAAGCCGAGGAAAACAAGACCAAATGTGTAGCACCCAGCAGATAATCACAAGGAATGCTGTGCTAACTTGCTGCATTGTTCAGTTTAAGAAGAGAATGGCTGGAATTTACAAAGCAGGACAAGTTAGGAACTGCTTCCCATCTCGAGGCTGGCGCCCTGGTCTGCCTCATTGTTGCATCTCCCGTATGAAAGCTTATCTTCATCAGTCTCTCCATCCACGTGGTTTGCTCCTCTCACTACACAGATCCAATGCTAAAATCAGTACCTGTTTCCACCCTCAAGAGGCGCTTTTTGCTGGCCTGGCTGGTGCTGGGTTTCCTCCAGTTCATTTCAAGATGGCCCCGGCTCAGGAGACTGTGGGTAACCTCAGTGTGTGTCAATGGTAAGACGCTTTGAGAGGATCTCCTGGGAGGAGAGCTTTTTCCATAAGTGCTGGTTTAGTATTCATTTTTTAAAGCCCTACTTTTTTGCTTATTATATTTCCTCCCCTACACCTGGCCTTTTCATCTCAAACACACGCGCTCAACCCCTCCACAATTCTACTGCTGTCCAGAGATTTCCATAATCACTTCAGCACATGTGGTTCCGTCTAAATTATGGGCCAAAGTAAAGTAAGAGCTTGGGCCTAATGACTTCACCAGGGAAGGGGTTTCAAACAAGATCAAGGAGGAAATATGGGGGAAGAGAAAAAGAAAAGCTGCCAAAAGGCAGAAAAGAATGGGGATGAGAGGAGGTGGATGCAGCCAGTTTTAATGAGGGTAGACGTTCTTGCTTCCGGGCATGGATTTTTTAATTTCTCTTATTGTTTGAAACTTGACCGCATCTGTTCTTTCCATCTGACCCTAGATGGTGAGACTGGAACTGCAGCGTTGTCATGTAGAGAAGCATGCAATCCCGGGCTCCAGTTTTAGCTCTGTGAGTTTGGAGAAATCACTCTACCTCTCTGATCCTCCATAAAAAGGAACATGGTGTCTCTCTTGCAGGCTAATTTTAAGCACTAAAGTGAGCAAGTACTGGGTTTAAAGCACAGCAGCTGGCACGAGACAAGCCTCCACAACATAAGTTTCATCTCATATGGGCCAGGGCTCCGTAAGTTTTGCATGAAGAGTACATGTTGTAGTTCAGGGGCTAGCTTTATATTTTAAGTAGCTTCGCAAAGATGCCGAAAGTCAGTTTCTGATATTTTAAAAGAATTGAGAAGGAAAGAAGGCATCTGGGAATCCAAAACAACACCCTCCTGCCCCGTAACCATCTCTGTGTAAAATAATAATGTGAACCCTGTTACATAGAAACAGCTGAAAATGGCGTTGCTGATGCTAAGCCCCATCAGACCTAATACTTAACCTAACGGAAGCTTCAGCCAATCACTTTGGAATTTCCTCATCTGCACCACTGAAGTAATCCGCATAGTAAAATCCCTCACCTTAAAAGAAGGTGATGTTGCCTGAACCGATCCTTTCTTTTCTTCCTTGTCTTGCCCCATTTTTGCTTCTAAGAGGTTCCATTTTACACAACTCATCCGAGCCCCCATCTCTTTGTCAGATAGGATACAGCCCCCATTCACAAATCATTAAATAATGACAATTAGATCTTTACATTTACTCATTTACTTGGTTCAATTTTGTTTGTTAACAATGTGCAGTAATACATGGCTGTTTGCCTGCATATCAAATATGATCCGCATGGCACAAATATAATGGAAATTATATTTAGAAACCCATGTATCCTTTTCCATGCAAATGAGCAGTGATAAAAGAAAAAGAAAACATAAGATATACATGATCGACAGCTGATTATTTACAAACTATGTAAATAATCTATGCACTATGATCTTTTTGGTTTTTTTTCTTTTCTTCAATTCAATGTATTTAAAGTGAAAACAAAAGCAAAGACAGTTTGTCCATTTCGCCAACTTGTCACCACCAGTCCCCCCCCCCACTCCACCTCTGGCAACTCTTAATCTGTTTTTTGTATTTATGCATATAATATATGTTATATCTTATATGTTATATCTCTTACATAGTGTGTGTATAGAATGTCATATATCTTACATATAGTGTGTTTAGAATATGCTACGTATCTTATATATAGAGTGTGTGTGTATACATTTTAGACTCCACTAGAAAGAGAGTATTTTTCTTTCTCTTATTTTACATAATTTTAAAGTATTTCTCTTTCTCATATTTCATAATGCCCTTGAGGTCTATCCATGTTGTTGCAAATGGCATGTTTTTTATGGCTGAATAATATGCCAGTGTGCATCTGTGTGTGTGTCTATATATATCTACTTTGTATGTATATATATACTAATCTCTTCCATTCATAGATGGACACTGGGTTGTTCCCATTATCTTGATTATTATAAATAATGCGGTAATGAACGTGACAGTGCAGACATTTTTGAGTTAGTGTACTCATTCTCCTCATATAATTACCCAGAAGTGTGTGTGAGGTGACATCTCATTTTTGTTTTGATTTGCATTCCCATAATGATTAGTAATGCAGAGCATCTTTTCATGTTCCTGTTGGCCATATGTATATCTTATTTGGAAAAAAGTCTATGTAGATCTTCTGCCCATATTTCAATTGTACAAGTCCTTTATGTATTGTAGACATTAGCCCCTTATCAGAGACATGATTTGCAAGTATTTTTTTTCCCATTCAGTAGGTTGCTTTTTATTTCATTGATGATTTCTTTTCCTGTGCAGGCGCTTTTTATTTATTTCTTTTTAACTGCATTATTTTATTGTCAAGGAATCTACTTCTATGACTGTCATGAAGCCCAGGCTAGGTTAACAGTAATGAGTCCTGGAGAAATCTACACCTGACTTCAGACTTTCTGGTTATAAGCACTGTCTACTCTCTGTACCTCAGCTGAAAACCCAGACTCATGAGGCCTCAAGCCCTGCCTCCCAATTCCCAGAAGATCCCAAAGCCAACCACATATGACATTTTATCAGAGCCAAAGATAACTTTGTCTTCCCAGATGCCAAGCCCTCTACTTTGCTTTATGAGGCAGGGAGCAACCCCAAACCACAGACAGGTTGGGGTCTGCACAGGCCTCAATCGCTGTGCAGAAACTTTTTAGTTTGATGGAGTCTCACTCATTTATGTTTGTTTTTATTGTTTTTGTTTTAAGTGTCAGATTCAAAATATCATAGCCATGACCAAGGTCAAGGAGCTTACTGCCTACGTTTTCCTCTGTAGGTTTTGTGCTTTTAGATCTTTAAGTCTTTAATCCATTTTGAACTAATTCCTGTGTATGTTGTAAGATAAGGCTCCAGTTTCATTCTTTGGCATGTGGCTGTTCATGCTCCCAACACCATTTACTGAAGTCTGTCCTTTCCTTGTTATATATTCTTGGCTTCATTGTCATAAATTAATTGACCATATATGCATCAGTTTATTTCTGGGCCCTTTATTCTGCTCCACTGACCCATGTGTCTGCTTTCCTAATGCCACTACTATACTGTTTTAACTACTATAACTTTGTAGTATAGTTTAAAATCAGGGAGCATGATGCCTCCAGCTTTGTTCTTCTTTCTCAAGATGGCTTTCACTATTTGAGTTTTTTATGTTTCCATGCAAATTTTAGGATTGTGTGTTATATTTCTGTGAAAACTGCCATTAAATTTTTGATAGGGATTGCATTTAATCTGTACACTGCTTTGGGTAGTGTTGACATTTTAACAATATAAATTTTTCCAATCCGTGAGTACAAAACATCTTTCCATTTATTTGTATCTTCTTCAATTTTTTTTTCATCAATGTCTCATAATTTTCAATATACAAGTCTTTCACCTCCCTGGCAAAATTTATTCCTTGCCATTTTATGGACTAGTATACCTTCAATGTTTAGTAGATTTGCCAGTGAGGTTGTCTGGTCATGAATTGCTGGTTGTTGGGAGGTTTTTGATTACTGACTCAATCTCCTTACTAGTAATCAGTGCGTTCAGATTTTCCATTTCATCATAATTCAGTCTTGGTATGAATTCAAGTTGTATGTTTCTTTTTTTTATTTTTTTATGTTTTTAATTTATTTTTGAGAGACACAGAGAGACAGCATGAGCAGGGGAGGGTCAGAGAGAGAAGGAGACACAGAATCTGAAGCAGGCTCCAGGCTCTGAGCTAGTTGTCAGCACAGAGCCTGATGCGGGGCTCGAACGCACCAACTGTGAGATCATGACCTGAGCTGAAGTTGGATGCTTAACTGACTGAGCCACCCAGGTGCCCCCAGGTTGTATGTTTCTAGGAAGTTATCCATTTCTTCTAGGTTGTCCAATTGTTAGCACATACTTGTTTACAGCAGTCTCTTATGATCCTTTATATTTCTGTGGTATCACCTGTAACATTTTGTCTTTTATTTGGATTTTATTTGTTTTATTTATTTGTCTTACTTGTTTGACTCTTTTTTTCCTGAGGAGTCCAGCTAAAGGTCTGTCAGTTTAGTCTAGCTTTTCAAAGAACCAGCTCTTAGTTTCTTTGCTCTTTCTATTGCCTTTTAGTCCCTACTTATTTCTGCTCTGGTCTGTTATTTCCTTCTTTCTAACAAACTCTGGGCTTTGTTTGTTCTTCTTTTTCTAGTTCCTTGAGGGGTAAAGTTCAGTAGCTCATTTGAGACCCTTCTAGATTTTTGAGGTAGGGCTAGGATTGCTATCAACTTCCTTCTCTGAATTGCTTTTGTTGCGTGCAATACATTTTGGTATGTTACATTTCTAGTCTCATTTTTCTCAAGGTATTTTAGTGGCGGGGGCATACAGAAAGAAGGGGAGAGAGAATCCAAGCAGGCTCCATACCCAGCACAAAGCCCAACATGAGGCTCAATCCCACGACCATGAGATCATGACCTGAGCCGAAATCAAGAGTCAGACACTCAACTGACTGAGTCACCCAGGAGGTATTTTTTAAATTTCTCTTTTGGTGTCTTCTTTGACCTATTGGTAGTTTAGTAGCATGCTGTTTAATATCCCCTTATTTGTAATTTTTCCATTATTCCTATGTAATTAATTTCTAGTTTCATACAATTGTAATCAGAGAAAAGTCTGATATGATTCCAATCCTCTTAAATGTATTGAGACTTGCCTTGTAGCCTAACATATGATCTATCTTGGAACTGTTCCACGTGTGCTTAAGAAAAGTTTGTATTCTGTTGATTTTGGAAAGGATGTTCTTTAAATATCTGTTAAGTCCATCTGGTCTAATGTGCCACTTAAGGCCATTAAGTGGCCTCATTGATTTTCTGTCTGAATGATCTATCCATTGGTGTTAAATGAGTAGGGATAAGATCATTAAGAGGATCTTAATTAAACAGAGTTAATAAAGGCCAATAAAGGCACATGGAATGTGGAATCCTTCATTGCTCTACTGTTTAACCCTTCCATGTCCATGGATTACTTCAATGTTGAGTTAGATACATCCAAAACCAAAACTCCTTGTTATTACACGGTGGATCATGAATGCAAGAGGTAAGTGCTTCAATCCTCTGTCATGTCTTTGAAGAATAATCAGAATTCAGAAATGAAGTTTCCTTCTTTTTCTTTTTTATTGTTTGTTTATTTTTGACAGCGACAGAGACAGAGTGCAAGCAGGGGAGGGGCAGAGACAGAGACGCAGAATCTGAAGCAGGCTCCAGGCTCTGATTCGTCAGCACAGAGCCTGATGCAGGGTTTGAACCCACAGACCGCGAGATCATGACCTGAGTCGAAGTCGGATGCTCAACCGACTGAGCCACCCAGGCGCCCCTGAAGTTTGCTTCTCTACAAAGTCTTGGGTGCTGCTGGTTCTGGGGCTGAGACTTAGTTCTAGAATGGTCTCGCCTCATCTTCTTCCTCATTTCACTTCTAACTTCTAGCTTTTGGTTTCTCTTGTTCCTAGAAGCTGGAGGTATTACTTTTCATTTATCTCCCCAGCCTGAGTTCCTCACTTGGCTTACTGGGGTCTTTTAGTTCCTCCTCCAGGGTCCTAAATTTTCCCAAATTAGAGCTTAAAGTTCCATTGCCCTGCGCAAATAGGTCCCTGCTCCCCCATTCCAACCTACAAGGAAAAGTGACCACCAAACACTTGTCTTTTGAGGAATGGTTAGTGCATTCATCTCCCACTCATCTCCCAGCACCATACCCATTAGTGACTGTGGTGTTTGCAATACATAAATAGACTCATTTCTTGGATGGCACACAAATGATGCCAATCAAGTTATAATAAACTGCCTCGTAGGATAAAGAGATTAGATCACAGTCTACGTTTTTCAGTCTTGTGGCTAAGTTCCATTTGTCTTGGTTCCAAAAATTTGCATATGGGAAATGAAGTTTCACACAGAGATATGTTTATATTTATATGGTGATTTATGTCTATGATATCCTTTGGGAGCCTCATCCATGGTAGGGAAAAACCTGCCTCACAAAGAGCCAATCTGGCCTGGGAAGCAGTTTAATCAGAGAAGGGAAATTTATACCGTGCAAGAGCTGCAATAAAAGAGAGAGCTGTGTTATAAAAGCATATTCACTGTTGTCTCCTTTTCCTCTGTGGCTTAAAATTTGCATCGACATGGGAGAATTGCACTGATAAAGACACAGCCCGGGGTTATGTGTATTGGGGCTAATTGGAAACAGCTGAGGACAGTGGGAGGCGAAGCCATCCACATTTGGACAATTGCTTTCCTTACCGTGGGTGGGCCAGTTTATAAAGGCCCCGTAGCCTTCCCAGGCCTGGGACCTGACAGCTGAATTGCAGCACATATCTTACATAAAAGGCAGAATCCCCATTCACACAAGAGACCCAACATCCATTACTAAGTGGCCTATTAAATATAACCGAGCGAAACCCACTGGATTCATCGAACGTGATTCACAGTGAGAACATACTGTTTTTTTCAGCACAAAGGTGGCTGGTGGAAATATGGTCAAGAGCAGCCTGCATGCGTGCTCTGACTGTGGTCTGTGCCACCTTGTTTCGACAGTCCCAGGGGTCATGTCCAACATACATTATATTTTGTATAGAGTCACTTTAAAAGACTGATAGATGGCAGGGGCCTCTGGGTGGCTCAGTCGGTTAAGTGTTCAACTCTCAGTTTCAGCTCAGGTCATCATCTCATGGTTAAGTGAGATCAAGCCTCATGTCTGTCTCTGCACTGACAGTGCAGAGCCTGCTGGGTACTCTCCCCCACCCTCTCTCTGCCCCTCCCCCATGCAGGTGCCCTCGAGCGTGCATACCGTCATTCTCAAAATAAAAAAATAAACAGGGGCGCCTGGGTGGCTCAATCAGTTAAGTGGCCGGCTTTGGCTCAGGTCATGATCTCATGGTTTGTGGGTTCGAGTCAGCTGACAGCTAGGTCAGAGCCTGGAGCCTGTCTTCAGATTCTGTGCCTCCCTCTCTCTCTGACCCTCCCCTGCTCATGCTATCTCTCTCTGTCTCTTAAAAACAAATAAAAAACAAAAAAAATTAAAAAAATAAACTTAAACACAAAAAAGACTGTTATGTGGCAGCAGATAAAATATAGTGGATTTGACCAGGTCCATGTGAACAACTGAAAAGAAAAATAACTTACTGAGCCCTGCCCTGTGCCAGCCAAAGTGTGCATGTAATTAAGGGCCACGTGGCTACACATTTGGTAATGGGCAGGACTGCAATTTAGCCCAGAGCTCTCGGGCTCCGAAGCCTACATTCTTTCTCCAGGCCATGCAGCATCCAGAGTCCTAAAAAACCTACTCATCTACTTTTCAGAGGATGGGATCAATCCCAAATAATCATCTAAACCATTGCATCTTTTATACAGCCAGCCTCCTGCCTGTAACCATCTATGGCTCCCACAACAGAAGGCAAAAAGTTATAAAATGTTTTCCTTAAATGGAGGTTAAATATCAAGAAACCCACTGTGGCCATACTTAGGCAGGGGTATTTATTAGTTCTTGGGTTCCTTACGTAGTTAGGTATCCCAAATACAAAGATAAATGAAAAAGATACTTTTAAAAAGGTCAATTTTTAGAGGTGTTTTTTTTTTTTGTGCTTCAGTACACTTTCCTTATAGAATGTGGGACTTTAAGAATCAGTATTAGATTGTAGGGGCGCCTATGTGGCTCAGTAGGTTAAGCATCTGACTTTGGCTGCAGTCATGATCTCGAGGTCCATGGGTTCAAGCCCCACATCAGTCTCTGTGCTGACAGTTCAGAGCCTGGTTTGAATTCTGTGTCTCCCTCTTTCTCTCTCTGCCCCTCTCCTGCTCACTCTCTGTCTCTCTCTCTCAAGAATCAATAAACATCAAAAGAAAATCAGCATTACATTGTAAAATTCAAAAGTTTACCATGAGACTGCATTCATTTCACTTCTTGAACTACACTGTATGGAAATAACCCAAAAGAGAAAAATACTTTTGTGTAAAATGACAGAAAACAGAAGTATGACACAAATTGGCCCAATGAAAGGAGGGTTGAACAAACCAGAACACATTAATATAATGAAATAAAATCATGTGACTATAAATGAGAATTCCATGATTAAACATTCATTAAATGTTCTTAATGTGAAAAGTGACGGAAACTCAGAGTGGCAGAAATAAATTAGAATTAAGTTGTTGTTTGGGAAGTGCCTGGCTGGCTCAAGCAGTAGAGCCTCCAACTCTTGATGTCTGGGTTGTAAGTTTGAACCCCACACTGGATGCAGAGATTACTTTAAAAAAGGGAAGGTTATATTGTTCTTTGGGGGGTAAAGGGGTCTCTGCCAGTCTTTCTCACTCACTGTGGGTTTTTCTCAGGTGGCTAACAGATTAGCCTGCAGTCCCCCCAAGCTGCCAGCAGATAACTCAACACGTGCCCCCCTGAGGCCCAGCAGTGCCAGGAACTGAGAGCTGGCTTTCTGCATCTCCCACTCAACTTTCCTCCACAACCAGCTAGTTATCTGGGTCAAGAACACCTCCAGTGTCCCCTCAGCACACCTCTCTGAAAACGCAATTTGCTCATCATGATGATGTAATGGAGAAAAAGTCTTACAAAACTCTGCTTATTCACACATTCACGCAATCAATTAGTCAACAAATAATCACGGAACACCTACTAGAGCATTCGTGAAATGTTGTCAAAAGACGGCAAGTTTACAGTAATACAAAGTGTAAGAATAACTACATTTAGTAAAAGGGTAAGTTGATACCAGCAGGTTCGGAGGAAAAAGAGTATTTTTAGGGTAGCAAAACTATCTTGCATGATCCATTAAAGGTGGACATATGTCATCATGCATTGGTCAAAACCCACAGAATCTGTAACACCAAGAGTGAACCCTAATGTAAGCTTGGACTCTGGTTAATAATAATGTATCAATATTGGTTCATCAATTGCAAGCAGTGCACCTCATTAATGCAGGATGTTAATAAAAGGGGAACCCTGGGGGCGCCTGGGTGGCTCAGTCGGTTAAGCCTCCGGCTTTGGCTCAGGTCAGATCTCACGTTCGTGGGTTCGAGCCCCACGTCGGGCTCTGTGCTGACAGCTAGCTCAGAGCCTGGAGCCTGCTTCTGGTTCTGTGTCTCCTTCTCTCTCTGACCCTCCCCCTCTCATGCTCTGTCTCTCTCTGTATCAAAAATAAATAAAACATTAAAAAAAAAGTTTAAAAAAAAAAGGGGGGAACCCGGGAAGTTTGGGGAGGAAGAGCCTGTATACAGTAACTCTCTGTGCTCAGTATTTCTATAAACTTAAAACTGCTGCAAAAAATTAAGTTCATTGATTTGTAAAAGAAAAAGAAAAGGTTCTTTCACTCCCATCGAGGACGACCGCTGCCTGGCACAGAGGAGGCAGAAGATAATTAACATGAACTTGCTTCCTGGCTTCCTCTGAAAAGCGTAGCTGCATTAGTGCTCACAAGACTCCCCTGTCCATACACAAATCTAAAACCTTAAGACACAACACCAAGCCCAACAGATGAAAGAAGGGTTACAATTCTGACTCTTCCTCTGGGCACCTGGGTGGCTCAGTCGATTAAGGATCTGACCTAGGGTCAGGTCATGATCTCACAGTTCGTGAGTTCAAGCCCTGCATCAGGCTTTGTGCTGACAGCATGGAGTCTGGGGTCTGCCTCAGATTCTGTGTCTCCCTCTCTCTCTAACTCTCCCCTGCTTGTGCTCTCTCTCTCTCTCTCAATAATAAATAATAAACATTAAAAATTTTTAAAAAAACATTGATTCTTCCTCATTTATTTCAGCCTTACCACCACTGAAACCTTATTGTTTCTTTTTCTTTCTTTCTTTTTTTTGCTAGAGTCCTCCAGAGACATATTTTTTAAACTCCTAAATCAATATTTGCCAAGTCTTAACTTATATCATGTTTACTATAACTATATATAAGCAACTATTTATTTGTTAATAACAAAACTATACTTGCTTTTAAGCAACTTTGATTGCTATTTTATTCTTTTAAGGTTTAATTTTTTAAGTATGCTACACCCAACAAAGGGCTTGAACTCACAACCCTGAGATCAACAGCCACATGCTCCACTGACTCACTGACTAAGCCAGTCAGGCATTCCTGATCAGCTATTTTGAAAGAATTCATTTCTTTTACTTTCTTTTCTTTTCCTTTTTTTATTTTTATTTTTATTTTATTTGAGAGAGAAAGAGAGAATGCGAGTGGGGGAGGGAGTCAGAGGCGGGAGAGAAAGAGAGAGAGAGAGAGAGAGAGAGAGAAAATCTTAAGCAGGCTCCATGCTCAGTGTGGATCCCAAGACCCTGGGATCATGACCTGAGCCAAAGTCAAGAGTTGGACATTCAACCGACTGAGCCACCCAGGTGCCCCAAGAATTCATTTCTTTAGCGAAACAGACTTTAGTGTTTCCATGTCATCAATTGTTGTCATTTTTTGCTGGGTTCTGTGACTGTCCTAAGACAAGAGTGTTATCTCCCTGAGTCCCTGGCATGCAGCATACCACACGGGCACTGACCTAGCAGAATTTAGGGTACAGACCACAAGAACTTGAAATGCTCCAGCTCCACCCTTATTTTATGTAAGAAAATCAAGCCCATTACTTTATATGACTTGACCCAAACACAGAAGAAGTCCTGGTGAAACTGTCTTTTGCACTAAAGTGTCAGTTCAAAGTGAAGACCAATAAAATACTGAAGTATAACCACACCCACCACAGATTCCCTTTCTCTCAAATTCCAGTTTTACCCTGACCCCAAATCTTCAAAGTAGGTACGTTTTATTTAACAGCATTACTAAGAAATCCAGGCTGCAGAACTTAACGTAAATAAAATGGCTTCTTGTAAAACCTAAGTTTGTTAACTGATGAGCTGCTTGTGCAAAGAGATTCTTAAGGAAGCCCAAATTCCTAACAAATGCTGGAATCTCCCCTCTGGAGAGGAGATTACTAACAACTGCCCATCCCAGCTTTGCTTAAACACTTCCAGGGTGAGGCATTTACAAATTTATGAACCGCAAATTCCATTTTAGGATCGCTGTAGCTGTTTATGAAATTCTTTCTTATGTTGATCCAAAATCTGCCTCCCTCCAAGTTCACACCATTCTGTACTGGGAGCCCAGAAGAAGCCTGCTGCCTTTGCCACATCACCACGTCTCAGATGCTTGAGGATGGCTGTCACAGCACCCTAAGTCTGTCCCCTGTGCTGAGTGTCCCTCTGCCCTCAGCTGCTCTTCGCACAGACTCTAACTCTTCCCCCCCTTGGCCACGCCCCACTGCACAAACTCCCCGTGCCTAAGTCCCTTTAAAACGGGCCCTGAATCACCGAGTAAGTTCCGCACACATGCTGACCAGCACACGGCATTAGCCAGATGATTACCTCCTGAATTCAGGACACTGTACTTTTCTTAACATACTCCAACATCTACGTCACACTGTTGTTGGCTCATGTTGAACTCGCAGCCAACTCAAACACCCAGATCTTTTTCACACTTACGTAATTGGTGTTTTTCATTCCGTCAGTCAGTCAGCAAATATTGCCTTCAAGAAAATTATTTCCACACAGAAAGCTGACCATTTTCCATAAGATAATGGGGCGACAAACAGATTAAGGAAACGCAAGAACTTTTGACCCACAAGTGAACCTGAAATCAAATGTGTCTGTGTTAATTTAAAAGTTATCTGGATTATTTATTGGTTAGTTGTCAAAGGCAAAGCGATCACACTGAAATCCAGTGGTAAATGAAATGGGGGTTCCAAGAGACCAATGAGGTAAAATTCCATCGTGTTTCACTTTATGTTCAAATGAGTTTGTTCAGAGGGGCACAAAGTGTCAGATCCTGACTACCTATCATCAGTTTTAAAATCAGTGGAAATCGAATCTTTAGGTCAAAAAGATTATTCATATAAATGATATAAGTAGTACTGGTAACTACTTTACTGACTAGGACACATCAGCCAAGTTCCTTCGTTTTCCAGGTGTTAACTACACATAACCCAGAATGACTATCCTTTTACTTACATAATAAAATTCCCATAAAACTCAAACTACCAGTACCGCTACAGAATTACAAGACGCCTTTATTCAATCTGCCCTCACCTATCAGGTTTTCCAGGTTTTGTGAATCATTTGCTCTAAAGAATACAAATACAAATACAAATACAAATACAAATACAAAGCTTTGTATTCTTTTTTTTATATTTCTTTTTTGTGTTCTTTTGTATCCTTTTGTATTCTCTTTTCAACATACAAACTGTTGCAGAATCACTTTATTTGGAGTAAACTAAGCTCAGAGCTGGAGGAACCCAGGGGATCAGCCAACCCAGTATTTCATTATACAAATCAGGATATTAAGCCTCACAGAAATTTGCCTTCCTTCCTTCAGGTATGTTGAGCTCCTTGCTAAGCATGTGAATGCCTGAAGCCCAAACAGGTGGAAATACAATTAGTTAGAGAAAATGCAGGTGAACAAAAGAGCAAATCACTCAGACTTAAAGAAGTTGAGATAAAGGAGGTCAGTGCAGCTAACATGGATCCTCGTGTGTGTGTGTGTGTGTGTGCGCGCGCGTGCGTGCACGTGTGTGTGTGGGGGTGTTGTGGGGAGCAGAGAAGGAGAAGACGAGGTGAAAGGGGAAGGTGGATGACCAGATGTGGATCAGTTCAAGGTCAGATCCATCTGTCATGCATTTATGAGGAAAATAACCATGCACATCTTATCTACAACTACAATAAACACTTCCTAAATAATGCCCATGGGCTGAATGAGTTAATGCACAAGTGTAAATGTGTATCCTAATCCCAGATATGTTCCATTTTTAACTTTAGATAAGGGGAGCTCCCTAAAAGTTACAGAGTTGGTAACATGACGAACGATCAGACTGGCATTTTAGAACAATTCTAGCTACACATTTCCACCTGGAAAACTTGCAAAAGATACCTGTAAGGCCCTTTTCCCACCCACGATAGCAGAGTCTCAGGAGTTGGGGCTGGTGTTAGGAGATGTCAGGGCTCCCCAGGTGGTCCCAATGTGCAGCCAAGGTCGTGACCCCTGCTCTAGAGACGGTTCTGGCAGCAAAGCAGAGGAGCTCTGAGACAGAGCAGGGGAGGACACAATTAGAGACACTGAGGGCTGATCCAAGACCATTGTTGTGGGACCCAGAGGACAAGATGGCTGAAGTGGGAAACCAGGGATGTCTAGGTGTGCGACTGGGGTGTGTAAATGAATAGGGGTGAAATCCCCACCATACTGCAGGAGGAGGTCCATTTGAAGCAGGGTCTGCCCGCGTATCCTCCACGGGGCCCTACCACAACAGTGTGGACGGAACGCTCTCCATCTGCGGGTCAGAGGCAGCTGCTAAACATAAGCATGGAGAGGAGCATTTGGACCCATGTGGGAAGGTCAAGGATGGGGATGAGGGGATCCTGACGTGAAAATAAAAATGCCATGGGGAACCGCGAGGATGTATGTACAACCACATGAGTGAGGGTTCCTGTGAACACAGACACACCGGATTGTCCGCTGCCCCTGGGTCTGTGTTCAGGGTTTTGGCCCCCAGGTGTTCCAGACTTTCCCAAGCATTTTTCACACATTCAGACTTGTTGCTAAGCCCTACTTCAGATGAAGTACCTGAATTTTGAAACTAAAGACACCAGCAGTGCCTGGAGCACCATATTCGCTGACCACCTAGTGCAACTGTTGAAAGATGCAGGCCCAACCCCCAACAGATGAGCCAGGAATAACGGAGCATTATTGGGACTCCGGGTAGGGCGACATTAAAGCTAGGTCTGCCCAGACCCATGCTATGCCTGTCTGGACAAGCGTGACTTTCCCTACTGTCTTCAAAATGGGTTTTAGCCCTCAGGTGGTATTTTCCATGCAATGTTAACGAAGTCCTACACACCAAAGTGAAGCCAACTTGGGGGTGAAATTCCCAGAAACTTGCTCAAGGTCACCCAAGGTCAAGTAGGGTGTCAAGCCTAGGTTCTAGCTACAGTCTGGGCGCCCTGAGAGACACAGGTGAGGTGGTCTGAAGGAGTAAAGTGGAAATGCCAGCTGTAAGAGGGTTTGCTGAGATCTTCCAGAAAGGGGGAGGATGGGGACTGAATCAGAACAGGCAGCCTCGGGGAGGGGGCAACATTTCCCCCTTCCAGGCCTGACAGAAGTTTCTGACCCGTACTGTGCTCACTAATTATTATTACAAACGGCAAGTATTCCACTGAGAGGCAGGGAGGGAACCTGTCTTTCTTGCACTTTGGGGAAAATGAAAACTCCTCCTCAGAAACTTTAGAAATCATCACTGTCCCTTGAGGACTGGGTTTGTCTGCTTCAAACAAAACTAGTTCAGTGTGAAGCAGATCAGTTAAGAGCTAAGAAAAAAAAAAAAAAAGACTGCAAGCTCATGTGAATCACCTCAAGGGAATGGCCAGGAATCAAATGTCCTCCTAGGAAATGGGCCACCCCACTGAGGTTATCTGGGACACAGGGGCGGCAGGGTTGGGGAGGGGGCAGGGCAGGGCTGGCCGAGCAGGGGAGGTAGGAATTCGAGGGTTCGCCAACCTTGGCATTTCAATTGTAACCTTTCATTTTTGGCCCTGGGAGACTAGCAAATAATTCCATAATCCACGTTTCTCCCGGGTCTACCAGGAGGGGCACAGGGACAGGCTGAGGATCGATTTAGAGCTCCTGGTTCGCAGGCCTGCAACTTTTGTCCCTTCAACCTGTCAACCCAGGTTGACCACATTGTTTCTAAATGGAAAGCAGTGGAAATGGAGCTCTCTAATGAAATGCCTTGTTCTGTGATCCCTTTGTGAATCTCCTGGGAACAGAAAGTGTGCACAGGAGGGAGGCAGCCCCGAGGATGACCAAAACTGGAACAATCTGGGGCACGCGGGTGGCTCAGTTGGTTAAGCACCCAGGCCACGATCCTGTGCTTCGTGGGCTCGAGCTCCCATCAGTCTCCATGCTGACAGCTCAGAGCATGGAGCCTGCTTCAGATTCTGGGTCCCTTTCTCTCTCTGCCCCTCCTCTGCTTGCACTCTGTCTCTTTGTCTCCCAAAAATAAATAAATATTTTAAAAAGTTAAAAACTGGAACATTTAGGACAAGGCCAAAAGGCACCCAACTTGCAGAGTGGTCTCGTGAAGTTGCCAGGGGCAAACGGAATGCCCTGGCATGCACAAGCTTGCAGACCAAGCATCGTCCTTTGGAGCAGAGAACACAGTCGGTTCTTGCCAATGGTGACCTCGGCTGTGTGGCTGGCCTTGATTCTAGAGGCATGGCCTTCTCACCCAGTGGTCACGGAGGTTCCTCCGCCCCAACATTAAGGATTAGTTCCTGCAGGAGGCAGGCTGCGAAGTCTTATTTACTCAAACACGGAGCTATGACATTGAAGCATGTCAGGGAACCACAGGGATTTTCCTTAAATAAGCAAAACACACATTAAACTGGTAATAATTAAAATAGTCTGCCCTGAAGAATGTGCAACGGGTTGCATTTTCTCCCTGACCAAAAAAAGGCAAGGATCCTCTAAGAATCAGAAAGCTGCAATAACATCTTTCTCCTCAAAATCATATCCCCCAAATGTTTGAAGGGCACTGTTTTCAGATATGGGAGAGGGGGGTGTCCAATAAGGGGAGGCTTGGGTTTCCTGCTTGGGTCCTCTCCCAACAACTTCACTGTCTTCAGGATCACCAGGGCGCTGACCTGCCCTGGAGAAGCAGGGACAAGAAGTGAAGGAGACCAGAGGGCTGTCTGAGAGCTCTTACCTGCTGTTTTTCCAGAAGAGACACCTCTGTTAGTCGCATTATAACGTGGCAGCCGGCCCCACCCCAACCCCACTGGGAGCCTCTTCTTACCTCACAGCCCTGCCCAGAATTTGCTCCTTGGCCACTTAGTTCAACTTCCCTGTGCAAAAGCCTGGCAAACACAGGGGGAGGCCAGGAGCACTTCTCCGCTTCCCTGTACCTTTCCTTGTCCATCAGGGACCCATATACCTGCGGGGCGATCTCCCTAAGATTTCTCGGGAGAGCAGCATGTAACTTGCTTTTTAAAAAGTGTTTATTTATTTTTGAGGGGGGTAGGGGTGGAGAGAGAGAAGGAGACACAGAATCTGAATAGAATAGGCTCCAGGCTCTGAGATGTCAGCAGAGAGCCCCATGTGGGGTTTGAACTCACAAGCCATGAGATCATGACCTGAGCCGAAGTTGGATACTTAACTGACTGAGCCACCCAGGCGCCCCCGTAGTTTGCTTTTCATACAACACAGCCAGCATGGGGCAGGATTCCTCTCATAATTATTATTGCTATTAATAATTGATTGATTACTAAAACTCTTGAAAGAAAAGTCTGATTTTTAAAGAATAACAAGATCTAGAAATGTGGAGAGCTCAGGCAGGGACATCAAAGACCAAGATGCGCCATCAGGGCTGGGTGCATATCACTTGGTGAGAAACCATCTCTCCATACACATTTAATTAAAGAAAACATTGTGCATGAGGAAGGAACGTTGCAGAAATTTCTCTTGCGAGGCTTGGAACTGAGTGTCCCTTGTCCTAAGTGTGTAGGCACTGGCTTGGCGCCCTTCCCCACGAGTCCTCCAAGACACCCCACAGAGGGTAACTGGTCATATTTTACAGGCAAGGAAACGAAGTCCCAGGGAGAATTAGGGACTTGACCCAACTCATACGCTAAGGAAGGTGCCACAGAGCCGGGGTCAGGGTTCTTTCACCTTCGACCCAGCACACTTCGTGTCCATCCAGTTGCCACACAGTGCTGGGCTCTGTGGGTACACAGGTCAGAGAAGCAGGTAAGAGCTCTGCCCTGGGGTTGTTGACAGTCTGGCTGGAGAAACATTTAAAGAGCAAGCAAATACTCTTGCAAGGTAAGCGAGATCCTACAACCGAAGGTCTAGAACACAAACTTTCCGGCAGAGGGAACAGCTTGTGCAAAGGCCCTGAGCGAAGAAGAACTTGGGTTTAATAAATGAGGCAGCCAGTGTGGCTGGAGCCAAGTGAGCCAGGGGACAGTGGGTGGAACAGCATGTGTTGGAGAGTGGGGTCAAGCATGAGTGCAGCTCTTGAAACGTTCTTTTTAATGTTTATTTATTTTTGAGAGAGAGACAGACAGACATACAGACAGACAGAGTGTGAGTCGGGGAGGGGCAGAGAGAGCTGGAGACACAGAATCCGGAGCAGGCTCCAGGTTCCAAGCTGTCAGCACAGAGCCCAATGTGGGGCTTGAACTCACGAACTGCACGATCATGACCGAGCTGAAGCCAGGTCAGATGCTCAAAGGACTGAGCCACCCAGGTGACCCCTGAAAAGTCCCTTTTAACATTGGACTGGCAGATGTGAGAGGTTCATGACCCTCACTTCACTGAAGGAGCCTGAAAGCCAGTCTTTGTGTAGAAGGTTCCTAGAGTCATACCTGCCACACAGATCATTTCTCCAGTGACCAGATAAACTCTTGCAAAGACCTATGACCTTAGCAGCAAGCAGAATCTTGAGAATAACAACTTCACAAGGGCTCTACTGGGAGCCGGGAGCTCTCACGCTGCTGAAATTTAATCTAAGAAGAGCATACGCTTCAGACTAGGATTTCCAAAGTGAATCAGACGCTATGCCCCCTTTCCAAGAGCCCAGGTCCCAGAAGTGACACGGACCCAGACGCACATAACAAGGTGCAGCTGTAAAGGGAGAGACGGGGAACAGCCACTGCTGAATGCTGTGCCTCAGGCCAGGATGCTTGTGCTCTTTTGGTTTTATTTTGTTGTGTTTTACGAAGAAATAAGATTCACCAGGTAGAGATCTAGAAATCATTTTCAAATGGAGAGCAGAGCGTGGACACAGGCAGAGGGCGATAGAAATGCAAGGTCCACCTAGCCATGGACACTGGGCAAGAAGACCCAGAGGGGTTGGCAGGAGACAACCACAGACCATCCTGGTCTTCACTTCCCACGTATGAGGAGCCATTGAAGACTTTCAGCCAAGAAGTGACATGATCATATCTGGGCTTTAAAAGAGAACCCTGGACACCTACATTCAAAGCAGCATTATTCACAACAGCCAGAAGGTGGACGCAACCCAAGTATCTATTGGTGGACAAATGAAGAACCAAAATGTAAACATGTACCGTGGAATATGCTACAACATGGATGAACCCTGAGAGTGTTGGGCGAAGTGAGACTAGCTAGTCACCAAGGACAAATCCTGTGTGATTCCACTCACCTGTGGTCCCTGAGCAGAGAAAAATCAGAGACAGAAAGTAGAACGGTGTGAGCTGGGGGGAGAGAAGAGTGAGGACTTGTGGTTTCATGGGGACGAATGAAAAGAGCTCAGCGGATGGATGGTGGTGATGGCTGCACAGCAGTGTGAACGTATATGGGGCTAGTGACCAGCTCACTTCCTGTGCTCAAGGCAGCAAATGCTGTGTTATACGTATTTTATCACAACCAAAACCAGTTTGAGACAGACAGACAGAGAGACAGACAGAAGGGTGGAGCTGATCAAAGGAGGCTGTCACAATGCTCTGCTCCCAGTGACACAGTGAGACCAGGGTGGTGGAGGGGTATGTGCGTGTGAAGGGACAGATTCAAGCAGGGCATCACTGATTCCACATGGAGCTACACTCATGGTGAGCACAGTCAATGTGGGAGCCTAGAGATGTGAGGGCACACGTGGGGATTCTGCTGTTAAGATGATGCCCAGATTCCAGGTGCAGGCTAATTTTAAAAGTTGCCCTCTTGGGCTACTTAAAAATCCACTGGAACACTATTCAGCAATTAAAAGTAGAACAGATTGTGCTAAATGAAAAGTCAGAGTAAGAAATACAAATACTATACGATTCTACTCCGATGTAGAATCTAAAACAAACAAAATGAATAAACAAACAAAAAGCAGAATCAGACCTATAAATATAGGGAACAAATGAATGGTTGCCAAAGGGGAGAGAGACGTGGGAAGGGATGTGAAGAGAGGTGAGAGGGGCAGGCTTCTAGTTATGAAAAACCTCACAGGAATAACAGTTACGGGAGAGGAATCGAGTCAATGATACTGTGAAGGTGTTGTATGGTTATTGATGGAGTTACATTCATGGTGGGCACAGCACAATGTCTAGAGAACCTGAATCACTATATTGTACACCTGAAACTAAGGTAACACTGTGTATCAACTACACTCAAATAAAAAAACATATTATTTTAAAATAGCATCTTGAGTTTCCAGTTCTATCTTGGATGTAACCACAGGGCATTTGGGTTCCCAATTATTAAAGCAGAGCCTCTCCATGAGTCTATGCCGCAGGAATGTCTTCTTAGTAAGAAATAAGCTAGTTGGCTTCTGTTATCCTCATGGCCTGGGGTTTTTCCTAAACGACTTTTTTCTTTCTGATGTTACAGAAGCAACAAAGATCTAAAGATCTAAGCTTTGGTCCTAATTCTTCGCTAACTAATCTTCTGACCGTATTATCTTAGGGATACGAGGGCCTGAGACAACATCCAGTTCTATAAAAGTTGCTGAACGCACGACCCAATGCTGGTTACACACTTTCACTCATCTTTCACAGCTAATAAAAATACTGGCCCAGCGCTTTTTTCTGACTAAGAAAAGAATTTCAAACTGCTTTTCAGATTTACCTTTCTTTTCAAATTGTGAGAGACCGTGGGTGCAGGTAATAGTTGAGACCTGACAACTACGTCTCATATCACAAATCCAACCACGCATGCTTCATTTTAATTGTGCAGAGTGAGGTGGGGAGGTGTTAAACATAACATACACTTATAAGAGAGTGTTTTCTTCTTTTTTAAAAGTTAAATATAGATTCAATTTTCCATGAAGGCTGGTTAAAAGTGACCTAGTAATAAACATTTGGAAAAATGAAATATGACTTCTGTGCAATTTAAACTCAGAGGACATTTTAAGCATTGGCTCAATTAAAGCACAGCCAAGACAATATATCCTCAACAGTTACACAGTTTGCACAGAGAATGAAGTGCTTTAAAAGAACAAGAACTTGTTTGGAGTTGATTTTAAACACAGGGTCACCTTTGTACGTTTCACAGTCACCGTACTGGCAAACAGGCTATCACCAGCATCACAATATACTTGTGGACAAGATCTAACTGCAGTGGCTCCTGGGGCGCCTGGAGTTGGTTAAGTGTCCGACTTCAGCTCAGCCCACGATCTCACACATGCATGGGTTCGAGCCCCTACGTCGGGCTCTGCACTGACCGCTCAGAGCCTGGAGCCTGCTTCAGATTCTATGTCTCCCCCTCTCTCTGCTCCTCCTGCATTCATGCTCTGTCTCTCTCTGTCTCTCGAAAATAAATAAACACAAATAGATAGATAGATAGATAGATAGATAGATAGATAGATAGATAGATAGATAATAAGTGGCTCCAAGTTCAGGCAACAGCAGTCGGATGATTTTATTGACACTTTATACTAGAATTCAAATACCCAGCCTATAAAATTTCAGATCCCCTCTTGGTCCTTAGAAGGTATTCTTGGGAGCAGGACACACAACTTGGGGTCTGCATCAAAAAGCAGAGTGGAAAGTTTGGAAAGTATTTTTAACAGAAAAAAGAGATCCTCGGTGAGCCTTGGTTCGAGGTGTATCAGTGGCTTGTTGACACCAGTTGTGTTAATAGCCTGGATTTCCTTTAATTAAGAGACAGGTCGTGTGTGAGGTACAACTCCCTTCTAGTGTCATCAGCATCTCAGGCTATTTTAATCCTTAAAGTCATTCAAGAGAAGGATATCTGTTTTAGGTCCTTTCCTTCAGTTTTCTCCTTGAATTCTGCATCAGCTGCTACTGTATTTTACTGAGCTGTGCCCCAGCTGGTGCCACATAATCACCAGGGACATCTGTACTAAGCTGTTCCCATTCAGTGTCTCCAGCAGAAGGCAAAGGCTCAACCCTCCTTCCTAAGCTATGGAATCTGATGCTGGACCATATCCAGGGTCTCACGGCCACTGGGATGCAACCCCAGTTTGAACACAGTCTGTCTATAACGAGATGCCTCTAACCACTGTATTGTTATATATACACACACACATACACACACATATGTGAAAGTGTATTTTAAACTTTCTTTAAAAAAATTTTTTTAATGTTTATTATTTTTGAGAGAGACACAGAGCACGAGTAGGGGAGGGGCAGAGAGAGGGAGACAGAATCCAAAACAGGCTCCAGGCTCTCAGCTGTTGGCACCGAGAGAGCCTGATGGGGGGCTCGAACCCACAAGCCATGAGATCATGACCTGAGCCGAAGTCGAACACGTAACTGACAAGCCACCCAGGCACCCCTAACCACTGTATTCTATTGGCTGCATGAAAAGCCTGTCAACCAAAACAGACAATCAAAACCACTTGCAAAGCATCACGGGAGGTCCTATCATGCCGAAGCGATGTGCGTGTGCCTCTCCAAAGGTAAATTACAGTGATGTCCAAGGTCACCCACAGCCTATGAGGGCAGTCCCAGCTGTGTTTACCTAAACTTTGCCAAATTCATTATTGCTTATAAGGCACATTCCTAGCAGGACCCAGATACCAGCTTACACAGCTTTACACACAACACATAGTTGTCACCGTGACCCACACATCACCCCAGAATGAGGCATATGCCATTTTTAAAACTTCTTATAAATACCCCTCATTACCATAAGTCAGCAGATCAAGGAGAGCAGGAACATTTTGAGAACATCCCTCTAACAAATGTTATTTAATTATAATGACTTGTATAGTGTGCTGATATATGCTGCACATTAAGAAGTAAGAAATGATAGGGCACCTGGGTGGTTCAGTGAGTTAAGCGTCCGGTCATGATCTTATTATGGTTTGTGGGTTCGAGCCCTGTGTCTGGCTTTGTGCTGACAGCTTGTAGCCGGGAGCCTGCTTCAGATTCTGTATCTCCCTCTCTCTCTCTGCTGCTCCCCTGCTCGTGCCCTGTCTGTCTGTCTGTCTCTCTCAAAAATAAATAAATTAAAAAAAAGAAATAGGAAATGATGAGATACAAATTAAACAGAAGTTTCTGCTCCCCAAAGGAATATTTTCTGAGTTAATGAATATGCTAGTGAATTTTTTATTTGACTACTTTATAGCCATGTCATAATATGTGTTTAGGTGATTCAGCCTACAGATTTCTTCTCTTTTTAACCAACCTGTCACTTCACGTTCTGCGTGTGTGTGTGTGTGTGTGTGTGTGTGTGTGGTAAGGATGCTAAAGATTTACTGTCTTAGCAAATTCCAAGCACACAATAGTTAACTGTAGTCACAACGCTGCACATCAGACCACCAGACATTATTCGTTTTATAACTGGAAGTTTATATACTTCGATCATCATCACCCATTTCCCCCCAGCCCCTGCCAATCACCATTCTCCTATCAGTTACTAGGAGTTCAACTTTGTTTTTTCTTAAGATTTGACATATAAGTGAAATCATATAGTATTTGTCATTCTGTCTGCCTTATTTCACTTAGGATAATGGGCCCGTATTGTCAAAAATGGCAGGATTTCCTTCTCTTTTTTAGAGCTGAATAATATTCCATTGTATCACTTTTTGGTTATCTATGTGGCAATGGACACGTAGGGTGTTTCCGTATCTTCACTAGTATCAATAATGTTGCAATAAACACGGGAGTGCAGATATCTCTTCAAGATTCCGATTCCGTTTCCATCAGAAATATACCCAGAAATGGAATGCCTGGATGGTATTTTTAATACCATTATTTTTAATTTTCTGAGGACCCTCCACACTGTCTCCCACAGTGGCTGCCCCACTTTGCGTTCCCACCAGCAGTGCAAGAGGGTTCCTTTTTCTCTATGTCCTTGCCAATACTTATGCCATCTTTTTGATAATAACCATTTTAACCGATGTGAGGTGGTATCTCATTGTGGTTTTGATTTGTATGTCCCTGATGATGAGTATATATGTCTTCTTTGGAAAAATACCTATTTTGAATTGGATTATCTGGTGTTTTTTTGCTATTGAGTTCTAGGGGTTCCCTGTATATTTTAGAAATTAACCCTTTATCAGATACATTATTTTATTTATATTTCTTTGGTCTCGATTTTAATCTTTGCAAGGCAGTAGGCCAGATCTAATATATTTTCCATTAAAAAAAACATTTTGATTGAAAGCATTAGGTTTCTTTCTTTCTAGGTATTAGTTTCTTTTTTTCTTAAAGAAGTTTTTCTGCATTACGATTTCTCCTATAATGCAAAGTTTAAACTGAAGTCTGCAGAAACGACATGTTCGAGGAGATACTCCCAGACTTGACCTTGAACACTATAACCTAGGTAGCAGTTAGAGCAGGTTTGGAGTGGGGATCAGGAACCTGCAAAGGCTTCCCCTGCAGCGGGGAGGCTCAGAACTCACTTCCTGCTCTAGTTTCTAATAGTGTTACCTCTAATTTCTAACAGTGTCATCTCTACTCCTTTATGGCCACATTCTCAGTACTTCACAATTTTTCTGGAAGGGCTTCTGTCATATTCATAACACTTATATGATGTCTCAACTCTTTTAAGAAAATACACTATAAATAAAAACAAATTTAAGGCAGACCTTTTGTAATTTTTTCCTCTTTTAAAAAATAATTAATTATTTAATGTTTTTATTTGTTTTAGAGAGAGAGAGAGAGAGAGAGAGAGAGAGAGAGAGAGAATCTGAAGCAGGCTCCAGGCTCTGAGCTGTCAGCACAGAGCCTGATGTGAGGCTTGAACTTGTGAGCTGTGAGATCATAACCTGAGCTGAAGTCAGGCTGTAATTTTTTCCTTACTTTACTTATGGCATTCTTTTACAAACAGTAAACAAGGCATTCTTTTACAGAAAGTGGGCGTGTTTACAAAACAGCAGTCCTCTGTTTTCTCACCTTCTGGAGACACATACTTATCAGCGATTTCTTCCTTCAAAGATCTTGTAAACATTTTCGGAGGAACTGTTTCCACCGGCCCTTCCCTAAAAACATTGCTCAGGTGAGTGGATCCATTTCATTATCTAAGAGAGTGCTTCTGTGTTTCTGAAGCAGTGGGGTGTGTCATACAGGCATTCTTTGAAAAACTGATCTGTAGTCAAATACGTGTAAGTAATTGTGGGTTGTAACATGTTAGACCGGCCTCTTTGTTGCAGGACTTTTCAGAATCTTTAATACAAAATGTATACAAGGCGTGGTCTTATAGAGACAGTGCTTTCCAAGCTTACTTGACTTGCAGAATACTTTTTTGCAAGAACATCTATTAAGACTAACATGTGTCTAAGGAATACCGCTGGGAACCACTGGTTCAAAGAGTACCAGGCACAGTGCTACCCTTGATAACGACACCCGGTGCCATAAACCCAGCAAGTTCAGGGACACCTTCTCAGGGGGCCCCCTGAAGAGTAAGGTGCTGGACCTCACTTCAGTTACTGGAAGTAGATGCATGCCTAGACAATACTTCCTCTTGGCCAGAATAGAACGGTCAGAAAAAAAAATTAAATTCATGTTTGCCTAGATGTTAAGTTTTTTAATCTATGCCAACCCTTCAGAGAAATAAAGCTAAAGAAAAAAAATTAAAGATTTCAGATCCAATTATGATGCAAGGGCTGGAGGCAGAGGAGACTAGAAGATATTTTAAAGTTATAACAAAACAAGCAGCACATTTCTGAGACCATCACCCACACACAGTACTCACTGTATCGTCTCTAATGCAGTGAGAACCATACATATGGTTCAAATTTTTCTAGTAGCCATATTAAAAACAAACCAAAAAAATGAAACTGCAAAAATTAACATTAACAATATATTTCACTTACTGCAAGATATCCCAAATATTTTTATTTCAATGTAATTAATTCGAAAAGGCATTAAATGAGGTTTTTGTACCTACTTCTTCTTATACGAAGTCTTCAAAATCCAGCTTGTATCTTAGGCCATCAGCACATCTTAGCTTGGATAAGCCACATCTCACGTGCTCAACAGCAACCAAATGTGGCTCACGGTTATCATGTTGGAGGGGAATGATCTAGAAACTACAACTCCAATGATAGCGCAGGCAGAAGCATTAAAGGATTAAGATTTATTGAACACCTTCTGTACGTCTCGTACTCTTCACATTCTGCCTCTCTGAATTCCCATCACAGCCTTCAGCCCTCGGTCCCACTGTATTGCGTGTTTGGCAGGTGTGGAAGGAAGGCCAACTGAGGTGTCTCCACAGATCACACAGCCACCAGGGGATGGTACATCTCTGAAGGTCTAGGACCTCCCCCCCCATTCCCACCATGAACACTGTCCAGAATCCTCTCTTTAGGCTACTTTTCTTAGACTTGGGAGACCTTAGCCACCAGGCAGTCTAACCCCTTCTTTTGACAGATGGGAAACCCAGAGTCTTCTGTTAGAAAAAAACATCATAAAGAAATTCAAATTAAGTTCAATCAGTTATATAGCTGGGTGTAGTCACACTAAGTTTGATTGAAATGTGACCAATTTATTTTAAAAATTATGCTTGATTCTGTACAACTTATTAATTTACACAGAGAAGATATTTGTATAGCATTTATATACAGCGGTTACTAACATATGATAAAGTAAACTTTTTAAAACATATTACTTAATGGGATTCAAATATTTGAAAATGTCTATTTCAGGGGCTCCTGGATGGCTCAGTTGGTTAAGTGCCAAACTCCTGGTTTCAGTTCAGGTCACGGTCTTGTGGTTTGTGACTTTGAGTCCTGCGTCAAGCTCTGTACTGATGGCATGGGACCTGCTTGGGATTCTCTCTCTCTCTCTCTCTCTCTCTCTCTCTCTCTCTCTCTCTGCCCCGCCCATGCTCCATCACTCTCTCTCTCAAAATAAATAAATATTTAAGAAAAGGAAAAGAAAATATCTATTTCATTGTTTTAAAACTAATAATATTGTACTAAGGTCCTCAATCCCCTGACTATTCACTCTTTTGATTTTCTCAACTAAGTGATGTGGATTGGGGGAACTTAAAGCTGAAGCAATTTTGAAGGCCCTTTTAAGGGAAACTGGGAACAGGACCAGGAGGGTACCTGTGCCAGCAGGGTGCTTATCACGTGTTTTTCTAGGTGTACGAGCATGTGATTCACAGGGCCACACAAACCACAGGCCAGGAAAGCAACCTTTTTCCTTTGTACTTCTAGAACCTCAGTGGACCTTGAGTTTCTTTCCCTGTTAAATGAGAGACTTGGGCCAAGATCCCATCCAGTTCTGGGCTCATTCATTCACCCAAAAAATATTTATTGAGCACCTGGTGTATGCCAGGCATTATTATGGGACGTGACTATACAATTCAAGAAATTATTGTGTTTTATAATACATGTGAATTATGAGGGAAAGACCATTGTCACTCAACTCAAGCTCACAACCAGATTTGTTTTTCAAGTTGGCCTCTATTTCCAACAGGACCAATGGTCACCTGCCCTGTGCAAATGCCTGGGGAACATCCCACAGGTGTGTGGCTCTGTTACAAGACTCTGGTAACTCCTTTCAGGCATGGCAAAAGGCATGGGACTTCTCAGCCCTTTGGGGAATTTCAAACCGTCGGGTCAAGGCTCAACTCTGACCTGGTGACTTCTGCCTAGAGGAGGCTGCCTTTCCATCTGCTAAGTCATTAGGTGTAGAAATCTAAAACCTTAAGGGGGCACCTGTGTGGCTCAGTCGGTTAAGCATCTGACTCTTGATTTCAGCTCAGGTTATGATCTCACGGTCTGTGGGCTTGAGCCCCATAGTGGGCTACATGCTGACAGAGTGAATTGGGATTCTCTCCCTCATCCTCTCTCTCTGCTCCTCCACTGACCATTTTCATTCTCTCTCTCCTCCTCAAAATCCATAAATAAACGTTAAAAACTAAATAAATAAAACCTTAGCACAAACGGCATACCATAGAGCAGGAGCAGTTCCCTTGTATAACACACTATTCAACACATTTTCAGCCTTGGGCAGGCTGCTATCAAGAGAAGGGAGATTTCAGAATGGAACAGCTGCCTTCTCTCCATGACAAAGCTGGGCTAGAACAAGCTGGTTTTTCTTCGGGGTTCTGAGTAATTGGAGTGGTGAAAGACTTCTTTACCTAATGGTGCTCCTACATCGCCAGGGAGGGGGATAAAGAAGGGAAAAGAAAAGCACATGTTTTATGTTAAATTTCCGTTGTTTCTACAACAGTAAAGGAGCCAATTTCCAACTCCAGGGCCTCGCTGGTTCCTTCTCAAGCAAGTTTATGAGTGTATAATTAAGGCGTCTTCACATGACTCTTGCTTTCACTTGGTGAGTTTTCAGGTTGGACAAGCCGGTGCAGGTGAGGCTGGAATGCTGGCAAATGTGATTGTCGGGAACGCCAACCTTCATGCTGGCTGCCTCCCTTCTGGGCGCGCACAAAACCCAGGCAAAGGAATAATTAACTCCAAAGCAACAGGCATAAAGAATACAAATGGATTCTGCTTTAATATTAAAGAAACACTAAGAGCTGACTATGGTTGGCTCAGCCTAGCCCAAGGTTCCTCAGTGGGCACTCTTAACATCTTTGGCTGGGGACCATTCTTTGTAGTGGGGACTGTCCTATACATTCAAGAAGGTCTTGGGGCGCCTGGGTGGCTCAGTGGGTTAAGCGTCCGTCTTCGGCTCAGGTCATGATCTCACGGATTGTGGGTTTGAGCCCCGCATCGGGCTCTGTGCTGACAGCTCATATCCTGGAGCCTGTCTTCGGATTTTGTGTCTCCCTCTCTCTCTGACCCTCCCCTGCTTGTGCTGTCATTCTCTGTCTCTCAAAAATAAATAAAAAACAGAACAAAAAAGACCCCCAAAACAAGACCAAGCCAATACTCCTCTCCAGACTCGTGTGTGGCAGCGTTTGGCCCGCTATTACTGTTCTAAATATTTCTTTTGATTCTCTCAATTTTATGTCTTTTGGTTTGAAGATTCAAAACTTCTGGTTGATCATTCAAACTTTTCTATCTTACTACTTTCTCATATACTTACATAGAATAAATTGCATTAACTCTCTTTGTAAATGAGACTCTCACCCACATCCATGCCATATGGAAATACAAGTTAAAATGGGATATCTTGGGGTGCCTGGGTGGTCCAGCTGAGCGTCAGACTTCGGCTCAGGTAGTGATCTCACGGGTCATGAGTTCAAGCCCCGCATGGGGCATTGCTGTCTGTGTAGAGCCCGCTTCAGATCTCAGATCCTCTGCCCACCTTTCTCTCTCTGACCCTCCCCCTGCTTGCACTCTAGCTCAAAAAATAAAATTCAGTTAAAAAAAGAAAATAGGATATCTTGCATTGAATGTATAAAAGCATATGACACTTAGGACATGGATCACAGAATTAAATAAACTTCACTTTGCTTGTCCTTGAAATTCAATTTTCTTTCAGTAATAACTCATCATTCAGTGCCTGTGGCCTTATCATCACTGTGCCAACTCTGGGCAGTTCCAGACACAAAGACACACCGCACATGATGACATTTACTCTTGTTGTTAGTAAATAACCACCAGCATTTGACTTTTACAACACTCTGGTGGGGAGAGAGCTCACCTTTCACAGTGTTTCTTGAGGTTACAGTTAATTATTATTTCCAAATAAATGAAAGTCAAACTTATTTTTCTTTGATGTAATATTTAAAGAGTTACCATGATTATGACCATTATTATGCACGTAAATTTATTTTATCATAATTGATGTAAAAATAGTTTTCTTTTAATTACTGAGAGGACTCTCAAGATCATATATTTCTCTGAACAGCCTGCTAATTTCTATTAATTTGAATTAAAAACAAAAAGGAACCTGAACCTCTGTGTTGTCTGGATGATGGTGAATACCGTAGAAACTCTTAGACCCCTCTTTATGAAGAGATCCAATCATGATTATATGAAGTGAAGATACACTCTTCCATGATACACGACAATTTTAATCCAACTACCAATTCCTTAAAAATATTCCTAAACCAATGCATGTTCTTCACTTTGGAGATGAATTCTCTGAAAAGTAAAACAAGAAAACCCTTGCCATACTCCTTTAGACATGCTTGTTTCTCTATATTCTGCAGATTAAGTATAAAGAAGGCCAACAAGGAAATTCATGAAATGAGATCATTATAATTTAACAATTTGCTGGTTTAAACAAAGTCTACCCCCCCCCACCTTTTAAAAATACATTCATACTTGCCAGTGAGTGAAAATGTGTTAGGATTTCAGAGGCTTATTTGAAATGCAATCATACTTTAGATATGTTCAACACAGGCACTTATTTAGTACCCACTGTGTACATGGCATGATGCTGTACGTTATGAGGCAGAATGAACCATTCAGCTCCTTTTTGCGTGGAGCTTACGATCTAGTGAGAAAGCTTTACCACCAGAATATAAACAATGATGATGCCGTAGAGAATGCCATAGAAGAGGTACAGGGTACCTCAGGCTCACTCCATGTTTATTTATACATCCATAACTTTGACTCATAACCAGTGACTCTGATATCACGTGTGTAGTTACAACATTTACCACAACAGAGGCTCAGACTGAATTTATTAAGGTCGCACACCTTTGTGAACAGTCCAGATGCCCCTTGTTAACTCTGGAAAAGACTTAAGTTTGGTCAGGGTTTCTGTCACTGAACGAAGATTTCCAAACAGAACCACATATATTCTTTCTTACGCAGTTAATTTTATTCCTAGATGAATAACAAACATCTTCTGATACAGCCACAGTAGACCTCACCTAATATTCTTAGAAGTTTAAAGGGAATTCTAAATGTTCCAATGACCTCTTACCCAGTTAACAGCATGAAGTATATACAAAGGTTACTGAATTTCTCATGCTCCTATAAACAAGATCAGATAAACATCCAGTGCCTATTTAATGTTAACCTGAGATTTTTCTGGGAAAAGGCATGCTGTCCCCAAAACATGGTAGTTAAAAAAAAACATATTTATTAAGGAGATACCAAAAAACAAAAACAAAGAAAGTTCTCTCTCCACTTATTTACTTATCCCATGATGAAATGCAGAGTAAAGGAGAGTTTTGGAAAGCACTTTTAAATTTTATTTTTTACTATTTCAAATCAGTCCTGAAATAAAAATAGCAATGGGTAAAATGAATTGCAAAAGTCTAACCCACCCATTTTGTATTTACCAAAGCTTGTCTCCAATGGAAAAATGTTCCCAGGGGCGTCTGGATGGCTCAGTTGGGTAAACATCCAACTCTTGATTTCGGCTCAGGTCGTGATCTTACGGTTCATGAGTTCAAGCCCCACATCGGGCTCTGTGCTGTCAGTGAGGAGCCTGTTTGGGATCCTCTGTCTCCTTCTGTCTCTAACCCCTCCCCCACTCACACTCTCTTCCTCTCTCTCAAAAATAAAATAAACTAAAAAGAAAATAAAAATGTTCCCACTATCAAACAGAAGACTCCTAGAATTATGTACATCTTCCAAGTCCATCTTTATCTTAAATATCTGTGAATTCTGTGACTTTAGCTGTGGGTCTTAGGATTCTTATTTCTTTGAAGAAAACCAGGGTTTATGTATGATAGCTCTACAGAAAGTTTAGAGGCGATAATTTAGGCAATACAGCTACAGAGGTATAATCTTTCCATTATCTTGGTGGTGGGGCATCATTCTTCTGACCTCACGTGGTCAGATTCCAAGCCTGATGCAGAAAACGCAAATATCCCTGCAACAAAACCTGACGAAAGTCAACTGTCCTTGTTGAAACAAGACCATCGCAAAGAGAACACTGGTTCCAACCTATACAAAAACTTCTTTAAAAACATTTACCTATAAATTGTGACACATCTGAATTTCTGCTTCACCGTCCGTGTAGGGGTTAAGAGCACAGCCATGTGCCAGAGCCTAACTAGCTGGTCTGAAAATGAGAAAGGCGTCTGTCAAGAGTGAACTCCCAGAGGCCCCCCTGGTGTCTCCCCCACACGGCTTCGCTCTCAACAGCTCAGGAACGGTCCCTGTTGGGGGTCACAGCTCAGCCGCCTCTTTGGCAGCTAAAGTGACAACACAAGTGACTATGAAAACAAACAGATGCACACAATTTAGTTCTTAAATACCTGCATACTCAAGTATTCCTTGACCTTTTCGTCTCACCCTCTCTATGAAGAACCCATATCTCACTAATAACCGCTACAAGGAACAGCTCATTCCCCAGAAATCTCCACTGCTACAGGCTCTTCTCCCTCCTGGAGGATGATCTAGAAGGTGTGTATCTGCAGGGATGGGTAACTCCACGTGTCTTTTACTGCCTCTTCCCAGTCCCCTACACCCTACAGAGAAGACATGCTCCTACAGGTACCTCTTCTCCCCATTAAATACCTTCAGCTGTCAGGGCACCTGGTGGCTCAGTTAAAAGTCCGACTCTTGGTTTCAGCTCAGGTCATGATCTCAGTATTCATGAGTCTGAGCCCCACATTGGGCTCTGTGCTGACAGTACGGAGCCTGCTTGTGGCTCTCCTCTCTTTGCCTCCCCTGCTTGTGTTCTCTCTCTCTCTTAAAATAAACTTTAAAAGAAACATACATAGATATATTTATTTCATGATCAGCTCTCTAACATAACATGTGGAACAAGACGGCCCATCTCTTTGATTCTCTGAGCTCCATGACATCTTATACATAGGCTCCTAGTAATATTTCTCAAATTTAGTAATGTATTGCCCCTTTTTACAGAAAAACAATGTCCCCAGAACCTAACTGGAGACTAAGTTTTTCAGTTGTAAAATTTCAGTCACACACTTCTGCTTCCAGCAACCACTAAACCGGTCCCAGATGGACCCTCCCGCTGTAAAGAACCAGAAAGAAAACGGAGTAAAATATTTGGGGCAACTGTTTTCAGGCAACAGACAATGGGGCAGCACGGGACTGAACAACCTAATAGAAGAGAAACACATGTAAGTATGTGAGCTGACACAAGACAGCAGTTTCCCTTTTCTCTGCCTGAACTCCCTGAAGATACAAGTGACTGTTTAGAATAACATCACTGCATGGTGGAGTTTGCCCATATACATGCATACATGATGATTGTGATTTACTGTTGTAAAACTGAGGTCCCCACCCAAGTTGGTAAGAATTTAGATTGCCCTTGAAAATGAATAAACAAAATGTTAGAGTAGTATAAAAAAGAATATAAAATTCCCGGGCCCTCCTCCAAGGGCACATTTGTGGCCGTCAGTTTGAAAAGATGGTTTTGGAGCAGGTTCATAATTGCGCTGCTGCTTCTTTATAGCCTCCCCGGTGGGGGGATAACGAACACAGGTTTGTTGGCATCCCAGGAGCAGGCGCAGGTCATGACACACAGCAGGTGCTCAGTGCGAGGCTGCTGTATAACCACGCACCTCCAGCGCGATGTGACCTGCCGGCACTGCGCACTACACCCAGGGACCAGCACTTCCTCTTCAGGGAGCTGCCCGACAGCTGAGAGCGTCAGGTGTTTGCTTCAGTCTCATCAGACGCCATGTCCCACCACTGCCTTGTTGATGTCCTCAGGCCGCAGGCAGCAGCCTCCAACCCGGGGTGTCTTCTGCGGTGCACGGACTTCCCAGGGAGTGCGGGGCACGACATGCCAACGTCCAGGTTCTCACCTTCCATCTGTGCTCCTTCCAAAGCCAACCTGCCTGTGTGTGTCATGGGCTCCACACGCTCCTCCTCCCCAACGCCTTGCGCATGCTCCCCTGCTCCCACGGGAAGTGCTTCAGGCCTCTGGGACAAGCAGAGTGCCCAACTCAGCACTGAAATACTGAGGCTGAAGGTGACCAACTCATGATGCGTCACTTTGCCTCATCTTCCCATCCTTGGGGTCAAATACCCCTCCTAGAATGGGCATTCATTCAGAACTTCAGTCTTTTGAGAAAAGTATCAACAAAAATTTTTTGATCAGGAAAACACGTCAATCTTTCTGACAGAAAATCACTTTTAAAAAAGTCAGAATCAATCTGGAAGAAAAGTGGTTGACTACCCGTTTTAGCAAATGATTGAAATGATATCTCTTACAGCTATTAAGCATGGCATAAACAATTTAGTTGTCAATTTAGAAATGTGAAGAGAGAGGCACCTGGATGGCTCAGTCAGTTCTGCAGCTAACTTTTGATTTCTGCTTAGGTCATGATCTCACGATTCATGGGATGGAGCCCATCACTGGGCTGTGTGCTGACAGTGGGGAGCCTGCCTGGGATTCTCTCATTCTCTCTCTCTCTCTCTCTCTCTCTCTCTGCTCCTCTGATGCTCATGCTCTCTCTCTCTCTCTCAAAATAAACAAATATTTTTTTAAAAAAGAATTAATAAGAAGCACCTGGGTAGCTCAGTAGGTTGAGCACGACTTCAGCTCAGGTCATGATCTCATCGCTCAAGGGTTCGAGCCCTGCATCGAGCTCTGGGCTGACAGCTCAGAGCCTGGAGCCTGCTTTGGATTCTGTGTCTCCCCTTCTCTATGTGCCCCTCCACCCATGCTCTGTCTCTCTGTTTCTCAATAATAAATAAATGTTAAAAAATTTAAAAAAAGAATTAAGAAAAGTCAAGAGATCAAAAAGGGAATTCAGGCCATTTTCACAGGATTATTCAAATGAGATCAAGCATGTCAAGGGCTCTGAGAAAGCTATGGAGTGCTCTGCAAAATTGTGTGACACTTAACATTCATACACACCCACTGTGGTTTCTGTGGCCATCATTCAGTTCTGAAGTACTCACAAACCACACTAGACTAAATTCTCACTTCTGGAGATGTGACAGAATGACTACAGGCTCCTTAAAAGCAAAGATGGCATGTTCTAGGTAGCCCAGCACCCAGCAGCTTTTTAGGATATAGGATGCAGTAAACATTTCATGCTCGCCTACTGAGCTGAACCAAACTGGAAACTCAAAACAAAACGTGCACAGAAGATTCTGCCAAATTATACCCATCTACTAAATAAACTGCCCTGCCATACCACAAACATAGTTTAGGGCTGTGCAACAGAATGGGTGTAAGGATCAGGGCTCAGAATGCTCGGAGAGCTGAAAAGTTCTGGATGCTCCACCAGAAGACCTGCAGTGTGGTATGCAGTTGCTGTGTGAACTGGGGGCTTTCCTTTACCCTGAGACTGACTTTCTTCTCTCTTTCCCAGGGTTGGTCTGAATATAGCCCCACAAGAGCCTGACACTGGGAAGTAATAGACAGGGACAGAAGGTGTGGTTACCCTCAAAGACACTGTCTTTCTGCAAAGATTCTGTTGTCAGTTAATACTTGTTACCAGAGCTTTCCCTATAGGGATTTATAGGTACAGTAAAGGAGAAGCATGCTACTTTGTTGCTACTCTCTTTTAACCAGGTTTGTAAAATAATTAATATCTTAGAGCACACTGAAGCAACAGTAAGAGTCATCTCACTTTTAATTTTTTTTAACATTTATTTTTAAGAAAGAGACAGACAGAGTGTGGGCAAGGGAAGGGCAGAGAGAGAGAGGGAGACACAGAATCTGAAGCAGACTCCAGGCTCCGAGCTGTCAGTACAGAGCCTGACGCGGAGCTCAAACACATGAACCATGAGATCATGACCTGAACCGAAGCTGGACGCTTAACCAACTGAGGCACTCAGGTGCCCCAGAGTCATCACACTTTTAAAAAGACTTTTGTTATAGAGAACAAAACAGAAGAAACATATTGCCTTGACTGAAATCTGACACCTTCTTTGAGATACTGAATTTTCTAATCCAATACAAGCTTTCCCTGTAAATTATCTTCTCTATGAAATGACTATTGAGTACAGTATGTAAAACATTTATTGCAGTGTAATATAAATGTAGAAATGTGTATGAATCAAAACTGTGAAGATCCATGAATTCTTCACCAAATGAATACATCTGTATAATCAGTATCTACACCAAAAAACCGTGACATCATCAACATTCCAGAAGACCCTCATCTAGGGCACCTAGAAACTTCATATAAAGAAGGCAGGTTAGGCCAAATAAAGGAAAAATAAATGAAGAGTGAACAAGAATGAATGTGGATTTGGGGCATACACAAAAACCCACCATTTATGGGTATAGAATATTGAATAGAATATAAACTTAGCTTATGCAAATTGATCCAAAGTCTACAATAGGGTGTTTGGTTGATCCAATGAATGACTCCATTTCTCTCTCTCTCTCTTTTGCTGTTGTTTCAAGTTTTTGTTTAAATTCTAGTTAGTTAACATACAGTGTAATATTAGTTTCAGGAGTAGAATTTAGTGGTTCATCACTTACATATGACACCCAGTGCTTATCACTGTGCCCCCCCTTTAATGCCCATCACCAGTATAGCCCAGCACTCTGCCCGCCTCCCCGCCAGCAACCTTGTTTGTTCTCTATACTTAAAAGTCTGTTTTATGTTTTGCCTTTCTCTCTTCTCCTTATGTTTCTTAAATTCCACATATAAGTGAAATCATTTGGTATTTGTCTTTCTCTGACTGAGTTCTTTTGCTTAGTGCAATACACTCTAATTCCATCCATGCCATTGCAAATCACAAGATTTCATTCTTTTTTATTGCTGAGTAATATTCGTGTGTGTGTGTGTGTGTGTGTGTGTGTGAGTGTGTGTACACCACGTCTTCTTTATCCACTCATCAATCGATGGGCATCTGGGCTCTTTCCATAATTTGCTATTGATGATAGTGCTGCCATAAACATCAGGGTACGTGTATCCCTTTGAATTAATATTAATGTATTCTGTGGGTAAATACCCAGTTGTTTAATTGCTGGGTTGTAAAGTAGTTCTACTTTTAACCTTCTAAGGAAACTCCATACTGTTTTCCTATTTCTGTGTCTATTTGTCTGCCTGTCTGTATGTCCACCTATGCTCTCCCTCTATCCCTCCTTCCCTTTGCCTCTTCAATCCTGCACAGCCTGCCCCCCAAGGTTAAAGACCAAAAAATTTCATTAAAAAATTGACTTCTAAACAGCACTGTGAAGACTCTGATTTCTATAATATCATCTCACTAGTTAATTAAAACAGTGGGTGTTTAGCCTAGGTCAATACTAGATAACGATGCCAAACTAAATATTTAAAACTTTGTACTAAGATGTTACCACTGGGGGGGGGGGGTCAGGAGGAGGGTGCACTCACCTCCCTTTGCCTATTTTGCAACTTCCTGTGAATCTGTAATTTTTTCAAAATGAAAAGCTAGCAACAGAAAGCTTTGCTATTGCAGTAAACCACTATTCTTATTTATATGACATGGGCAGTGCTTTGTTTTCAGTACGATTTTTCCAAGAACGACAGCAAATTTTAAAAGTTTTCTTAACTTCTGTAGTACCTTCTAAAAAAGTACTGAGAAGGAATAAGATCGAAATATTAAGTTCAAACAAATACCTACTCTAAAATGTGTGTTGAAAGTGAAGAATTTAATGCCTGAACACATTATCTAGGCATGCATAATAGTTCACTTCCTTAATCCTTCCTTCCTAACCCCACATCCCCCCACCCCCCACCTGCTTTAACACACACACACACACACACACACACACACACACACACAAAAGCTAACCATAAAGTTCATGTTCAAAGAGAAAAAATGTGCTTCCCAAATCCTTACACGTTAAGGAGTGATAATATCTCCTCTTTGTGTCTTGTCATGTTTTCAAATGGATCGCTCCAAGCATGTCACATCTCCTTGGGGTTATGAGTCCAGAGACCTCAGGGACTGAGAAAACTGGCCCAAAGGTTAGAACTCCCTTCACCCATTTGTATATCAAATCCTCTCATAAATCGCCTCACTGTTTAAAACTAGCTAAAAGCTAGCGAACAGTGCTTATAAGATAAATTCTCATCTTTGAACTGTTAGCTTTTCCATTTTTGGTGTTTCTTGCAGCAAAAGCAATTTATTTTTACTCACAGATTTAAAACAACTTTAAAAATAACTTTAATAATATGCTGCCAGTAGGACACAGCGAGTCTCTAGCATGTATGAATGTGTGACCAGTCTGTTACTTCACAAACTTTGAAAGCAACGTTAGATGAGTGGATGCATTTTCATGGCTCATATAAACACCTGCTTTATGTTATGAATCAGGTGAAGAACAGGACAGCAAAGGACGCTGTGAAGCAGGAGTCCCCGAGGAAGGTATCTTCGGAAAGGGCATGCAGTGGGTTCAAAACCCACCGCATGTGCACTAAGCATTACCTGAGACAGCTTAATTAATTTCAGGTCGAATAATAATTAAAAGAGAGAACACAGATTCTATTCTTTTCTCTCTTGAGAAAGCTTAACTGTGGCTGAAAGGACCACCTCCTTGGAAGGTGGTCCAGGTCCCCAGGGGACCACGAAGACCTAAAGGCTGGACTGGGTAAATATGCATGGCCATCACTGCCATGTGTGCCATGAAAGGGGAGAAAGGATGGGCAGGGAAAAACAGACAAAACAGTAGCCTTCCCGGTAGCCATAACAGAAGTCTGAAAGTAAAAACAGCACAAGGATAAACGATTAAGCTGCATATTGTAAGGAAGAGCATTTCAAAGACTGGCCGGGGGCCATGCAAGGAAACAATAACCCTCTTCTGAGCGAAAGTAAGGCCCACCATGGAAGGAAACGGGCCAGAGGGCTGGGCTCTGGGAGTCCTGAGACAGGGGGCGAGGGCGCACGGCGAGCTGAGCCATCCCCTGCCTGGGTTCTGTGGCCTTCTGAGCGCCCTGAGCGCAGGGCAGACATCTAGGGCAGAGGCTGGCAGCCGCTAAGGGCACAGCCTCCCCAGCCAGAGGCCAGGGTCTCCCCTTCCTAGGCCAGCGACCTTGGGTGAGTGACACAGCCTTCGTACACCCTAGGTTACTCACCTACAACAGGGATCGTTAAGGGTCACCGTGGATGTTAGAGGTCACAGTGCAAGTCAGCACATCAAATGGTGATCATATCTGACCCTTCTGGAATGTGCTCTGGGGATAGAACCTTATGTTCCTTCCTCTACACGAATCATCCCATTTCATCCCTTCACCAGATCTGTGACATAAGTGCCATTATCACCTCCATTCCACAGATGAGGAAACCAGGCCTCCTGGTAGTTGCCCAACTTGGCCAACAGCACCCTGCCACCAAAGTGGGGCCTGGGTCCGAGCCAGCACCCCTGAGGTCTACCATAGCCTGCAATGTGTGTGAAGGAAGCGAAGTGTTAATGCATGACCTTTATCCAAAGAAAAGCAACACACAGCAGGCCTAGCAATTTTTTTTGTTTTGCATATTGTTTGGCATACTTATGTTTTAGTCACATGTACACATTTTGGTTTTCCTACTTATAAAAAAATTTTAACATCAAATAGATGCTAGATATAAGAAGGTTATTATTGCCTTTTCCAGAACAACACCAATAAGAATATCCATCAAATGTTAATGGTGATTAGCAGCATTCTTTAGCCTATTATAACAATGTTCAGATTTGGAAAATCATTCACAGACACGATCATTTTGGACACACTTAGGGCGAGTGAGAGTTCACAATCACCCACCTAGGGTAGACTTTAAGAGCAGAGTTATTCCAAGAGCCCAGGACACCTGCACAGGTGGCTTTTGCTCTTTTAAATGTTTGTTTATTTATTTTGAGAGAGACGGTGCGTGCACAAGCAAGGGAAGGGCAGAGAGCGAGAGGGAGAAACAGAATTCCAAGGAGGCTCCGTGCTGTCAATGCAGACCCCAATGCGGACCTCCATTTCACGAACCATGAGATCATGTCCTGAGTTGGCCGCTCGACCAACTGAGCCCCCAGGTGCTCCTCTGGTGGCATTCTGACCTCTGGCTTTGTGACTCCCGTTCACCCCAATACTGTAGTCAATTCCTGGCTGAGGAAGTGTCCCCTTTTCTTCTTTGAGTCAAGAAACCCCAGAACATTATTCCCATTTTAAGTAAATGACATATGCATTCCACTTTACAGTGAGGGGGAAAAATGCAAACGGACAGAGATACTTCAGGAGAATCAATTCTGTGCCGGCAAGTGGGCACATCTAGCTGGTAAGTGACCATAAGCACTGTTACTTTTAAAACTACTCTTAAACTTAGCCTAGGCCTTTTTTTTTTTTTTTTTGGCTTAGCAGGACATCTTGTTACTAGGACACGTGAGAATCAGAAGATCAGGACTACTGTTATTATACTACGTGGTACTTTGAAAAGTCAACCTTGTAAACAGCGTTCAGAAGTCGTCCAGATTAGAAAGCTTCTGCTAGAGGACAAACCCTCATTCAGTGTACCCTATCTGACCAGCACTGTGCTTCACCTGTGGCTGGCACCCCCTGTGGCTAGCACCCCAGGTCCCTTTTCCCTTATCACCTAGATGAGAGAATGCAAGCCCAGAGGGGAAATAACATCCAAACTCTCCCCAAAACAAGGTCCAAGGAGGAAAGAAAAAAATCCCCCAATGTTTGAACATTCTGTTTTTGCAACTGGGCTACATTATGAATATGTAGTAGCTACCACCCAGCACTCTAAAAGCTGGTCTTTTCTAGAGACAGAACAAGACTCTGTCGTGAGGGAAGATGGACTCAGATTAACTACCCAGGTCTCAGATCCTTCAGGGACTTTTCTCATTCAATGCCTCCCCCTCCCTACCAGGTACGTTGCTGAGTTTGCATTTAAATGAGAGTCCTGAGAAGTCAAAAGTGTAGTGAAAAACCGAGCAACTAGTCAGACTCTGTGTTGTCCTATTTCAGCAAATTGCTCAACTCTCCATTCTGCCTTGGCTGGGCAGTCTTCTGTTGATTGAAGGTGAAATGGCATAGCTTTTGCCCAAATAACTTCTGCAATGCATAGAGGCCAATTACTAAGCAAGCCATCCTGAAATCAATACACTGACTGCCTGTTTGCTGGAAGAATTCACTTATTCAACAAGAGATGCATGATCTTTGGCTCTAAAAAAACCAACGTCTTCCCTTTGTGATGTTTTCTGAACCTACACTACATCCATTACAACTAAGGATCAACTATTGCTTACATATGAGACTTTTTCCTATTTTGCTTTATAATTAAGAAATATAAACGTGTTTGGGCGCCTGGGTGGCTCAGTCGGTTAAGCATCCAATTCCTGATTGCGGCCCAGGTCATGATCTCACAGTTTGTGGGATCGAGCTCCATGTCAGGCTCTGTGCTGATAGTGTGGATTTTCTCTCTTCCTTTTTCTCTCTACTCTCATGCTGCTCTCTACCTCTCTCTTTCTCTCAAAATAAATAAACTAAAATTAAAAAAAGAAGGAAAAGAAAGGAATATAAATGTGTTTGAGTGAAAATTCTACTGAACACTGAAAGGTTTCCACGACGTTAGAAATAAATAAGAACACACAATGTTCTTTCTTTCCTAATGGAGGAAAACATACACTGTGTTTTGAAATTTCTTGTGGAAAAGGTATATTGCATTAATGAGAGACCTACTAAGTGTACATTCCAATTTCTATTTGTTCAAACAATGAAGTGCCTCAGACTGAGAATTGTGACTTCTGTAGGAATATCTCATTAGAGTCAATGCTTCCACAATCATCTCGGGCAGAAAACATTCTTATAAAGGGTCTGATACAGAAAATGAGCAATCCTGGAATATACACAATTTAAGTTTGTCTCTCTTCATAAGATCTATTTACACACCCTACTTAGTTTAAGCGTGTGCTTCATTTAAATCACATAAATGACTCTACAGATCTGTGTGAGTGAATAACTACATTTTGCCATAGGCACTGCTCACTGACCCAGCTGCTACGTCAAGTTGCTCTCTCTCCTCCTCTTTAAAATATTTAATGTTTATTAATTTTTGAGAGAGACACACACAGAGAGTGAGTGGGGGAGAGGCAGAGAGAGAGAGGGAGACACAGAACTGAAGCAGCTTCTGGCTCCGAGCTGTCCACACAGAGCCCGATGCAGGGCTCGAACTCACAGACCGTGAGATCAAGACCTGAGCTGAAGTTGGACACTCAACTAACTGAGCTGCCCAGGTGCCCCTCTCTCCTCCTTTTTACTTCAAGTATTTATAGGTCTGGCAAATTTCCAGAAGTTTATGACTTAACTTCAAAAAGCCATAGTTCTAATTTCTAAAGTAGATGTTTTCAAGGTTCATAAATTTATTGCCCTGTATCTTACAAAACAGGCAATTACAATACACAGATGAGACAACTCTAGAAAAAATATTTCATAACAAGAAAAAAGTAGGAAAGGACAACACGGGAGCAGAATATACCAAAGTTGGGAAGGACACCGGGTCTAAGTAATAGTAGTATAACTAACTAAAAAAAATTTGAGGATATTTATGTTAGTCTTTTGATTCACAAATAAGACTCAACATGAGATGAGTCATCAAGAGTAGAAAAGCAATAGTGTCTTAAAGGAGGGAGAAGGAGAGGTCTGGAGACATTTGATACTGCTGTCGCGAGGCAATGTTTGTCCCCACACCTAAATGTCACCTAGCCTGGCAATCGTGGCAAACTGCAGAATTTGAGTCCCTTACCTTCCAATGTGGATAATTATCCCCATCCTGTGGGGTTGGTAGGAAGCTTGGAGAGATGGATGTGAAGGTATTGTGTAAACTGTAAAGTGCTGTACAAATGCAAGGTGTTATTATTATTATTATGACATCAGCGTTTTAGCATCTAAATTATAGGGACAGCATACTCATTATTTAAATGTTTAAATACATATCTTTCATGCATTTATATTTGCTTTTAATTTCATAGATGTTTCCAGCTGGAAGGAACCATCAGACAATCTAGTTTAGTTATTTTATGGAAGTTGGAACCAGGAAGGTAGATTCTAACCTGTGTTCTCTTCCTCTTATAACTAACAACAGATTACAGGGAGAAAGACATGAAGCCATGTCCTCAGAAAAACTCCTTTAGCAACACAACTTCTGAAGGAATGATACATGTATATTCATATTTGTATTAAAAATATAATACAAATAATAATCGTAAACACCAAATGGCTTCGATATTCTAACTTTTAAAATTTACACAGTATATTTTGGGAGCCGTTTGCCAAAGGTTTTCATTTATAGTCATACATCAAAGTTTTCTTTCTTTGTGAAGACTTATGCATAACAGCTTGCAAAAAAGAAAGAGAGGAAGGAAGCAGGAAAGGAAGGGAGGGAGGACAGATTAAGGAAATACATTATTCTCACTCATAAATATGCTCCATGCATACAATCTATTAAAGTACCAGGAAATGGAGGCAGAGGTGAAGAAATCACAAAGTAACTATAAGGATAAGGTTTCTGATTCTCTTTACAGCAAATCAAAGCCAAGAAAAAGTTCTGAGATTCATCATAATTAAAAGCCCCTTAAAATCAGTATGTTAAAAACCAAACAGGTGAAGTAATAATTCTCCAACAACCACCTTTTGTTTCTGGCATTCAACTGGATGTAATCAAAAGTAGAGGAAATTGGAAGGAGGGGTTCTGTGTTTTTTTCTTTTCCTGGAAAAGATATGATAATTTAAATTTCTAATACTACATTAAAATGTATTTTTAAAAAAGGATCTTGCAAGTTAGTACTAGAACACACCTAAAATAGTTTGTCTAATTTATCTTGCTCAAAACAATGTATATGCATCTGCTTGGGCTTACAATATATAGGAGTGAATTAGGAGACACAATAAATGCAGAGAAGCCACCGTGATAGAATTCTGCTGCAATTGTCAGGTTTTCAATGTTTCCTTGTAAATAAGCAAAACTTTCTGACATTACAAAAAAATCCTCCTGAAATCTCATTCACGATGGTAAGAATTTTTCCAGGCACACACGCCCTCCCTTGAGGACTAGCACAGATTCAATAAATGATTTGTTTTTATTCCAGACTCTAAAATAGCAATAAATTTATGAGTATGGGCAAAGAAACTAAAACATGCACAGTTTTTCATACAAAAATGTCAGTTTGTCATATCAGAGGGATTGATGATACACACTGCATCAATTTTCCACGAAACCTGGGGTCAAAGACAGGACTTTCAAACAGTTCTGATATCATGTGTGTAGAAACACCACTGTTAAGGGAATCATGATGTCACCCAGCACGTGCACAGAGCAGTACACACACTCCAGGTATCATATGTCTGAGTTTCTTTTTTATTATTAGCTTTTATTTTTACTTTTTTTTTAACATTGCTGAAGATTTACCCTTTAAAATTTTTTTAAATGTTTTATTTATTTTTGAGAGAGAGAGAGAGACAGTGTGAGCAGGAGAGGGTCAGAGAGAGAGGGAAATACAGAATCTGAAGCAGGCTCCAGGCTCTGAGCTAGCTGTCAGCACAGAGCTCAACACAGGGCTTGAATCCACAAACAGTGAGATCATGACCTGAGCTGAGGCTGGATGCTCAACCGACTGAGTCACCCAGGTGCCCCTTATTATTATTTTTTAAATTATTTTATGTTTAATTTTGAGAGACATAGTGTGAGTGGGGGAGGGGCAGAGAGAGGGAGACACAGAATCCAAAGCAGGCTCCAGGCTCTGAGCTGTCAGCACAGAACTCCACACGGGGCTCAAACTCACAAACAGTGATATCATGATGTGAGCTGAAGTCAAACACTTAACTGATTAAGCCACTCAGGCGCCCCCACATTTCTGATTTTAAAATAAAACCCTTTGGGGATGCCTGGGTGACTTATTCCGTTAAACCTCGGACTTCAGTTCAGGTCATGATTTCATGGTTCATGAGTTCGAGCCCCACATCAGGTTCTATGCTGACAGCTCAGAGTCTGGAACCTGTTTCAGATTCTGTGTCTCCCTCCCTCTCTGCCCCTTCCCCACTCATGCTCTGTCACTCTCTATCTCAAAAATAAACTATAAAAAAATTTTTTTTACATCCTTCAAAAATGTTCTTAACACAACTGCACAGCAAAGCAGTCTAAACCACTCCGATATTTCCTCTTGCATAAAGAAAGGCCTGAGCACCCAAGGTAGCACCAACAGCCACATGTTATCCTTCATTACAAATCTGTTTCCAAATGATTTCTGCAAATAAACAGATCAATCTGTGTGATTATCAACAGTGAATCAGGACACAGATGCCTTCAAACTCACAAGTGGCAGTAGCTCAATTAATTTGAGAGACATTTTCTGATTCAATGTGATTCAGTGGGTCTTTCTTATGTCTAGAATTATGCAGATTTTTATTTCCTTTCTCTCTTTGCTTTCTGTGGTAGGAGTCAAATAAAGAATGCAAAGTAATCATTTTCTTATTCATAACAAGTTTTAGGGCCAAGTCATGCTACTGGGAAGAATGTTAAAAGTATCAACTATAATCCAGATTCTAGTTCAATTCTTCACATCTGGCCGTAAGTTTTTTAAAAATGCCATTTTCAATTATAAATGTAAAATGTGTTACCTCTCAGGCACTTTACTTTTGACATTGTAAGTTTCCTCATGGTCGTTTAGAAACATAAAGCAGGAAATTCTAAAACTTTAGCCTGTGCTCTAATAAAACACTCACGTTTATAAAATGACCAGTGATGGGCTTGCTGATGGATCACCAAGTTCACAAACATGTCCTCCTTTTCCCTTAGCCTGGAGATGGGCAAAATCTCATTGTTGAGATGTCTTTATTTTGAGAGAGGCAGAGAGCAAATGGGGGAGGGGCAGAGAGAGAGACACACACACAGAATCTGAAGTAGGCTCCAGGCTCCGAGCTGTCCGCACAGAACCTGACGTGGGGCTCGAACCCACAGACTGTGAGACCATGACCTGAATCGAAGTCAGGCTCTTAGTCTGACCGACTGAGCCACCCAAGCGCCCCTAAATGTTCTCTTTCTGAGAAACTGCCCCCATCACAGAAATAATATTAACCCCAGTTTGAGGGCTCCCACTGAAGTCCCAAATCACAAGTATCATAAGATGTTGTGTTACAGTAGGTTGCTCCTGTCTCTCTCTCTCCCGGTTCAGCCCTTCCAAATGTGAATGCTTTGCAGACAAGCAGTTACCCTATTCTCTGCAAACTTCCAGAACCCAGCATGAGGTCTGCGTAGAGTGTCTGTGGTTCTGGAACTGGTGTGCTTTACTGTCCCTCACTCATCCCCATAGTATCCTGTTCAGAGGTCCAGGTAGGGGATCCAAGAATGTCGTTTCTATCAGCTTTTTCAAAGTTTCTTGGGAAACACACTCTGGGAGCCACTGCAATAGACTTTTCATGAATTCATGAGAAAAAAATTCAACTTCGAGACTGATTTCCTAATGAAATACCAAACTGTTCCTGGATCTTGAGGAGGCTCAGGCAGTGAGTAAGAAAATGGGAGTCTGAGAACAAAGAGAAAATTTCTTCTCTGCCAGAAGTGACACACAACACTTAATGCACTCATCAGGATGGCCTAAAACTTAAAAAAAAATTTTTAACATTTATTTATTTTGAGAGACAGAGAGACAGAGCGTGAGCAGGGGAGGGGCAGCGAGAGAAAGAGACATAGAATCCAAAGCAGGCTCCAGGCTCTGAGCTGTCAGCACAGAGTCCAATGTGGGGCTTGAACTCATAAACCGTGAGATCATGACCTGAGCTGAAGTTGGCTGCCCAACTGACTGAGCCACCCAGGCACCCCTTACTTTTTTAAAAAATATTTTAATGTTTATTTATTTTTGAGAGACAGAGGGACAGAGCGTGAGCAGGGAAGGGCAGAGAGAGACAGGGGAATTTTTAAAAACGTGTGTGCTGGCACTCTCCCCCCACCCCGTAGGTCTAGGGTGCTGCAAGGCATACTCCTTTTCATTCTCCTTATGTGATTCTAAGGTACATTCAAGGTTCAAAAACTACTGCTGAAAAGAAAGGAAAGGGGAGGAAAGGAAAGGCAAAGCAAAGCAAAGCAAAGAAGTCACCTCCTAGTTGTTTCAGTTCAGTCCCTAATGCACCCACCAAGTAGTCTGATGCTGCCTTAAAGAAGAACTGGCGGATACCCATCTGAGGACTTGCGGCATTACACAAACATGAATCCCAATGTACTTACATGCATAATATATTACTTATCAGTTGCTGATAACTGTAACTAATCGGGCTGCAAACCACAGCAGCCTAATGAAGAGAGAAGCGAGTAATCCAAAAGAACCCAGCCTGGCTCAAAGCAGATGGAGACAGTGGGCACGAGACAGGCTGGAGGTGGGCTGTTTTAAGGCCAAAGACAATGCCTGCAATTGAAACATCTAATAAAACGACAATTCATGGCTATGCTGCTCTCTTGGGCTCCAGACCTGTATACTCTACTGCCCCCTGGACTTTTCCATCTGAGCCGTGCACTTCTCTCTAGCTGACTCTACTCCTTGGGGAGTTTTCCCAGCCTCTGTGAATGGCTACAGTGTTTACCCCGCCTTCCAAGTCAGAACCCTGTGTGTCACCTGGGACTCTCTGTTTCTTGTACTGGTTATATATTAACTGTCTCCAGGTCAGCCTGAGTCACTTTTCCTGCTTCCTCACTGCTCCCCTTTCCTATCTCTTCTGGGTGGAAGGAATCACCTATCTCCCTCTTTTCACTTGTTGCCTCTGGAATCTATCCCCCACGTTGCTGTTAGAGTCCTTGGTCTCAAACATCAAAACCATCACAGCCTCAGTTCCCTGCTGAGGACTCCTCAGTGAGCCTCCCTTTACAGGGAGGATGCGAAGCCCTTATGAACTGGAGCCCATGTCCTCCTTCTCTTGCCCCTGCACTAAATAATCAGTGCTCCTCAGACCTTTGCTACGACTGGCACTGCTCTTGGGACACTCTGATTGTCTTCTCCAGGGAAATACCCACAGGCTCAGATGAGTACTCCCTTTTATTTGGGGCTATTCCCATCACCAGGTAGAATTAAAAGCAGACTAATATCAGAAGAATTCGTCATCTTGTCCAGAATTCTGCCATTGCTTCCAAGACTCCGTTTTACACTTGCTATCTATAGATTTCCCCTCCCCTGACTGACTTCCAGATACTTAAGGGCAAGTACCAGCTCTGATTCATTCCTAAATCTCAAAACGTGGATGGAACAGTGCGAACTGCTCACTGGCTCAAACACAAGGGGGAGGGGGAAGCAAATAAGCGCCTAAGTTGTAATAGGTAGCGATACTTGCCCTTATACTCAAAGGACAAACAATAGCAGTGAACTTAGGTAATTATTTCTACTAAATCAGGGCCAGGTGTGCTGGCCCACCAGCACGGGACAGAATTTGGAGCAAAGAGGGAAATTCGATCCCCCTATGTTAGCTTTCACGTACTACTTTCCGAAGCAAGCTGCTGAAATTTGGTAGGAGTAAAATTTATTTTAAGCATATGCAATTCACAGATGCTTAGTCAACAGGGCCAGTCAGGCATTTGATATTATACTTCAGGGCCTTCAGAGATTAAAATGTCAAACCCAGCACTTAGCTCCTAACAGGGCTAAGTAAACAAGCCACCACTGCACACTGGCCCTGGATATCCCTCCTGCTCCCAGCTGGCTCAGGGAACTTTCTAGACAACTGAATCGAGTGTGTCTATCTACATGTGTAGGAAGGAGGCTGTACCTAACGACTCTGAAAAAGTGAAAATTTCAGTCAAACCGGTTATTTGACATCAGACTGGATCCCTGCCCGAATTCAAACTAATCTGCTCATGCCATGGGCTGGATGGCAGACTCCAGTCGTGCAAAGAGCAACTGTTACAATTGTCTTAGAAAAGACAACCTTTTGGTAGGAAAATGAAAAGGAAGGAATTGACAGAAGCACTGATGTCCAAAGGGAAAGGCCCAGAAGAGCAAGATTGATACCCTATTCCGTGTGTGTTGATGGTTTAAGAATAAACCAGTATTATCTGAGGCCAAAAATGTTTCTTATGACAACTGCCAACGTCCAAAAGTGACAGAAGGTAACAAAATGAAAGTAGTCCAGTACAGATTTGAGGAGCAGAATCTAGTTTTGAAATTGTATACATGGAAACACGGCATGGGTAAACGATACTCTAGACTTGGAGCTTTTCTCAAAACATACCCCTATTACCAAAAACCTAACTTTAAATAAGCCCATTTCGACTGTACTTACTAAGTCCAAATTAACACACACACACACACACACACACACACACACACACACACACACACACCTTTCACAGCAAGCCACATGGCAAGGGCCAAATGATCTCCCAGGTGGGTTGTTGAGGAAGCCACGTGTCCCCAACATTCTGACCCCACCCTAATCTTGGGACCCGGGGCCCTAGGATAGGGCTATCTTCTCTTAACATCCGTAATCACCAACTTAATATTAGAGCTGGCTCGCCACTCCTGTCAGAAAAGTCTCAGTCATGAGCTGCTGGCTCTGGAGCTTAGATCAAAGGGGGAAAAAAAAGAGTATTTTCTTTTTAAACAGGGCGGAATCCTTCATCTTTCACTGACACTACCTCTAAAAACATTTCAAAACATGTTAGCGCTGTCATGTGGACCAAGTCTAATTATGGATTTGGGCAATCGGTTTCTTCAAACGTGAGAATGAATTTTTGAAAAATTGCAGGCTATGAAACTAAATAGATAAAGCCAGAAATAATGGTCAAAAACCTGCTGGTGCTCAACCAGTTACTGCTAGACAGAGTTACACACGGGTGTGAACGTCTGACGGACAGCCCACTGGTCTCCTTTTCAGATTTGAAAAGCAATTTCCTAATACAGATCTTTGTTGATTTATAATGGAGTTATGTCACCATAAATTAGAGATATTAGCTGAAATGCAATTATGATACCTAACATCATAGCTTAGCCTAACCCACCTTAAACGTGCTCAGGACACTTACATTAGCCTATTGGTGGGTAAGTCCTCTAACACAAAGCCTGCTTTTTATGAAGTGTTGAATGTCTCATGTATCACGGGACAGGATTGTACTGCATATCAATCACTAGCCCGGGGGAGGGGGAGACCCAAATTTAAAATTCCTTTCTACTTCACGCGCATCGATTTCATACCACCATAAAATTAAAAAAACTGTGAGTTGAACCATGAACCTTTGTAATGGAGGACCATCTGTACTTAATTAGGGACTTAAAGAGTCACAGTATGGAAACAACAGTGGAAACTATTAAAGTTACCCCTTCCCCTTTTAAGTCATACTGTCTGCTACACTCTATGAACTCAATAAATACTTCTTGAATTCAGAAATGAGGACTCAGGAGCCTGGAGTTGGTAGGTGATACGTCCACCTTAAGTCAGAGCTGGAATGAGAAGGCACACATCCTAGCTTCCCGGGCCAGGACTGAACTGAACGTCCTCAATCTGAATTCTTTAGAGAAAAGCAGGTGGTGGATCTTCACTTGGGATACAATTCAAAATACCACCCAGGGTCTCTGGTAGCGCAACACCTCCTACCTTTCCACCCCCGAGCAATCTCCAACCTCAGTACTGCTCTGGTGACTGACTGTCTCTGCAAGAGGCAAGCAGAGTGACTAGTGAGTAAATGAGCAAGAGTCTAGACCACCGCACAGGCCGATGTTTCTTCCAAGTTTCACACAGAGACCAATCCTAACACGCCCGTTCCTGGTGCTTTTCCTCCCCCTCTCCCAGCATCTGACATTAGACGTTCACAGGCTCCTGACCCGGCTCTTCTGCAAGGCAGCGTAACTCAGGTGTTTGTGGGGGAGAGTGCTAGGGTGAGAAGGCCCGAGTTCGAATTCTGCCTCATTCTTACTAAATGTGGAAGTCACTTTTACTTCTCTGTGCCTCAGTTTTCCCTTTTATAACTAAGCCACGTATGCTTAATGTAAGGGATAAACAGACACTTAAAACAGTGTCTGACAGTACTCAGTGGACTAAGAACACAAGATACCGTATCTTAGACCAAACAAGTCTCTCTAAAATGAGTATTTTCCTGAACAACACTGACTGAACTTGATACGGGTCTTTAACACCTTTTGTAAAAATGGTTCATTTTCTATTTTTAATGATTTGCCCTTTAATAAGTCAGTCAGAGAAAGATAGATATATGTTTTCACTCATATGTGGATCTTGAGAAACTTCACAGAAGACCATGGGGGAAGGGAAGGGGAAAAAACAGTTACAGAGAGGAAGGGAGGCAAACCATTAGAGACAAATACAGAGAACAAACTGAGGGTTGATGTGGGGGACGGTGGGGGAAATGGGGGATGGGCACTCAGAAGGGCAATTGTTGGGATGAGTACTGGGTGTTGTATGGAAGCCAGTCTGACAATAAATTATGTTTAAAAAATAAATAAAATGGGTGTTTTAACGCTACTTTAACAGAATGACATTTGTTCGCCTACTCGCAATTTTATTCAGGAGCATTCTGTTTTAAGTGGATACGGGTATTTATATTTTTAAATTAAGTGGTATTTATATTTATATTTATATTTTTCTCAGAAACAAACTCCAAGCACTAATAGCAGTGTTCAAAGGGGTAACAGCAAAGAGCTGCGAACATTTCTGGGGTAAAAAAAAAGTGATGCTTTGGAGACACTCTAAGAGACCATTTGAAATAAAATAAGGAGGGGGTCCCCTGTGGCAGAGAGGGAGAAATACCACTAGCCTACCAGGACCCAAAAGTCCGCTGATTCAGGAGCAGGACCGGGGCTC